>NC_086449.1:158894231-159236106 GCF_028390025.1 Pseudophryne corroboree
TGCCGGACAATGTGTAAGGTAAAATTCTATGTCTTCAGAATGTAAGGCCCCCACTGTCAGTAATACTGGAGGTGTGCGGTGAGTAATTATCCCATTGGAAAGCGGACCCCCATCCAAGCCGTGCATGGTGATACGTTTGTCCAGTGGTATCTGTGGAATGCCTAAAGCCTTAGCCCAAGCCAAGTCCATAAAATTTCCTGCAGCTCCACTGTCGACGAAGGCCGACACCAATGAACTGAGGCTGCCAAAGGAAATCTTAACAGGAACTAATAGAGAATCATTTGAGGAGATTAGCTGCAGCCCCAAGTGAACCCCCTCACAATTCACTTGGTCAGAGCGTTTCCCGACTTGTTTGGGCAGTTGCGAGCAATATGTCCCTTACCACCACAATACAAACAAAGACCAGAACTTAATCTTCTGGTTCTTTCCTCTGGAGACAGCCGGGAGAGACCCATCTGCGCTCCTCGACGTCCTCAGGAAAGGTATAAACACAAGGATTAGGCCTAAAAGTTGTTCCTCTTTCAGCCCTCCGCTCTCGGAGACGACGATCTATTTTAATAGCAAGCTCCATGAGTTTGTCGAGAGTCTCAGGAGCGGGGTACTGAAGGAGACTGTCTTTAATAAGTTCAGACAAACCGAGGCGAAACTGACTGCGCAGGGCCAGGTCATTCCAGCCACAGTCGTTCGACCAACGGCGAAATTCGGTACAATACACCTCTGCTGGATTTTTACCTTGTTTAAGGGCACGCAGGTGACTCTCAGCTGATGCCTCTCTATCTGGGTCATCATATAACAGGCCTAACGATTTAAAAAAGGTGTCTACAGATAACAAAGCAGGATCATCTGTTCTTAACCCAAACGCCCAGGTCTGTGGATCACCCTGGAGCAACGACATAACTATCCCAACCCGCTGAGACTCAGTACCAGAGGATTGAGGCCTTAAACGAAAATAAAGCTTACAAGCTTCCTTAAAATTAAAAAAATATTTTCGGTTACCCAAAAAACGGTCGGGTAAATGCATCTTTGGTTCTGGGACCACACTCGGGGAGGCTCGCAAAAGATCTTCCTGCGATTTCACCCGAAGAGTAAGGTCCTGAACCATCTGAGTTAGTTCATGAATTTGGTTAACCAAAAGTTGACCGGGATTTGGCCCTAACCCTGCCGGATTCATGAGGCCGAATTTTACTCTCACCAAAACAAAAAATGGAAAAAATAAACCCCTTTTTTTTTATGTTGTGGGCCGGTGATAATGTTATGATCCAGACACTCAGGTCAGGGGAGATCTTATACTGTGAGACCTGAGTACCAGGATGTAATGCTGGAAAGGGGAAATGGAATGGGAATAGCCCCTGGCGCCCTACCTCCGTTGTCTTACCCGTGCTGTCAGTTCACTCTTGCGAGACTATGGTTTCTTGGGCCCATGGCAGCCGCGTTTGAAGGGCGGATTACGTCTGCCCAACTCCGATGCCCCCTCAGGTCTTAAGGAGAGACAAAGAGTGAACCGAGGCAGGGTAATAACAAGGGGCCCTCTAACTAAACAACAAGGCCAGGGGCTACTGGCTAACCTGAAACTAAAAGTATGCGCGGCTTACCGCCATGGAAAAGAACAACCAAAATAATCCACTTGTCCACTCTCCTACACGGCACCGCCGAGTACCGGAGAGGACTATGGAAGCGGAAACCTCCGCAAATGCAAGAAAATAATACTAAAGCGGCCTAGGCCATAACACACGGCAGGGCCGCCACTCACGAAACCAAGTGGGAACTTAAATCGACTGCCACAGGTAAATGAGGACCAGGAGAACTCCTTGGGACCAGATGACAAACTCCAAGATTCAGGGACTCAGAGAACTGGAGAGACCGGACACAGCAGATCAGGAACAGACGTTCACCAAACATGAGCAGCATGCAGGAAGCTATCACCGGCGTCTGTGTGAGGCTCTGAGGAGGCATTTAACAGGGAACCCTCCAATAAGAGCACAGAGCCTAATTACAATAAATGTCGTGCAGCTGCCTTGCTGCACGACCAGAGAACATGTGAACACTTTAATTAATCAATCCCTGCAACGGGGAACGTGGTCCGCCTGTGGCATCCCCGTTGCTAAGGTCCCAGCGGCTCGGCGCGCCCGGCGTCCTAGCGTTGCTAGGGACCCGGCGGCTCAGCACGCACAGCATCCCTAGTTGCTATGCACCGGGCGGGCAAGGAGGAGGGTGCAGCGGCCGCGGTCGTCGCTTGGAGATGGACCGAGCGACGCCACGGCAGTGGGTCACTAATGGTGTGGGGTGGCATTTCTGTGGGGGGCCGCACAGCCCTCCATGTGCTCGCCAGAGGTAGCCTGACTGCCATTAGGTACTGAGATGAGATCCTCAGACTCTTTGTGAGACCATATGCTGGTGCGGTTGGCCCTGGGTTCCTCCTAATGCAAGACAATGCTAGACCTCATGTGGCTGGAGTGTGTCAGCAGTTCCTGCAAGACAAAGGCATTGATGCTATGGACTGGCCCGCCCGTTCCCTAGACCTGAATCCAATTGGGACATCGTGTCTCACTCCATCCACCAACGCCACGTTGCACCACAGACTGTCCAGGAGTTGGTGGATGCTTTAGTCCAGGTCTGGGAGGAGATCCCTCAGGAGACCATCCGCCACCTCATCAGGAGCATGCCCAGGCATTGTAGGGAGGTCATACAGGCACGTGGAGGCCACACACACTACTGAGCCTCATTTTGACTTGTTTTAAGTACATTACATCACAGTTGGATCAGCCTGTAGTGTGTTTTTCCGCTTTAATTTTTAGTGTGACTCCAAATCCAGACCTCCATGGGTTAATAAATTTGATTTCCATTGATAATTTTTGTGTGATTTTGTTGTCAGCACATTCAACTATGTAAAGAACAAAGTATTTAATAAGAATAATTTATTCATTCAGATCTAGGATGTCTTATTTTAGTGTTCCCTTTATTTTTTTGAGCAGTGTATATTATATATAGTAGTACAGTGCAGCATTTTGGTGACCAACAGTATATAGTTGTACAGTACAGTAGGCCATTGCTGTATCTTGCAGCTCCATGTCACTGCAAGTATCCATCCATATCTGTGTTGCATTGTTGTGAGCAGTATATATAGTAGTACAGTGCAGCATTTTGGTGACCAACAGTATATAGTTGTACAGTACAGTAGGCCATTGCTATTGATATAATAAAATTACTGGCATATAATTCCACACATTAAAAAATGGAGAACAAAAATGTGGAGGGTGAAATAGGGAAAGATCAAGATCCACTTCCACCTAGTGCTGAAGCTGCTGCCACTAGTCATGGCAGAGACGATTCAATGCCATCAACGTCATCTGCCAAGGCCGATGCCCAATGTCATAGTAGAGAGCATGTAATATCCATAAGACTAAAGTTCAGTAAAATTACCCAAAAAGCTAAATTATAAGTGTCTGAGGAGAAGCGTAAACTTGCCAATATGCCATTTACGACACGGTGTGGCAAGGAACGGCTGAGGCCCTGGCCTATGTTCATGGCTAATGGTTCAGCTTCACATGAGGATGGAAGCACTCATCCTCCCGCTAGAAAACTGAAAAGAGTTAAGATGGCAAAAGCACAGCAAAGAACTGTGCATTCTTCTAAATCACAAATCCCCAAGGAGAGTCTAATTGTGTCGGCATTGCGATGCCTGAACTTCCCAACACTGGATGGGAAGAGGTGGCTCCTTCCACCATTTGCACACCCCCTGCAAGTGCTGGAAGGAGCACCCACAGTCCAGTTCCTGATAGTCAAATTGAAGATGTCACTGTTGAAGTACACCAGGATGGGGATATGGGTGTTGCTAGCGCTGTGGAGGAAATTGACAAGGAGGATTCTGATGGTGAGGTAGTTTGTTTAAGTCAGGTCAGGCACCTGGGGAGACACCTATTGTCCGTGGGATGAATATGGCCATTGACATGCCTGGTCAAATTACAAAAAATATCACCTCTTCGGTGTGGATTTATTTTAACAGAAATGTGGACAACAGGTGTCAAGCCGTGTGTTGCCTTTGTCAAGCTGTAATAAGTAGGGGTAAGGACGTTAACCACCTAGGAACATCCTCCCTTATATGTCACCTGCAGCGCATTCATCAGAAGTCATTGACAAGTTCAAAAACTTTGGGTGACAACTAAATCCCTTCCTCTCGTAACCAAGCTCCTGCAAACCACACCACCAACTCCCCCAGTGTCAATTTCCTCCTTAGACAGGAATGCCAATAGTCCTGCAGGCCATGTCACTGGCAAGTCTGACGAGTCCTCTCCTGCCTGGGATTCTTCCGATGGATCCTTGAGTGTATAGCCTACTGCTGCTGGCGCTGCTGTTGTTGCTGCTGGGAGTCAATCGTCATCCCAGAGGCGAAGTCGGAAGACCACTTGTACTACTTCCAGTAAGCAATTGACTGTCCAACAGTCCTTTGCGAGGAAGTTAAAATATCACAGCAGTCATCCTGTTGCAAAGCAGATAACTCAGGCCTTGGCAGCTGTGTTGGTGCTAGACGTGTGTCCGGTATCCGCCGTTAGTTCACAGGGACTTAGAGAATTTCTTGAGGTAGTGTGTCCCCGGTACCAAATACCATCTAGGTTCCACTTCTCTAGGCAGGCGATAGAGAGATTTTACCAATTAATATCAGTGATTTATAATTAATTATTAATTACAGTGATCTTGCCAAATGATTTCAGTGATTTTGTCATTTTCTTCCAGTGATTTGGACCAATATTACCATTGATTAGAACGAATAATTCCTGTGATTTTGTCATTTTCTTCCAGTGATTTGGACCAATAATACCATTGATTTGAACGAATAATTCATGTGATATTGAGGTGTTTGTGTCGCTTAGCTTAGCCGTCCAGCGACCACAGTGCACCTCTTTATCTCTTTTCTTTGCATCATGTGCTGTTTGGGGCCAAATTTTTTAAGTGCCATCCTGTCTGACACTGCAGTGCCACTCCTAGATGGGCCAGGTGTTTGTGCCGCCATCTTGGGTCACTTTGCTTAGTCATCCAGCGACCTCGGTGCAAATTTTAGGACTAAAAATAGTACTGTGAGGTGTGAGGTGTTCAGAATAGACTGGAAATGAGTGGAAATTATGGTTATTGAGGTTAATAATACTATAGGATCAAAATTACCCCAAAATTCTATGATTTAAGCTGTTTTTAAGGGGATTTTGAAAAAAAAACACCCGAATCCAAAACACACCCGAATCCGACAAAAAAATTTCAGGGAGGTTTTGACAAAACGCGTCCGAATCCAAAACACGGCCGTGGAACCAATCCAAAACCAAAACACAAAACCCAAAAAGTTTCCGGTGCACATCTCAAATCTTTATATGCAAGCAAGGGATCAGAGAAGCTGTCCTTGTACAAATCCCTGTGATTGTGTCATTGGCATATTTCTCAGATCAGTGCATCTGAATACGCAGTTGCAAATGCTCCTGTGATTCAGGTACTTTGTGTGTGTACCAAAATGGGGCATGTCCTCCCAGTCTGGGGGTGTGACCTCACAGCACTATTTTTTGTCATGTTGGGGGCATGTCCAGCACTTCCCAAGCTATCCCTCTAATGTTTATTCAGGTGATGGAGACCCGTTAGCTATAACGGTGCCTGCCACTGCCCCATGTCCCAGCTGAACATTTATCTTATTAACATAATATTCTAGATTATATCTCTTGATGCTGAATAGGCTTTCACTGAGACCTCCTGGACCTGGTGATCCATGTCTCACACTTTACACCAGTGTAGCTTGTCTGGAAACTTTCTTCAGCCAGGGTCATGGTCAAAACAAGATGCTACTGACACACTAAATAAATAACATGTGCACTGCTGAACATATTATGGCACTGAGAAGAGTTAAATTCTGTGCACTCTAATGTGCCAACTGCCAAGTCACTTTTTCCTCCTGTGTTTCTACATTGTTTATAATACTTTTCCTCCCAACCCATCTCATTTAAAAAATGATAAGTCTCATGATCAATACTAGAGGGCAATTGACATTCTTTCACATGTAGCAACACAAATTAATCTTCGCTGTTTCCATAGCTGCTGTTTTCTAACGGAGGTCTTTTTGTATTTTTAATGGATAACTTAAAAATAAGTTGGAGTTTAAAGAGTTTAATTGAAATGCAAAATATTACTTATTCTGGGCATACACAGTACAATTATGAGGGCAATCTGCCTAATGTCTGTGGATCTGCCAGACATTTGTACTGTGTATGTCTATCGGTTGGATATGCTGAATCAGCCAGCATGTCCATCCAATGCAATATTTTTGGAACTGAATGTTGCCTGCCAGCACTGGGCAGGATATGGCTTGGTGCAACTGACCAACAGTCACTTCCCCTGTTCCTTCACATGGGCAAAACAGGAGAATGTCTCCTTCCTGTGAAGGAACCCAGATATTGTGGCCATATACATTATGAGATATTTCACAGTCGGTAGGATGTACTACGCATCGCATTTTGCATTGCCACCACTCATCACATGCATAGCCGCTTTAACCACTTAACTGCTGATTTTTATTTTATTTTTTCAAATAATCGCTCAGAATTGTCAGCTTTTTTTATTAGTCAATTAAGTGAAGCATGTGTATTTAACCTTATCTAAAATTATTTTAGTTAAAAAAATAATAATAATTGATATTTGAAAAACAAAATCCCCCCCAAAAAACATCGGAACATATGTCACAACAATCGGAACATCGCGACCATCAGAAACATTGCGACCATCGCGACTTTCATTTTGAAAGCCGGAACAGCCTCCAGGTACATAGGGGGGACTTGGGGGGTGGGGGTATTTTACACTTTCCCGGCAGCTGCTATTGTCTGCAGCCTCTGTGGGGGGTCCTGCCGTGCTGACCGATCAGCAGTGATTTGTGTGGGAATTAAACCCGACCCGGCGCTCTGTCACAGCAGAGGCTCTCTACAACTGACGGGGAATTACACCCGACCCGGTGCGCTATTACTGCAGTGGCTCTCCTTAAACCAACGGAGAGTTATATCCGACCTGGCACTCCATCACTGCAGCAGTTCCATATAACTAACGGAGAACTCACCTTGCTCTCTCACAGACACACCAGGCGGGACATCAGCAAGGTACTCAGAACAGCCCTCTCATCCATTGTTTTTTTGTCTGCGGCCCCCCCTGCAATGCCTATATGCAACAGGGGAAGGGGGACATAGAACGTGGACAGTAGAAGCAGCTCGCACTACTCTGTCCTTTCAGTCCTTGGTGGACGGCTCTTCCCCGCTCTCATTGTACCCATCACTACCCACTGTGGCATATGGGGCAACAGTAGAAAGGGAATCTGTTTCCACACACCAGGGACTCTTTTTACCCTCTATCTCCTATCTGGTGAATTTCCAAAATGTTATTAATTTTTATGTGTCAGATGAAATTTATAACAGTCAGCTGTAATAATTATATGAGTTAGCTATAAGAAAATCACAATTGTATGGCTACTGATTAATATCACATATCACCACATAAATGAAATTAAATTTGATTGGCCATCCCATCCTCGGGTGTGTCTGTGTCAAATAGTCCTGGTTTTTAGGACAACAAAAGAGGTCTATGTATGTCTTAATAATACCATCTATGGTTATCTTATGCACTGGGGTTATTGTACCTATGTTTATACACAATGTATCTTTTTGAGACAAGTTTCTAACTCAAAGGTAGTAGAAATTTAATCATTACGGAGTGGAGTATCAGTTATCTTTCGCTTACTAATTAAGCATATATAAATTCCTCCTTTTTAGAGGAGTGAGATCAGTCAACTGTATCCACCTATACCCAATAAATTAATTCTATTTGTGATTTTGTATACATGGTTCACAGTAGTAATAACCATTTGAAATATTTATTATTTCGTCCGCAATTTTCCCTCACTTACAGTTTTCATGAATGTAATCACACGAGACAGTGTATCTATTATCTGATCTCTTGTATGAATTGTTGTGCCAGCCATATATTTGTTGCGAGCTGGTGGACATAACTTTGTTTCAACTTACATCTGCACTGTTACTGCAGTCTTGAACAGTAGACTGGTGTAAAAGATGGCTTTATGTTACAATACTTTCACACTATCCTCTTAGGTACAATCTAGGATCAAGAACATTACTTAATAGGCAGGGTTTTTCCCTTTTTCTCTCCTTTTCTCCCTCAATGTTTTGAAACTATGGGGGTCATTCCGAGTTGTTCGCTCGCAAGCGGATTTTAGCAGATTTGCTCATGCTAAGCCGCCGCCTACTGGGAGTGAATCTTAGCATCTTAAAATTGCGAACGATGTATTCGAAATATTGCGATTACACACCTCGTAGCAGTTTCTGAGTAGCTCCAGACTTACTCGGCATCTGCGATCATTTCACTGCTTGTCGTTCCTGATTTGACGTCACAAACACACCCAGCGTTCGCCCAGACACTCCTCTGTTTCTCCGGCCACTCCTGCGTTTTTTCCGGAAACGGTAGCGTTTTTTCCCACACGCCCATAAAAAGGCCTGTTTCCGCCCAGTAACACCCATTTCCTGTCAATCACATTACGATCGCCAGAACGATGAAAAAGCCGTGAGTAAAAATCCTAACTGCATAGCAAATTTACTTGGCGCAGTCGCAGTGCGGACATTGCGCATGCGCATTAAGCGTAAAATCGCTGCGATGCAAAGATTTTTACCGAGCGAAAAAAACTCGGAATGACCCCCTATGTTAAAACTGTTACCCCATATATATACTGAGGGTTAATGATACATAGTTGTGCAAGCCTCGTTTGAGAGCAATTAGTGTCCTAAGAATCATAGAGACTACTAATGTACTGAGTCTCCTTAATAAAAATTCCTTGAATTAATAGCCTATCAGCAATAATAGTTTTGAAGTAATAATTCACTTAGCTTAAATATTTTTTTGTTTTTTCTATCTTTTTATATTTGTATTTTCTTATTTCTCTTGCCCTAACCATATTGTAGAATCATATATCATCTTGGTATTCTGATTTCAGGGCAATAATTTCATTATTCTGCACTCTCAGGCTATCAGATGATTTGCTCTACCTGGTTATAGAGATTTATTTTAAAAGATTGAATAAAAGTTATGTTTTAATACTGTATCAATATTTCAAAAGAGTGCGCCACACACTAAGCCTTTCTTTTAGTGATAAGCCCACTAGTGGTTTACACTAATAACGTCTATAAAAACATTGTAATTTAGCTTAGTGGCGCACCTCCAACCTAGGGGTATATTTACTAAAATTCGTATTTTTCTGAATGAGGTTAAAGTTCAAACACGAATGACATCAAATGTGTGAAATTGCAACTTTTTGAATTTTTTACGCCTATTTACTAGTGATGAGCGGATTCGGTTTTACTCGGTTTTACTCGGTTCTCAAAACCGAATCTTATTGGCTCACTGATGTCACGTGTTTTGGATAGCCAATAAGATTCGGTTTTGAGAACCGAGTAAAACCGAATCCGCTCATCACCACTATTTACTATGCTGTCGTATTCTGCATTTTCGAGTTTTCCGATGTCAATGTCATTCGTATTTTCAGACAGTGTTTTACGGGAGTGAATAATAAAACACTGCCGACATTAACACAATGAATCTCGGCCGGATCTGTGAGATCCGTGCAGGGCTTCATTGTGCACCTTTAAAATTAAAAAAAAAGTGTTAAAAATCAAGAAAAAAATGCATGGGGTCCCCCCTCCTAAGCAAAACCAGCCTCGGGCTCTTTGAGCCGGTCCTGGTTGAAAAAATATGGGCGGGAAAATGACAGGGGTTCCCACATATTTGATCAACCAGCACCGGGCTCTGCGCCTGGTCCTGGTGCAAAAAATACGGGGGACAAAAAGCATAGGGGTCCCCCGTATTTTTAACACCAGCACCGGGCTCTACTAGTCTGAGAGATAATGCCACAGCCGGGGGACACTTTTATATAGGTCCCTGCGGCCCTGGCATTAAATCACTAACTAGTCACCCCTGGCCGGGGTACCCTGGTGGAGTGGGGACCCCTTAAATCAAGGGGTCCCCCCCTCCAGCCACCCAAGGGCCAGGGATGAAGCCCGAGGCTGTTCCCCCCATCCAAGGGCGTTGGATGGGGGGCTGATAGCCAAGTGTAAAAAAAACTAATATTGTTTTTTGTAGCAGCAGTAAAAGTCCCAGCAAGCCTCCCCCGCAAGCTGGTACTTGGAGAACCACAAGTACCAGCATGCGGTGGAAAAAACTCTTGTCAAAGAGGGTCCCTTCTGCCAATCAGGGAGCGCCACGTCGTGGCACTCTCCTGAATGGCTCTGCACTCCTATACTGTCAGTGAGGCTGCGCACTGAAGATACAATGAAGCGCATAGGCGCTCCATTGTATCCAATGGTGGGAACTTTGCGGTCAGCGGTTGAGGTTACTCGCGGTCAACCGCTGACCGCAAATTTCAATGGAGCGCCTATGCGATACATTGTATCTTCAGTGCGCAGCCTCACTGACAGTACAGGAGTGCAGAGCCATTCAGGAGAGTGCCACGACGTGGCGCTCCCTGATTGGCAGAAGGGACCCTCTTTGACAAGAGTCAGGGGGGGTCCTGGCAGTCGGGGAAAGGGGTCCCATGTGTAAACATGGGACCCCTTTCAGTGCGTGGTTCAGGTTTTTCGGTTTGTTTTTTTGCCAAGTACGTGGATTACAAGTAGAAGAGGACCGATCTACACTGGATTGTGTGAGTATCATTTTATTCACAGGTACCCCGTGGATTCTACATCGAGAAGTGGACCGACCCTCGTGTGAACATAGGTAAGTATGTATGTATGTAGGTGTGCATGTATGTAATAAAGTTTTACTATCACGGTGTGTGTGTTCTGTGTATTGTTGGGTATTTTTTTGTAGTAGTACTACATGGTACCAGCTGGCCCATTTTTCCACCGCATGCTGGTACTTATGGTTCTCCAAGTACCAGCTTGCGGGGGAGGCTTGCTGGGACTTTTAGTATTGCTACAAAAAAAATATTCTTTTTTTTACACTTGGCATTAAGCCCCCCATCCGCCGCCCTTGGATGGGTGGGACAGCCTCGGGCTTCACCCCTGGCCCTTGGGTGGCTGGATGGGGGACCCCTTGATTTAAGGGGTCCCCACTCCTCTGGGGTACCCCGGCCAGGGGTGACTAGTTAGTGATTTAATGCCAGGGCCGCAGGGACCTATATAAAAGTGTCCCCGGCTGTGGCATTATCTCTCTGACTAGTGGAGCCTGGTGCTGGTGTTAAAAATATGGGGTACCCCTACGCTTTTTGTCCCCCGTATTTTTTGCACCAGGACCAGGCGCAGAGCCCGGTGCTGGTTGATCAAATATGGGGGAACCCCTGTCATTTTTTTCCCCCACATTTTTTCAACCAGGACCGGCTCAAAGAGCCCGAGGCTGGTTTTGCTTAGGAGGGGGGACCCACGCATTTTTTTTCTTAAATTTAACCCGTTCACACCCCTTCCAACTGATAAACATGCACGGATCTCACGGATCTGTGCATGCCTATCAGAACACGGTAAAAAAAAGCAGGTCTATTTTAAAACTGTTTTTTTTTTACGATTTGTATATTTTCACGGCAGTGTTTGGCTATTTCCGGCAGTGTTTGTGAAATAGAATTTTTAGTAAATTACCGAGTTGTATCAAATAACAGCCGTATTTGACCGATGGTGTATTCATTCGTATTTTTTTTCTTTGACTTCCAAAAAAATACGAATGCCCTCATCACTGCCGAGATTTGAGTTTAGTAAATTCCCGAGATGACACTTTGATGAAAAACACCAAATCGGTCAAAATCGGGAGCTTAGTAAATATACCCCCTAGCCTCAATTTGACCAGGGCCTCTTTTTAGCCCTCACTACAGTTCTTCTATTGGTTGGTTACATATAATTGTTCCTATAAATTTTTGGCTACCTGTGCAATGTCCCTCAGACTTTTTGTCTTTTCTTCAAAATACCAATCATCAGTGATCGCCAGCAAGGCAAACACTGAGGGAGAGTGCAGGGAGGCAGAGGGACCAGAGCAGCAGCGGGGGAAGTTTATCTTCCCTGCCGCTGCAAACACTGTGGGGTTTATTTACTAATATTCGTGTTTTGACCGCTTTGAAGGGTGTTTGAACTCGAATAGTATCGGGTGCATTTTACTGCAACTTTTTGAATCCTGATACGGTCATTCACTAAGCTGCCGAGTTTTGCACAATCGTTTTTCCCGATGTCGATGTGATTCGTAATATCAGGCAGTGTTTTACGGGAGTGATGAGTAAAACGCTGCCTGAAAAAACACAAGGAAACCCGGCCGGATCTGTGAGATCCGTGCAGGGCTTCATTGTGTACCTTAAAAAGTTAATTAAAGTCTATAAAAATCTGGAAAAAATTGCGTGGGGTCCCCCCTCATAAGCACAACCAGCCTCGGGCTCTTTGAGCCGGTCCTGGTTGAAAAAATATGGGGTAAAAAATGACAGGGCTTCACCCCTGGCCCTTGGGTGGCTGGAGGGGGGGACCCCTTGATGTAAGGGGTTCCCACTCCTCCAGGGTACCCCGGCCAGGGGTGACTAGTTGGGTATGTAATGCCAGGGCCGCAGGGACCAGGATAAAAGTGTCCCCCGGCTGTGGCATTATGTACCTGGCTAGTGGAGCCCGGTGCTGGTTTAAAAAATACGGGGGACCCCTACGCTTTTTGTCCCCCGTATTTTTGGAACCAGGACCAGGCGCAGAGCCTGGTGCTGGTTGATGAAATATGGGGGAACCCCTGTCATTTTTTACCCCATATTTTTCCAACCAGGACCGGCTCAAAGAGCCCGAGGCTGGTTATGCTTAGGAGGGGGGACCCCACGCAATTTTTTTTTCTGATTTTACACTAAACAGACCCTTTCCCATAGATAACCATGCACAGATCTCACTGATCCGTGCATGGTTATCCAAACTCGACTGGAAAAAGCAGGTCTATTTTTTTGCTGCTTTTTTTAACGAATCGAAAAAAAACAGACCCGCACTTGAGCACTCAGAAACTAACACCCAAATACAAATGAATAGTGAATACCCGTATTGTATGAAATAACAGCCGCGTTTGACCGATGGTCTATTCGTTCGTATTTCGGAAGGCTGTCATTCAAATCATTACGAATAGCCCAGACACTGCCGAGATTGGTGCTTAGTAAATTCCTGGATTGGGACTTAGAAAAAAAAACACAAATCGGCCAAACTCGGATTTTTAGTAAATACTGGCCTGCGTCTGTGACTGGTCGCATCCTGTGCGACCAGGTTAGATAAAGCACTTGCTGGTGTGGTCGCATTTGATGCGACCATGTCAGGCAATTGGATAATAACGCCACTATGCATGTATAATTAAGTTTAAATCGCAAAAGACAGCTCTTCCAAAAAGATTGCAACCAGGGAGTCCCGTACATGCCCTGACCAACATATTAGCCCCGGGGAATATTGGGAGGGATCCGATTAGATCCCTCTCAGGGACGGAAGTGAAAAAAAGCCCATAGGCTTCTATAAGGCAACGCCATTTATAGATGGTATTGCCTACCAAGTACAAGCTCCAGGGGTGACTGAATCTGACGGATGTTGTCCGGATCTCTCTTTGCATGAAATGGGCATTTCTGGGTGGCAAGTGAGTGCCAATGATGTGATCCCATGTGAGAGATCTTGTGGGAGTGTCATGGGAATGTCTTGGGCGTGCAGCTAAAGTTCCGTGTTATTCTATGGCGCATGTACATTATGGGGTATATTCAATTGAATTCGGATCCATTCCGACATTCATTTGTCGGAATGGATCAGACTTGGGATATTCAATGTCATCTCAATTCGACTTTTAAAAAAGTTGAATTGAGATGCAGGAGCTAGACGGGGGAGAGCCGTGGGCAGACTGGGCAGATCAGCGCTACAGCTCTCCCCAGTCTGCCCGCGGCTCTCCCCCATCTCCCCCCCCCTGTCTCTCTGCCTCACAGTCATCCCTGCATCACAGCCACCGCTCACGGCAGCGTACACCCGGCTCCACCAAGCAAGGTCTCGCTTGCAGGAGCCGGGTGGACGCTGCTGTGAGCGGCGGTTGTGACATCTTCCAGCGCTGCTCACCCCGCCTGCCCACAGCTCCCCGTCTCTGGTGCTGCCCATCTCCAGCACTGCCCACCGAGGGTCTGGCTGCCCGCTGCTCCCCGTCTCCGGCGCTGCCCGTCTCCAGCACTGCCCGCCGGGGGTCTGGCTGCCCGCGGCTCTCCCGTCTCCGGGGCTGCTCTCCTCCCGTCTCCGGCACTGCCCGCCGGGGCGGGTTTGGCTGCCCGCAGCTCCCCCGTCTCCCCGCGACTCTTCCCCCCTCTCTCCTCCACTAAGGTGCCTAATCTTAGTCTGACATTTTTTTATGTCGGACTGAAATGGTCGGAAACGGTGCCAAATCCTGTCGAATTTGGCCCTGTTTCCCTCAAAAGTACGTGAATCGGCAGCTATACCGCCGATTCACGTACTATTCGACAAGTCGAATTCCCGAACTTGTCGAATAAAAACAGCTGGGGTTGAATAGGTCAAATCATAATTCGACCTTAAAAAGTAGAAAAAACTGCCATCTTTTCGACAAACGGTAGCTTTCGACACCAATTGAAAATACCCCTATACATGCAACAGTGTTTAAGTGGTGGCTATATGGAACTCAGAGGGCAAAACAGCACCAACAGATTACAAGGGTGAGCTGAAGCTCATGCTCCAAGATTGTGATATTCAGGCTTTGGTTTTGCTATGTAAAACAAGCAAGCAGCTGTGGACTAGTTGACTACTAATGTCAGATAGTTGTGCAAGCAGCCAGCCTAATAAGAAATGGTCTAACGAGAACTTTAGTGAGCGGCATACAGTGCATGAACTGCCCATCACACTCAAGATATGTAGTCTACTTATTTCCAATTGTGAAGGGTTAAGTTGATTCTGTAATATTATAATGTGTTTAGCTGATGTCATTTGAGTACTGACAATTCATTAAGACAAGGTCATTAGCAGGGCTTAAAGTGGTTCTGGAGAGGTGGTGGAACTCATTTCCCAGCCACCTATCCTCCCTCCCATTAGGCGAAGCCAGGGACAGTACCAGGGTTTTCGGCACCCCCATGCAATCTATAAATTTGCGCCTTATCTCTAGTGATGAGCGGGTTCGGTTCTCGGAAACCGACACCCCCCCCCCCCCCCGAACTTCACCCATTTTACACGGGTCCGAGGCATACTCGGATTCTCCCGTATGGCTCGGTTAACCCGAGCGCGCCCGAACGTCATCATCCCGCTGTCGGATTCTCGCGAGATTCGGATTCTATATAAGCAGCCGCGCGTCGCCTGCCATTTTCACTAGTGCATTGGAAATGTTAGGGAGAGGACGTGGCTGGCGTCCTCTCCGTTTATTAATAATATTTGTGCTACTGCTTATTGCTTAATTGTGGGGACTGGGGAGCAGCTGTATTATTATATAGGAGGAGTACAGTGCAGAGTTTTGCTGACCAGTGACCACCAGTATACGTTGTCTGCCTGAAAAACACTCCATATCTGTGCTCAGTGTGCTGCATATATCTGTGCTCACACTGCTTAATTGTGGGGACTGGGGAGCAGCTGTATTATATAGGAGCAGTACAGTGCCTAGTTTTGCTGACCAGTGACCACCAGTATACATTGTCTGCCTGAAAAACACTCCATATCTGTGCTCAGTGTGCTGCATATATCTGTGCTCACACTGCTTAATTGTGGGGACTGGGGAGCAGCAGTATTATATAGGAGGAGTACAGTGCAGAGTTTTGCTGACCAGTGACCACCAGTATACGTTGTCTGCCTGAAAAACACTCCATATCTGTGCTCAGTGTGCTGCATATATCTGTGCTCACACTGCTTAATTGTGGGGACTGGGGAGCAGCTGTATTATATAGGAGGAGTACAGTGCAGAGTTTTGCTGACCAGTGACCACCAGTATACGTTGTCTGCCTGAAAAACACTCCATATCTGTGTTCAGTGTGCTGCATATATCTGTGCTCACACTGCTTAATTGTGGGGACTGGGGAGCAGCTGTATTATTATATAGGAGGAGTACAGTGCAGAGTTTTGCTGACCAGTGACCACCAGTATACGTTGTCTGCCTGAAAAACACTCCATATCTGTGCTCAGTGTGCTGCATATATCTGTGCTCACACTGATTAATTGTGGGGACTGGGGAGCAGCTGTATTATATAGGAGGAGTACAGTGCAGAGTTTTGCTGACCAGTGACCACCAGTATACGTTGTCTGCCTGAAAAACACTCCATATCTGTGCTCAGTGTGCTGCATATATCTGTGCTCACACTGCTTTATTGTGGGCACTGGGGACCACCAGTATATTATATAGGAGGAGTACAGTGCAGAGTTTTGCTGACAGTGACCACCAGTATATATAGCAGTACGGTACGGAAGGCCACTGCTCTACCTACCTCTGTGTCGTCAAGTATACTATCCATCCATACCTGTGGTGCATTTCAGTTGTGCGCAGTATATATAGTAGTAGGCCATTGCTATTGATACTGGCATATAATTCCACACATTAAAAATGGAGAACAAAAATGTGGAGGTTAAAATAGGGAAAGATCAAGATCCACTTCCACCTCGTGCTGAAGCTGCTGCCACTAGTCATGGCCGAGACAATGAAATGCCATCAACGTCGTCTGCCAAGGCCGATGCCCAATGTCATAGTAGAGAGCATGTAAAATCCAAAAAACAAAAGTTCAGTAAAATGACCCAAAAATCAAAATTGAAAGCGTCTGATGAGAAGCGTAAACTTGCCAATATGCCATTTAAGACACGGAGTGGCAAGGAACGGCTGAGGCCCTGGCCTATGTTCATGGCTAGTGGTTCAGATTCACATGAGGATGGAAGCACTCATCCTCTCGCTAGAAAACTGCCGTGCCACTCCTAGATGGGCCAGGTGTTTGTGTCGGCCACTTGTGTCACTTAGCTTAGTCACACAGCTACCTCATTGCGCCTCTTTTTTCTTTACATCATGTGCTGTTTGGGGACTATTTTTTTGAAGTACCATCCTGTCTGACACTGCAGTGCCACTCCTAGATGGGCCAGGTGTTTGTGTCGGCCACTTGTGTTGCTTAGCTTAGTCACACAGCGACCTTGGTGCGCCTCTTTTTTTCTTTGCATCATGTGCTGTTTGGGGACAATTTTTTTGAAGTGCCATCCTGCCTGACACTGCAGTGCCACTCCTAGATGGGCCAGGTGTTTGTGTCGGCCACTTGTGTTGCTTAGCTTAGTCACACAGCGACCTTGGTGCGCCTCTTTTTTTCTTTGCATCATGTGCTGTTTGGGGACAATTTTTTTGAAGTGCCATCCTGCCTGACACTGCAGTGCCACTCCTAGATGGGCCAGGTGTTTGTGTCGGCCACTTGTGTCGCTTAGCTTAGTCACACAGCGACCTTGGTGCGCCTCTTTTTTTCTTTGCATCATGTGCTGTTTGGGGACAATTTTTTTGAAGTGCCATCATGCCTGGCACTGCAGTGCCACTCCTAGATGGGCCAGGTGTTTGTGTCGGCCACTTGGGTCGCTTAGCTTAGCCATCCAGCGACCTCGGTGCAAATTTTAGGACTAAAAATAATAGTGTGAGGTGTTCAGAATAGACTGAAAATGAGTGTAAATTATGGTTATTGAGGTTAATAATACTATGGGATCAAAATGACCCCCATATTCTATGATTTAAGCTGTTTTTGAGGGGTTTTTGTAAAAAAAAACACCTGAATCCAAAACACACCCGAATCCGGAAAAAAAATTTCAGGGAGGTTTTGCCAAAACGCGTCCGAATCCAAAACACGGCCGTGGACCCGAATCCAAAACCAAAACACAAAACCCGAAAAATTTCCGGTGCACATCATTACTTATCTCCCATACTTTATAAATGTACAGTGGTCTCACCAGGAAGGGTAGTGGTCACACAATAGTACCCCAAATTGAAATTTTGCCACACAGTAGCACAAACATATTCACATTACACTGCACATAGTGCCACTGATTCATATTACATCATATATTAATGCCCCTTATATGTTACTCAGTAGTGTCCCTTATTCACATTACGCTACACAGTTGTACCCGTAATGCCACACAGTTGTGCCCCTTATACTCAATGACCATAGTAGTGCCTCTTATACACAATTCCTGAAGTAGTAGTGCCCCTTGCACATAATGCCTACATTAGTGCCTCTTGCACATAATGCCCACAGTAGTGCTGCTTATACACATGATGCACACATGGCTGCAACTCATCAATGACACTAGCACTGACTGAATCATCTATTGATGGGGGTGCCGGGGCAGGCTTTTCTGCTGGAATTACTATGCAGGACCATGGAAGAGGTTCCACCCAGTCCCCCCCCCCCCCACACACACACACACACTTTAACCTCTGGTCATTAGTAATACCTAGTTAAGAGTTTACTGAGTTGTCATATTCACCTCAGCTACATTATTTGTCTTTAATGCCCCCATGAACAAAGCATGCATAGTTGCATAATGGTATGATGATAATGATACTGAGATTATCCATATGTCATGTTCATACTAATCAGCAGATCTGACCCCAATTAAGCATTTCTGTAATACTGAAAAACAATGCCTGGAAATAGCGTTTTCCAGTATTTCCCTGGATTTAGTTGATCATCTGACTTAGAAAACATTTAAGATATCATCATATACACAAGAGTGGTTGTGTAACCATAAAGTCTTAGTCCCGGGAGAAAAGGTCCTGTTGCTGACAGTTAGCCACAGAGGGATGCAATCTGTTTGCTAAATGTCAGGGTCCGTTTTAAGCTCCCCACAGAGCTGGGGAAGTGCACTATTAACATTCACAGTCTAACATCCGATGGGAACGATAAATATAACATATAAACCATTTAAAGATGCAAGACGTCTTTTACTGTACACAGAGGGCCTGATAAAGAGATGGACGCTATGTCAATGTTATACGCACGGGAGGGAATTTGCATGCGTATAAGTCGCCCCACACATGTGCTGCCATGGTCTTGTGGTGGTTGCCATAGGGAGGAGTTATTAACAAAGTGATTGACAGTAAGGGTCCATTTATGGGTGGTAACGGGTGAGTGGTAACTCTAACGCAGGCGCGTCACAACCATTTCAGGGCAGTGTCACAGCTTGTTACTGTGATCACGTGTGCTGTAATAATGGACCCGGACTCTTTCTTCCACCGGCCATACTGCGCGGCCATGAGGTTATATGTTTAATCAATGTGCGCAAAGTGTTTGTGTATGTGCATGTAAGCAGCGGTTCAGAGTTTACAAATACAATCCCGGCAGCTGCAACATTTGCATATTTCCGCACTGCTGCTGTACACAAATTTGCAGCTGGGACAGCATTTACATACATTAAGACATTTGCGTACATTGCTGAATCAGGCCATCAGTAAGTATGCCACAAAAAGGTGAGGAAGTGGTAAACCTGGAACTACTGCTATTAGCCTACAGTATGTAAGCACTCACAAGGCCAACAGTATTACCCTACGGTATCTTGCGAGAAAGTCACTAGATTTAAAATGGCAAGTAGTTTAAAAGCAAAACCCACCTTGTCTGACCCCTTCACACATGGGGCAAACGCATACCTGCCTACTCTCCCGGAATGGCCGGAGGCTCCTAAAAATCAAGTGGCGCTCACAGCCCCCTGGATGAGTGGGTAAATCCCCCGGATGGCCGCCACCAGCCTGTATTCTCCACAGCCGCACTTGGGTGGCGATGACGCAATTTGCAGTGGTATTGTGTCATCATGGCCCCGCCCCCTGTCTCACAATGGGGTCCGTCTAATGCAGGGATGGGGAACCTTTGGCCCTCCAGCTGTTGTTGAACTACACATACCAGTATGCCTTGCTACAGTTTTGCTATTTGGCCATGCTAAAACTGTTGCAGGGCATGCTGGGATGTATAGTTCAACAACAGCTGGAGAGCCGAAGGTTCCCCATCCCTGGTCTAATGTGTAAAAGTGAACTCTGCCTGCTGTAATGTGTAAAAGGGGACTCTACCTGGCGTAATGTGTGACAGAGGCTCTACCTTGCATAATGTGTGACAGGGGCTCTACCTGGCATTATGTGTGACAAGGGCTCTACCTGATTAATGTCTAAAAGGGCCTTACCTGGTGTAATGTGTGTAAAGTGGCGCTACTGAATAATTGAGACTACTGTGTAGCGTAATATGAATTGGTGTTCTTTTGTGGCCACGCCCCTTCCCCATGAAGCCACAACCCTATATTTTGACACTTGACAACGGCGTGCACCTGCCCTATTTTAAATATGGGGGGGCCCTGATGCTGTTTCTTGCACACAGCGCTAAAATGTCTAGTTACAGCACTAGGATTGTGCATACATGTAAAGGAAAGGACTGTAATAAAGCCATCTCTGGTAGATGGATTCTACAGCAATTATTTTATTGTTTTATTTTATTTCTTTTAATATCCTGGGGAAGGATATTGTAGCAACATTTTAATGGCGCTCATTTACAAATAAACCTAGCAATGCTCTTCATGCGTAAGGTCTGAATGAATTAGTAATATTTATCGTTTTGGTAGATCAATGTCGTAGATGTAAAATACTTATGGTACTGTATTTTGTACATGAGGTTAGGAGGGCATAGTGACCAGGGCAAACCATGTTCTTGCTGTTATTTGGGGTATCAGCATAGCCTACAACCAAGACATATACTTTGGGCCTTATTCAGGTTTGTTAGCAAACCAAAAAAATTAGCAATTGGGCAAAACCATGTTACACTGCAGGTGGGGCAGATGTATTAGATTTGGGTGGGGTGCAGGGGTGGATTGGCAATAGGGCTCACCAGGAAGATTACTGGTAGGCCAACGTGTCTGTGGGGCCTCTTTTGTGTGATGTCATGTGCACCCCCCCCACACACACACACACACACACACACACACACACACGCAGCCCAATGCACTGTAAGCACTCAATACACTGCATTGTCCCCATTCATTCTATTATTCCATCTCTGCAGTACAGCTGCTATGCCATCCAGTAATGCTGCCAGTGATGCTATTCCTCTTGTGCTGCCCACTTCTACAATATTTTATAGGGCCACTTATAGTTCCCAATCTGCTGCTGGTCTAGGGCACAACTGCAACAAGAAAAACCAAGGAAGGCTGCAACTGCGTACAATGAGGCCCCATGAGGAAGGATCCTGCATCCCTCAACAGATCCCACACCCACACTAGACTTCTATAAATTTCCCCAGCTGGTTTTCCATCCTGGAGGGTAATTCTGAGTTGATCGCAGCAGGAATTTTGTTAGCAGTTGGGCAAAACCATGTGCACTGCAGGGGAGGCAGATATAACATGTGCAGAGAGAGTTATATTTGGGTGGGTTATTTTGTTTCTGTGCAGCGTAAATACTGGCTGCTTTATTTTTACACTGCAATTTAGATTGCAGATTGAACACACCACACCCAAATCTAACTCTCTCTGCACATGTTATATCTGCCTCCCCTGCAGTGCACATGGTTTTGTCCAACTGCTAACAAAATTCCTGCTGCGATCAACTCAGAATTACCCCACCCACCCCCTCCCCCAAATCTGTCCCCTGGAGGGGTGTGTTCAAACTGAAATCTATATTGGCAGTGTAGAAATTGAACAGACAGTATTTACCATACACAGAAACACTATAACCCACCCAAATCTAATTCTCTCTTCACATGTTACATCTGCCCCACCTGCAGTGCAACAAGGTTTTGCCCAATTGCTAACTTTTTTGGTTTGCTTACAAACCTGAATAACCCCTTAGTACGTTACTTTTTTGACTAGAGATGAGCGGGTTCGGTTCCTCGGGATCCGAATCCCCCCGAACTTCACCTATTTTACACGGGTCAGAGGCAGCCTTGGATCTTCCCGCCTTGCTCGGTTAACCAGAACTAGTGATGAGCGGGTTCGGATCCTCGGATCCGAACCCGCCCGAACTTCACCTTTTTTTGCACGGGTCCGAGCAACTCAGATCCTCCAGCCTTGCTCGGTTAACCCGAGCGCGCCCGAGCGTCATCATCCCGCAGTCTGATTCTCGCGAGATTTGTATTCTATAAAAGGAGCCGCGCGTCGCCGCCATTTTTCACTCGTGCATTGGAGATGATCGTGAGGGGACGTGGCTGGCGTCCTCTCAGTTTCTATGTTCAGTGGGCTGCAAATATCTGTGCTCAGTGTGCTGCAAATATCTGTGCTCAGTGTGCTGCAAATATCTGTGCTCAGTGTGCTGCAAGTGCAAATATCTACGTTCTCTGCCTGAAAAACGCTCCATATCTGTGCTCAGTGTGCTGCAAATATCTGTGCTCAGTATGCTAATTACTTTATTGTGGGGACTGGGGACCAGCAGTATTATATAGTAGGAGGACAGTGCAGAGTTTTGCTGACCAGTGACCACCATTATTATACGTTCTCTGCCTGAAAAACGCTCCATATCTGTGCTCAATGTGCTGCAAATATCTGTGCTCAGTGTGCTAATTGCTTTATTGTGGGGACTGGGGACCAGCAGTATTATATAGTAGGAGGATAGTGCAGAGTTTTGCTGACCAGTGACCACCAGTATTATACGTTTTCTGCCTGAAAAACGCTCCATATCTGTGCTGCATTGTAGTATATAGTAGTAGGACAGTACAGAATTTTGCTGACCACCAGTATAACTATATATACAGTAGTCCACTGCTCTACCTACCTCTGTGTCGTCAAGTATACTATCTTTCAGTTTTGCACAGTTTGCTGAACACCAGTATATAATATATAGCAGTACGGTACAGTAGGCCACTGTTCTACCTACCTCTGTGTCGTCAAGTATACTATCCATCCATACCTGTGGTGCATTTCAGTTTTGCACAGTTTGCTGACTACCAGTATATAATATATAGCAGTACGGTACAGAAGGCCACTGCTCTACCTACCTCTGTGTCGTCAAGTATACTATCCATCCATACCTGTGGTGCATTTCAGTTTTGCACAGTTTGCTGACCACCAGTATATAATATATAGCAGTACGGTACAGTAGGCCACTGCTCTACCTACCTCTGTGTCGTCAAGTATACTATCCATCTATACCTGTGGTGCATTTCAGTTTTGCGCAGTTTGCTGACCACCAGTATATAATATATAGCAGTACGGTACAGAAGGCCACTGCTCTACCTACCTCTGTGTCGTCAAGTATACGATCCATCCATACCTGTGGTGCATTTCAGTTTTGCACAGTTTGCTGACCACCAGTATATAATATATAGCAGTACGGTACAGTAGGCCACTGCTCTACCTACCTCTGTGTCGTCAAGTATACTATCCATTCATACCTGTGGTGCATTTCAGTTTTGCACAGTTTGCTGACCACCAGTATATAATATATAGCAGTACGGTACAGTAGGCCACTGCTCTACCTACCTCTGTGTCATCAAGCATACTATCCATCCATACCTGTGGTGCATTTCAGTTTTGCACAGCTTGCTGACCACCAGTATATAATATATAGCAGTACGGTACAGAAGGCCACTGCTCTACCTACCTCTGTGTCGTCAAGTATACTATCCATCCATACCTGTGGTGCATTTCAGTTTTGCACAGTTTGCTGACCACCAGTATATAATATATAGAAGTACGGTACAGAAGGCCACTGCTTTACCTACCTCTGTGTCGTCAAGTATACTATCCATCCATACCTGTGGTGCATTTCAGTTTTGCACAGTTTGCTGACCACTAATATATAATATATAGCAGTACGGTACAGAAGGCCACTGCTCTACATACCTCTGTGTAGTCAAGTATACTATCCATCCATACCTATGGTGCATTTCAGTTTTGCATAGTTTGCTGACCACCAGTATATAATATATAGCAGTACGGTACAGTAGGCCACTGCTCTACCTACCTCTGTGTCGTCAAGTATACTATCCATCCATACCTGTGGTGCATTTCAGTTGTGCGCAGTATATATAGTAGTAGGCCATTGCTATTGATATATTACTGGCATATAATTCCACACATTAAAAAATGGAGAACAAAAATGTGGAGGGTAAAATAGGGAGAGATCAAGATCAAATTCCACCTCGTGCTGAAGCTGCTGCCACTAGTCATGGCCGAGACGATGAAGTGCCATCAACGTCGTCTGCAAGGCCGATGCCCAATATCATAGTAGAGAGCATGTAAAATCCAAAAAAATAAAGCTCAGTAAAATGACCCAAAAATCTAAATCAAAATCGTCTGAGGAGAAGCGTAAACTTGCCAATGTGCCATTTACGACACGGAGTGGCAAGGTACGGCTGAGGGCCTGGCCTATGTTCATGGCTAGTGGTTTCTTTCATTTTTTCTTTGCATCATGTGCTGTTTGGGGACTATTTTTGGAAGTGCCATCCTGTCTGACACTGCAGTGCCACTCCTAGATGGGCCAGGTGTTTGTGTCGGCCACTTGGGTCGCTTAGCTTAGTCACACAGCTACCTCATTGCGCCTCTTTTTTTCTTTGCATAATGTGCTGTTTGGGGACTATTTTTTTGAAGTGCCATCCTGTCTGACACTGCAGTGCCACTCCTAGATGGGCCAGGTGTTTGTGTCGGCCACTTGGGTCACTTAGCTTAGTCACACAGCTACCTCATTGCGCCTCTTTTTTTCTTTGCATCATGTGCTGTTTGGGGACTATTTTTTTGAAGTGCCATCCTGTCTGACACTGCAGTGCCACTCCTAGATGGGCCAGGTGTTTGTGTCGGCCACTTGGGTCACTTAGCTTAGTCACACAGCTACCTCATTGCGCCTCTTTTTTTCTTTGCATCATGTGCTGTTTGGGGACTATTTTTTTGAAGTGCCATCTTGTCTGACACTGCAGTGCCACTCCTAGATGGGCCAGGTGTTTGTATCGGCCACTTGGGTTGCTTAGCTTAGTCACACAGCTACCTCATTGCGCCTCTTTTTTTCTTTGCATCATGTGCTGTTTGGGGACTATTTTTTTAAAGTGCCATCCTGTCTGACACTGCAGTGCCACTCCTAGATGGGCCAGGTGTTTGTTTTCAGCCACTTGTGTCGCTTAGCTTAGTCACACAGCTACCTCATTGCGCCTCTTTTTTTCTTTGCATCATGTGCTGTTTGGGGACTATTTTTTTGAAGTGCCATCTTGTCTGACACTGCAGTGCCACTCCTAGATGGGCCAGGTGTTTGTGTCGGCCACTTGGGTTGCTTAGCTTAGTCACACAGCTACCTCATTGCGCCTCTTTTTTTCTTTGCATCATGTGCTGTTTGGGGACTATTTTTTTGAAGTGCCATCCTGTCTGACACTGCAGTGCCACTCCTAGATGGGCCAGGTGTTTGTGTCGGCCACTTGGGTCGCTTAGCTTAGTCACACAGCTACCTCATTGCGCCTCTTTTTTTCTTTGCATCATGTGCTGTTTGGGGACTATTTTTTTGAAGTGCCATCCTGTCTGACACTGCAGTGCCACTCCTAGATGGGCCAGGTGTTTGTGTCGGCCACTTGTGTCGCTTAGCTTAGTCACACAGCTACCTCATTGCGCCTCTTTTTTTCTTTGCATCATGTGCTGTTTGGGGACTATTTTTTTGAAGTGCTTGCCTGTCTGACACTGCAGTGCCACTCCTAGATGCGCCAGGTGTTTGTGTCGGCCACTTGTGTCGCTTAGCTTAGTCACACAGCTACCTCATTGCGCCTCTTTTTTTCTTTGCATCATGTGCTGTTTGGGGACTATTTTTTTGAAGTGCCATCCTGTCTGACACTGCAGTGCCACTCCTAGATGGGCCAGGTGTTTGTGTCGGCCACTTGGGTCGCTTAGCTTAGTCATCCAGCGACCTCGGTGCAAATTTTAGGACTAAAAATAATATTGTGAGGTGTGAGGTGTTCAGAATAGACTGAAATTGAGTGGAAATTATGGTTTTTGAGGTTAATAATACTATGGGATCAAAATGACCCCCCCAATTCTATGAATTAAGCTGTTTTTGAGTTTTTTTTGTAAAAAAAAACACCCGAATCCAAAACACACCCGAATCCGACAAAAAAATTTCAGGGAGGTTTTGCCAAAACGCGTCCGAATCCAAAACACGGCAGCGGAACCGAATCCAAAACCAAAACACAAAACCCGAAAAAATTCCGGTGCACATCACTAACCAGAACGCGCCCGAACGTCATCATGCGCTGTCGGATTCTCGCGAGATTCGTATTCTATATAAGGAGCCGCGTGTCGCCGCCATTTTCACTCGTGCATTGGAGTTTGAACGGAGAGGACGTGGCAGCGTTCTCTCCCTGAAAAGCTCCGTAATCTGTGCTCAGTGTGCTGCAAATATCTGTGCTCAGTGTGCTGCAAATAATCTGTGCTCAGTGTGCTGAAAATATCTACGTTCTCTGCCTGAAAACGCTCCATATCTGTGCTCAGTGTGCTGCAAATATCTGACCAGTGTGCTGCATTGTGGGGACTGGGGACCACCAGTATATAATAAATATAGTAGTACAGTGCACCATTTTGGTGACCAACAGTATATAGTTGTACAGTACAGTAGGCCATTGCTGTATCTTGCAGCTCTGTGTCACTGCAAGTATCCATTCCATATCTGTGCGGCATTTTTGTGAGCAGTGTATATAGTATTACAGTGTAGCATTTTGGTGACTAACAGTATATAGTTGTACAGTAGGCCATTGCTGAATCTTGCAGCTCTGTGTCACTGCAAGTATCTATTCCATATCTGTGCAGCATTTTTGTGAGCAGTATATATAGTATTACAGTGCAGCATTTTGGTGACTAACAGTATATAGTTGTGCAGTAGGCCATTGCTGTATCTTGCAGATCTGTGTCACTGCAAGTATCCATTCCATATCTGTGCGGCATTTTTGTGAGCAGTGTATATAGTATTACAGTGCAGCATTTTGGTGACCAACAGTATTTAAGCACATGAGGGAAGAGGGCCCTGCTCGTGAGAGCTTACTATCTAAAGGGGAGGGGTAGACAGACATGGGTGACACAGATGGGGTACATAGAGAACGTGGAACAGAGGGTTAGGAATCAGGATGAGATTTGGCTGGGTGTGGTGAAGAAGTGGACCCCCAGAAGGCACAAGTCAATACTTGACATTGCAACGTTTTACTGGGCTATGCAGGAGAAAATTAAAAATAGGGGAAAATAAAAATAAAAAAAAAGAATCGATAACTTCTACCTCTTTCAAAAAGGTCAATGGAAGCTGAAATAATGGACAACTACCTCATGGAAGCCAGATACAGTATACCAAACAGTACTTAGCAGAGTTAGGAATGAGTGCTTATGAAATACAGTAACATTTTCTCATAATATTACAGAAACTGCATGGCTGGTCACTTGCACTCTTTTGCTCTAATACACCACCTGCTTTAGGATTTATATTCAAAAACATTATGTCTCCATAATCCCAAAAACGTCAGTCTTCTTGGAAAGTGGTTTGTTCCTTTGTAAGGGAAAGAGAACAAACGTTCTCAAACAACGGTTTCTCAATTTCTTTTTCCTCTGGGAAGGGATTGTGGATTCGCAGGAATATCTGAGCATTTCTGTAATTAGAAAGCAGCAAATTTCTACAAATGTTTACGAATAATTCCAGTGATTTTGTCATTTTCTTCCAGTGATTTGGACCAATAATACCATTGATTAGAACGAATAATTCCAGTGATTTTGCCATTTTCTTCCAGTGATTTGGACCAATAATACCATTGATTGGAACGAATAATTCCAGTGATTTGTCATTTTCTTCCAGTGATTTGGACCAATAATATCATTGATTAGAACGAATAATTCCAGTGATTTTGTCATTTTCTTCCAGTGATTTGAACCAATAATACCATTGATCAGAACAAATAATTCCAGTGATTTTGTCATTTTCTTCCAGTGATTTGGACCAATAATACCATTGATCAGAACAAATAATTCCAGTGATTTTGTCATTTTCTTCCAGTGATTTGGACCAATAATACCATTGATTAGAATGAATAATTCCTGTGATTTTGTCATTTTCTTCCAGTGATTTGGACCAATAATACCATTGATTAGAACGAATAATTCCTATGATATTGAGGTGTTTGTGTCGCTTAGCTTAGCCGTCCAGCGACCACAGTGCACCTCTTTTTCTCTTTTCTTTGCATCATGTGCTGTTTGGGGCCAATTTTTTTAAGTGCCATCCTGTCTGACACTGCAGTGCCACTCCTAGATGGGCCAGGTGTTTATGCTCCCCTCTTGGGTCGCTTTGCTTGGTCATCCAGCGACCTTGGTGCAAATTTTAGGACTAAAAATAGTATTGTGAGGTGTGAGGTGTTCAGAATAGACTGGAAATGAGTGGAAATTGTGGTTATTGAGGTTAATAATACAGTACTATGGAATCAAAATTACCCCCAAATTCTATGATTTAAGCTGTTTTTGAGGGGGTTTTGAAAAAAAACACCCGAATCCGACAAAAAATTTTCAGGGAGGTTTTGCCAAAATGCGTCCGAATCCAAAACACGGCCGCGGAACCGAATCCAAAACCAAAACACAAAACCCGAAAAATGTCCGGTGCACATCTCTAGTTTTGACACATATGTCTTAAATGATTTTGGGCCTGATTCAAAGTCATACACTATCATACCTCCCAACTTGAAAAGCTTTAGAATCGGGATCAGGCGCACCAAATGCGCACCCAAAAAGGGTATTTAGCCTCAGATAAAGGTGATGGGCCTAGGATGAAGGGGGCGGGCCTCGCATCACAACCCCCATTATCTTCTCTTTGGGGGCGAGCCCAGCGCTCCCTGAGCAGCTGGGCAGCCCCCGGCTCAC
Organism: Pseudophryne corroboree; assembly: GCF_028390025.1. Lineage (NCBI taxonomy): Eukaryota > Metazoa > Chordata > Amphibia > Anura > Myobatrachidae > Pseudophryne > Pseudophryne corroboree. Next base: position 158,923,028 of record NC_086449.1, read on the forward strand.
CATCCCCCACCCCCGCATTGTTAGATGCCATGCACATGTGCACGGCATCTAGTAGTCAGTGTTCACTGGCTGCATTGCAGAGCAGAGAAGCGGTGATCACAGGCTCTCCCAACCTGCCCCCACCCGCGGGACACTGTGGCCCACGGCAGGACACTGGGAAGGTGTCCGAACAGTGGGACTGTCTTACTGGAATCGGGACAGTTGGGAGGTTTGCGCTATGTCAATGATTTTGCAATTAAGCTATTATCGATAAACTGCATATTTCACTGCTGCAATGCGCACGTGCAGCAATTGATTTGCACTTATGCTCGCAGGAAGGATTCATTCACATGTACTGATAGGAAACTGACATTTTGTAGGAGGTAACAGGGAGTGGTAGGGAAAGCCCAGGTGTGTCAGGACCATTTTTGGGGCATGTATCAGCCACTAACTTTGATTCTGTATGCAGGAATCACGTCTCTGGCGTCTCAGTTGCTGCAGCCATTTTGAGTGACTATAGACCTACTCAATGAATCAATGTTTTGTGGACCTGCATCCGTGCTGCGGATGTGTATGAAGGTGCAGGTACCTGCTGATGTTCCAGTGGGTGTGTCTCTACAAATCCCAGCGGCTATTCAATTAGCGTATTTTTGCAAATCCTCTGAGTCAAAAATCTAATCTACGGCAGCATTAGCTACAACGATGAATCAGACCCTTAGTCATTTTAGCATTTTTTTATATTGTGTAGTAATAGGGTTTGCTGTATTTTTTTTTTACTCCAGATGGTTTCTTTGGACATGGTACATTTATACAGATTGGCCCTCATTCCGAGTTGTTCGCTCGCTAGCTGCTTTTAGCAGCATTGCAAACGCTAAGCAGCAGCCCTCTGTGAGTGTATCTTAGCTTAGCAGAAGTGCGAACGAAAGGATCGCAGATCTGCTACAAAAAAAGATTGTGCAGTTTCAGAGTAGCTCAAGACTTACTCCTAGACTGCGATCACCTCAGTCCGTTTAGTTCCTGGTTTGACGTCACAAACACGCCCTGCGTTCGGCCAGCCACTCCCCCGTTTCTCCAGCCACTCCTGCGTTTTTACCTGGCACGCCTGCGTTTTTTAGCACACTCCCTGAAAACGGCCAGTTTCTGCCCAGAAACACCCACTTCCTGTCAATCACACTACAATCACTCGAGCGATGAAAAAACGTCACTCGAGCTCGTGTAAATCTACAAAGTTTTGTGTGAAAGTACTTAGCGCATGCGTGCTGCGTACCATGCGCATGCGCATTTTTGCCTTTTTTTCACTTGATGGCTGCACTGCGAAAAATCGGCATCGAGCAAACAACTCGGAATGACCACCATTGTTCTCTGTATTATCTATTGTAAGAAACATTGGAGGGTGATCAAAAAAAAGTCAACTGTACAAAATTGTGCTGTGCACCTTAGCAACCACTAAGGTATTTGTTTTCATTTTATAAACTATTCTGGGTAAAAACAATGAGAACAAGATTGAGTGTGAAGGGTTGAAGTATTTTTTGTTTCACAGTTTCCATCATGCTGCACACTGCAGCTGCACACTGCTGGGCACACACGCTATAACGATTTTGCCGATCTGCCCGATATCAGTGGATCAGTCACATAATTGTAGCGTGTACGCAGGTGACCAATCCAAAATTATCAATCGGTCGGGCATGCAGGATTGTCCAGTGTGTCCTTCCAATTCGATATTTTGAAAGTGTTTGGTTGGCCAATGACGGACTTTCCCCTGTTCCTTCACATAGTGTCTGACAGGCATTTTATCTGACCGTGTATGCCCGGCATTAGTAATATGAATTACTGTACCATTGTGCAGAAAATGGGAACTGCAACCAGTAGCTGCCAGTTTATAGTATAGCCCTAATACTCATACTCTTTCTTGCTAAATGTTACAGCACAGCTGTCATGTGCACTGGTCTTAATGAGTCTAAATTGTCACTTTAGAGACTGTTTATGTCATTTCCTAGTGATCACCTGTATTAAGGTTATCTAGGTTAAATTACATTTATATTGCCTGATTCAGAGGTGGACGCATGTGTCTTGGTTGCACTGCGCCTGAATCGGATGCAGGGTCTGAGAATTATACTGGGTGTTTCTGGAAGGTAAAGGTGGGGGTGGCAAAGCTGATGTGGGTGTGTCACGTGGTTTGTGCGCTAAAATAAACACAGCCGCCCACACAGCGGCCATACCCAGACAACAAAAGAAACTGCACCTGCCAGAAGGCTGATGCGAGCTTCAATGGTGTGGCTGATGGTGCACCTAAATGTGCTCATTGATGGAAATGCACTGGCTGCACGTGGGCATCTCAATTGTTTCAAAAATGGGACGTGGTCATTAGCATATATGTTACACTCTGATATGGAGCCCTGTTACCTGGACGTATGGGGGTTATATTTATATATTGGCCCTATCACTCGTTGACTGAGACCACCTGAGTGGGACCCTTAGATTCCCTCAAATGATCCCAATTCACTAGCCAGCCCAGTGACGCTGAAGGGGTTAATACCACCACCTCCTGCTGACCGGGTGACGTCAGTGGCCTCCTGTAAAACTGTGGACACAGGGACACAGGAATTCCAGCCGCAGCTCCTAGGAGCGGGAAGGCTGGGAGACAGCTGATTGGGGGCAGCGTGGAGGGAAAACGAGGAGGTGGAGTTTGTGCCCGGAGCTGCTGTGGAGAGCCGCATGGTGGAGAGTGGGCTGAGGAGAGACCCGCTGCCGGTAGCCGAGCGGAGGACGGGGGCTGAGAGCCACCAGTCGCCCGCTGCGATCAGAGCTTGGACTCAACCACCAGCCTGCCCGCTGTTGAGGAGATCGCTTGTGAGGAAGCCCTGAACTGCTACCCGCAGCCACGATCGGAGCTGGTGAGAGCAGAGACACCGCTGAGAAGGTGTCACGCTGAGGGAGACGGAGACTCTGACGCTGCGATACCAAAGAGGGACAACCACAGCCTGGTAACCGGGGCAACCCTGTGGGAGCCTGCACACGGTATACGGGGAGGACAGAGTCAGTGTGCCCCTGAGAACAGCCAGATCACCTGAGGTGGCAGCACTGAGAGCCCTAGAGCTGGCGACTGGGCCAACAGCTGCTGCTAACAGGTATTCATGTCAGCCACATTGACAACCCGCCAGCACCCTCAGTTAGCGACCATTACAACAGCTAATAGGGGACAAGAATGAGAGTGAGAGACGCTCCTGCCCTAGCTTCTTAGACCTCGCAATTCAGCTTTACTGTAAGAGTCTGAGGGAAAGTCAGATGACCCTTAGTGTTGTAACAGTCTACTAAGAACCTGGATAAATCGATAATATACCTCCCCATAATCTTGCCACAGACTTTGAGAGAGACTTGCCGACTTCTAGGGCTGCCGGCTCAGGAACTGTTTGCTCCTAGAAAGGAGACCCTATTCATTCACCTTTGTTGCCTAACACCCTGGTTAGGGGATTAAGTTATCTCGTTTCACCAAAGCTATCTCACGTTGAGTTGTTAGCATGCTCAGATACTCTCTCAGACTTAACCTGTCAGTTTATAGTGGCTGGAGATAGAGACACACAGAGAGACACTGCCACTCCTGTCCCAGCAGATTAAGCTAAGCAGAGCCCCAGACGTTAACACAGCTTGCAGTGAAAACTCTGCTTCACTCCTTTTGTGTGCCTAAAAACTGTTGCAACCAATTATGATGCCTGCACGCTAATGAATCTTTTGTTGAACCTGTCATTTTATGCATGCTTCCCCTTATTGACTGAACAACACTGTTAGGAATTTGCATGCTATTCTTCACTCTACACTGAACTGCTTGCTTCAAACTGTATACCTATTGCCTGCTACTCAACATTACCGAACTGTGCTAAATTCTGCTATTGACTGTGAGATATCAATTTACCTGCTACCTGTAAGACTGTTAATTATAGAGGATTAATAATCCCAAAGTTAAAAGTGAATTCTTGGTTGCTCAGAGTTAGATATGCACTGAGGGGGTAATTCAGATCTGATCGCTAGGGTGCATTTTTTGCATCCCTGCAATCAGGTAGTCGCCGCCTACAGGGGGAGGGGGAATTCGCTGTGCAGGTGTGCGATCGCATGTGCAGGAGAGCTGCACAAACAGAAGTTTGTGCAGTCTCTGCACAGCACACAACTTACTCAGCCGCTGCAATGATTGGGGCCGGAGCTGACGTCATGATTCCTCCCACAAAACGCCGGGTCCCTCCTGCATTTTTTCGTACACTTCCTGAAAACGATCAGTTGCCACCCACAAATGCCCTCTTCCTGTCAATCGCCGGTGAGATCGGATTTTTTGCACCATCCCATTGCTTCCCGGAGCTCCCAGGCACTGGTGACCGTCGCGCCTGTGCATTGCGGTGCATGCGCAGTACAGACCCGATTGTCCGCTGTGCGAAAACGCACAGCAACAATCACGTCTGAATTAGCCCCAGAGTTCCTACTGTAGCCAAGATCAGCTTGCAGGGACTACTGAGGTTGTACCGCCACTGTGTGGACATATTAGGATTTTGCAAGTGACTGGTATGCTAGTGTCAGTGTAGATGGTATAATAGGGTATTCTGCTAGTTACATTATTGTTTGCCATATTATTGTATATTTTTGTTCACATTGTTTCCTCATATGTGGAATTGTATTTGCTCTTTTAATCAATTAATACTACAGCGGTGACTAGTTTGTTCCCAAATAATAGATTTTATGTCACCGTCCTAACGAGTAGTGACTATTGTGTTGGGTCCTCCAGGGTTGGGGTTCCTCGCCTTTCTGCCTAGGGTTCCAGCAGTGAGATCCAGTCCAAGAAGGTGATCCTGGGTGAAGAATCCAGGTACGTCCATCGACACCTGTACTTGCAACAACACTCCACCTTACTTATCTGTTACATATAGACACTGGTTCAACTGCGACAAAAGATGCGGCCGGGTTTGCTCCCATGTCTGAATAGGCCCATAACATCATCAATGTTATCTAAGCAGTAATCATAAGTCATGTGCTACAGTATGTTTCTGACAATTCACATTTTTATGCTGTAAAGCAATTCACCATGCAGCCATTTGTCAATTTGATTTTTGATTCTCCTTTGATTATCAATTAGTATCCACACTGTGACTGTGATTCATTCCTAGATTTCCCATAAGGATAGACCAACTAATCAATTTAACAGAATGGAACAGAATTGTATTTCTAAGCCATTCCTAGTGATGTAGAGAGACATTGGCAGACATAAATTCACGGAGAGAGTTGTATAAAATCAGGTTCCCCTGGAAATGTACGGTAGGTGCTACAATCTACCCTTAAATTAAGTATGGAATATTTACGTACTAGGCGGTATATGTCTGTCATGGTGTTCCACTATTCATACTCTCCCTCTCTCTCTGGGGTCCTCAAATTCACCATGTCCTATTTCTTAATGGCACAATTTATCTCCTTCAAGTGGAATCCAACTATTAGGAATCATTATGCTAATTATTTTGTTCACAAAGAGAAAGGGAAATCATTAAGGTCAACCAGTAGGCATAGAACTTCTCTTTTCCTCTTTACATATCAATCAGTCACTCTTTACTCTGCCTTGGTAACATAATTGACAATGTAGCTACAAGGGTGTAAAGCTAGGCTAACAGTGCTATTAAAATTCAAGTAATTATCTTGTAGTGTTCACATCTTCCTTACTATTCTGTACACATAGTTTTCTTATTTATTTTTTTGGAATTTAAAAATATTGGTCCTTATTCAGCAGCAGACACTTATGTGATGCGATCGCATTTTCCCGGGTCCCGGTTTAGTGCACACGCGCAGGTGCCGCTCTGCGCATGTACAGGCTGGGGGGATGCAATCACATCGCAGTGATGTGAACGCCTCTGCCTGATTGACAGGCAGAGGAGTTCGCAGGGTGGTTGGGGGTGGCGATGCAACTTTGCAGGGCTGGTGCGGTGAAAACAAGGGTGAGCCGTGGCCGTTTTTAGGGTGGCGCTTGATGATCACATTGTTGGCCGCTATTCGCATGCTGGGTGGCCTTGCTCTATGCTGTGCGGCCCCCAGCATGCGATCACAAGCAGTTGCAGCTTTGCTAATTTAGCTGAATGAGGGCCACTGTACGGCAGATCAAGAAGGACATGCTGTAATAGACACATACAGGTTGAGTATCCCATATCCAAATATTCCCAAATACGAAATATTCCAAAATACAGAATTTTTTGAGTGAGAGTGAGATAGTGAAACCTTTGTTTTCTGATGGCTCAATGTACACAAACTTTATGTAATACACAAAGCTATTAAAAATATTGTATTAAATGCCCTACAGGCTGTGTGTATAAAAGGTGTATATGAAATAAATGAATTGTGTGAATGTAGACACACTTTGTTTAATGCACAAAGTTATTAAAAATATTGACTGAAATTACCTTCAGGCTGTGTGTATAAGGTGTATATGAAACATAAATGCATTCTGGGCTTAGACTTGGGTCCCATCACCATGATATCATTATGGTAATCAATTATTCCAAAATACGGAAAAATCCGATATCCAAAATACTTCTGGTCCCAAGCATTTTGGATAAGGGATACTCAACCTGTATATGCATTCATATTAATAACGTAACTACACAATCACCATTAAAACTAATAAGATCCTAATGTAAACTATGATTACTCTTCTGAGAGCAAGAAATGGTATTGGCCATTGTAAAGGAAAAGTTATATGTACAGTGCTTTAACAAGGAACAAACAATATATTTTAACAAACAATAGGCAGGAAAAAACAAACCCATGCTAGTAGTGTCTCTTACTTAAGCTCTCATAAGCAGGATCCCCTCTACATGTTTTATGCAACGGGCACATTCATTATTATGAATATTCAGCAAACTCCGAAACTGGTGGCCAATTGGATATTTAATCTTCAGGGGTCATCTGGCTCCCAACCCTTATAGTGATAATGTAGCCAGAATCCCCAGCAAGGGTGATGTCACAACTACAGCTGCATTACAAATGAGAGTACTCAACAATGGTCCCTTAGGACACAACACTACTTTGGTGCTATGTTTTCCTGCTTACTCTGCACTGCATAATGGTGGCTAATATACGAAGACCACAATGCATTACACACAAACTAATGTAAATCCTCTTATTTATCTTAATGGTATCCAGATTATAGAGCTACACTGTCTACATAGACAGTCAATGCAGAGCTGGCCCTAGGCATAATAAACATAAGCAAATGCCTAGATCATGCCTAGGGAGACAAATGCCTAGGGACACAAGCGGCTTCTGATTAAAATGATATGCAGCAAGCCTATATTCTGTGTGTGATTGCAGCTGTATCTGCATATGCAATGCTATGCTACAGTGTAGTCCTGGAAATCACTATAATATAGAATTCTGTATACAGATACAGCCACAGTTGCACACAGAATATAGGCATGCTGCATATCATTTTAATTAGGAGAAGCTGCTTGTGCATCCTAGTCACATAGTAATGCAAATAAGATGCATTTTCAGTAGAGTTGAGCGGGTTCGGTTTGTCGAAATCCGAACCCCCCCGAACTTCACCTATTTTACATGGGTCCGAGGCAGCCTCGGATCTTCCCGCATTGCTCGGTTAACCTGAACGTGGCCGAACGTCATCATCCCGCTGTTGGATACTCGCGAGATTCGTATTCTATGTAAAGAGCCGCGCGTCGCCGCCATTTTCACTCGTGCATTGGACGTGGCTACGTTCTCTGCCTGAAAAGCTCCATATCTGTGCTTAGTGTGCTGCAAATATCTGTGCTCAGTGTGCTGCAAATATCTACGTTCTCTGTCTGAAAAGCTCCATATCTGTGCTCAGTGTGCTGCAAATATCTGTGCTCAGTGTGCAGCATTTTGGTGACCAACAGTATATAGTTGTACAGTACGGTAGGCCATTGCTGTATCTTGCAGCTCCGTGTCACTGCAAGCATCCATTCCAAATCTGTGCTGCATTTTTGTGAGCAGTATATATAGTAGTACAGTGCACCATTTTGGTGACCAACAGTATATAGTTGTACAGTACAGTAGGCCATTGCTGTAACTTGCAGCTCCGTGTCACTGCAAGTATCCATTCCATATATGTGCAGCATTTTTGTGAGCAGTATATATAGTAGTACAGTGCAGCATTTTGGTGACCAACAGTATATAGTTGTACAGTACAGTAGGCCATTGCTGTAACTTGCAGCTCTGTATCACTGCAAGTATCCATTCCATATCTGTGCTGCATTTTTGTGAGCAGTATATATAGTAGTACAGTGCAGCATTTTGGTGACCAACAGTATATAGTTGTACAGTACAGTAGGCCATTGCTATTGATATAATAATATTACTGGCATATAATTCCACACATTAAAAAATGGAGAACAAAAATGTGGAGGGTGAAATAGGGAAAGATCAAGATCCACTTCCACCTAGTGCTGAAGCTGCTGCCACTAGTCATGGCAGAGACGATTGAATGCCATCAACGTCGTCTGCCAAGGACAATGCCCAATGTCATAGTAGAGAACATGTAATATCCAAAAAACTAAAGTTCAGTAAAATTACCAAAAAAAATCTAAATTAAAAGCGTCTGAGGAGAAGCGTAAACTTGCCAATATGCCATTTACGACACGGAGTGGCAAGGAATGGCTGAGGCCCTGGCCTATGTTCATGACTAGTGGGTCAGCTTCACATGAGGATGGAAGCACTCATCCTCCCGCTAGAAAACTGAAAAGAGTTAAGATGTCAAAGAACTGTGCGTTCTTCTAAATCACAAATCCCCAAGGAGAGTATAATTGTGTCCGCGGTTGCGATGCCTGACCTTCCCAACACTGGACGGGAAGAGGTGGCTCCTTCCACCATTTGCACGCCCCCTGCAAGTGCTGGAAGGAGCACCCGCAGTCCAGTTCCTGATAGTCAAATTGAAGATGTCACTGTTGAAGTACACCAGGATGAGGATATGGGTGTTGCTGGCGCTGAGGTGGAAATTGACAAGGAGGATTCTGATGGTGAGGTGGTTTGTGTAAGTCAGGCACCCGGGGAGACACCTGTTGTCCGTGGGATGAATATTGCCAATGACATGCCTGGTCAAATTACAAAAAAAATCACCTCTTCGGTGTGGAATTATTTTAACAGAAATGCGGACAACAGGTGTCAAGCCGTGTGTTGCCTTTGTCAGCTGTAATAAGTAGGGGTAAGGACGTTAACCACCTAGGAACATCCTCCCTTATACGTCACCTGGAGCACATTTATCAGAAGTCATTGACAAGTTCAAAAACTTTGGGTGACAGCGGAAGCAGTACACTGACAACTAAATCCCTTCCTCTTGTACCCAAGCTCCTGCAAACCACACCACCAACTCCCTCAGTGTCAATTTCCTCCTTAGACAGGAACGCCAATAGTCATGCAGGCCATGTCACTGGCAAGTCTGACGAGTCCTCTCCTGCCTGGAATTCCTCCGATGGACCCTTGAGTGTAACGCCTACTGCTGCTGGCGCTGCTGTTGTTGCTGCTGGGAGTCGATCGTCATCCCAGAGGGGAAGTCGGAAGACCACTTGTACTACTTCCAGTAAGCAATTGACTGTCCAACAGTCCTTTGCGAGGAAGATAAAATATCACAGCAGTCATCCTGTTGCAAAGCAGATAACAAGCCTTGGCAGCTGTGTTGGTGTTAGACGTGTGTCCGGTATCCACCGTTAATTCACAGGGACTTAGAGAATTTCTTGATGTAGTGTGTCCCCGGTACCAAATACCATCTAGGTTCCACTTCTCTAGGCAGGCGATACTGAGAATGTACACAGACATCAGAAAAAGAGTCACCAGTGTCCTAAAAAATGCAGTTGTACCCAATGTACACTTAACCACGGACATGTGGACAAGTGGAGCAGGGCAGACTCAGGACTATTTGACTGTGACAGCCCACTGGGTAGATGTATTGCCTCCCGCAGCAAGAACAGCAGCAGCGGCACCAGTAGCAGCATTTCGCAAACGCCATCTCGTTCCTAGGCAGGCTATGCTTTGTATCACCGCTTTCCATAAGAGGCACACAGCTGACAACCTCTTACGGAAACTGAGGAACATCATCGCAGATTGTCTAACCCCAATTGGACTCTCCTGGGGATTTGTGACATCGGACAACGCCACCAATATTGTGCGGGCATTACATGTGGGCAAATTCCAGCACGTCCCATGTTTTGCACATACAATTAATTTGGTGGTGCAGAATTTTTTTAAAAAAGACAGGGGCGTGCAAGAGATGCTGTCGGTGGCCCGCGTAATTGCGGGCCACTTTCAGCATTCAGCCACCGCATGCCGAAGACTGGAGCACCAGCAAACACTCCTGAACCTGCCCCTCCATCAGCTGAAGCAAGAGGTGGTAACGAGGTGGAATTCAACCCTCTATATGCTTCAGAGAATGGAGGAGCAGCAAAAGGCCATTCAAGCCTATACAGCTACCTACGATATAGGCAAAGGAGGGGGAATGCACCTGACTCAAGCGCAGTGGAGAATGATTTCAACGTTATGCAAGGTTCTGCAACCCTTTGAACTTGCCACATGTGAAGTCAGTTCAGACACTGCCAGCCTGAGTCAGGTCATTCCCCTCATCAGGCTTTTGCAGAAGCAGCTGGAGAGATTGAAGGAGGAGCTGAGACGGAGAGATTCCGCTAGGCATGTGGGACTTGTGGATGGAGCCCTTAATTCGCTTAACCAGGGTTCACGGGTGGTCAATCTGTTGAAATCAGAGCACTACATTTAGGCCACCGTGCTCGATCCTAGGTTTAAAGCCTACGTTGTATCTCTCATTTCTGGCAGACACAAGTCTGCAGAGGTCCAAGGACCTGCTGGTGAGACACTTGTCAAGTCAAGAGGAACGTGGCCCGTCAACAGCTCCTCCTTCACATTCTCCCGCAACTGGGTCTGCGAGGAAAAGGATAAGAATTCCGAGCCCACCCGCTGGCAGTGATGCAGGGCAGTCAGGATCGAGTGCTGACATCTGGTCCTGCCTGAAGGACCTGCCAACGATTACTGACATGTCGTCTACTGTCACTGCATATGATTTTGTCACCATTGAAAGAATGGTGGAGGATTATATGAGTGACCGCATCCAAGTAGGCACGTCAGAAAGTCCATACGTATACTGGCAGGAAAAAGAGGCAATTTGGATGCCCTTGCACAAACTGGCTTTATTTTACCTAAGTTGCTCCCCCTCCAGTGTGTACTCTGAAAGAGTGTTTAGTGCAGCCGGTCACCTTGTCAGCGATCGGCGTACGAGGTTACTTCCACAAAATGTGGAGAAGATGATGTTCATCAAAATGAATTATAATCAATTCCTCCATGGAGACATTCACCAGCAATTGCCTCCAGAAAGTACACAGGGACCTGTGATGGTGGATTCCAGTGGGGACGAATTTATACTCTGTGAGGAGGGGAATATACACAGTGAAAGGGGCGAGGAATTGGAGGATGATGATGAGGTCGACATCTTGCCTCTGTAGAGCCAGTTTGAGCAAGGAGAGATTGATTGCTTGTTTTTTTGGTGGGGGCCCAAACCAACCAGTCATTTCAGCCACAGTCGTGTGTCAGACCCTGTGGCTGAATTGATGGGTTTGTTAAAATGTCCATGTCCTGTTTATACAACATAAGGGTGGGTGGGAGGTCCCAAGGACAATTCCATCTTGCACCTCTTTTTTTTTATTTATCTTTGCATCATGTGATGTTTGGGGCCAATTTTTACAAGTGCCATCCTGTCTGACACTGCATTGCCACTCCTAGATGGGCCAGGTATTTGTGCCGCCCTCTTGGGTCGCTTAGCTTAGTCATCCAGCGACCTCGGTGCAAATTTTAGGACTAAAAATAATATTGTGAGGTGTGAGGTGTTCAGAATAGACTGGAAGTGAGTGGAAATTATGATTATTGAGGTTAATAATACTATAGGATCAAAATTACCCCAAAATTCTATGATTGAAGCTGTTTTTGAGGGGTTTTTGAAAAAAAACACCCAAATCCAAAACACACCTGAATCCGACAAAAAAATTTCAGGGAGGTTATGCCAAAACGCATCCGAATCCAAAACACGGCCGCGGAACCAAATCCAAAATCAAAACCAAAACACAAAACTCGAAAAATTTCCGGTGCACATCTCTAATTTTCAGCAAAAAAAGGTACACAACATTAGCATAGCTAGCCGATAGGTGCCAGCTGACTCATGCCAGGCATCTCCTGCTGTATGGAGTATTGAGGCAAGGTGTATGAGTACACATCTGTATCCAAGAAGAGGCAGAGGTCACAGTGTTAGCAGCCGTGTGAGTGCTGTGTGCGGGTGGGTTTGTTAAGCAATAGTGTTCGGCATATGTGTAAAGTGACATTATGTGTATAAAGGTATTAATAAAGGTTGGCATAATGTGTAAGGCGCATTATGTTTATAAGGACATTAATGTGTGTCATATGTGGGAGGGCATTACTGTGTGATATTATGTGTAAAAAGGTATTACTAATGTGTGGCATTATATGTATAAGGTGCTCTACTGTGTGGTTTAACATATGTAAATGACACTACTGTGTGGTCTAATGCGAATAAAGAGCAATATGGTGTGATGTAATGTGAATAAGGGGCACTACTGTGAGGCATAAAATATATAAGGTAAAGTGGAACTACTATGTGATGTAACATGAATAATATAATAATATAATGTTAATAAAGTTGCACTACTGTGTGGCTTAATTTGAATTGGTGGTAATATTTTGTGGCCATGCCCCTTCCCAGCAAAAACACGCCCCTTTTTGGGCTGCACAGCAAATGTGCGCACTGTTCCTTTTTAAAAATCAGGGGATAGGAGCACCAAAATGAAAACTGCAAGGGGAAAGGGTGATGGTGCTGGGAAAGGGGTGCAGGGTTAGAGGCAGAACTAGTGGCGGTGCTAGGAGGCACCAGCCAAAATCTTGCCTAGGGCATCATATTGGTTAGGACCAGCTCTAGGTCAATGGGTGGAGCTCATATGGTCGACATGCATTAGGTTAATATGGTCAAAAAACAGTGCTTAAGATGGACAGGTACAAAAGGTCAACAGGTTCAAAAGGTTGACATGAGAATGTTGACACACAAATGGTCGACACAAGTTTTTTTGGGTTTTCACATATTTTTCAACTTTTGCTTGATTTACCATCCATGTGGACTACAATTGGGAATAGTAACCATGCCCGAAGCATTGCGAGCGAAGCGATTCTGCAAGGGTTTACGTTTGCTATAATTGGGGTCACAAATTATGGGGGGGAAATTGTGTCGACTATTTCAATGCCGACCTTTTGACCCTGTTGACCTTTTGTACCTGACTATCCTTTCTACTGTTTACCTTTTCCATTTGATCCTGTCAACCTTTTGACCCTGTTGACCTAATGCATGTCAACCATATGGAGTCGTCCTAATGACTGACTATCTAATTCAATATACTGTATGTTCTATACCACACCCACATCCTACTTCATCCCTATTGGTACTTGCAACTATGCAACCAAACCAGCATCAACTATTAACTGTTTCCAAACCTTAACCAGGGGCCTAATTCTGAGTTGATCGTAGCAGCAAATTTGTTAGCAGTTGGGCAAAACCATGTGCACTGCAGGGGGGACAGATATAACATGTACAGAGAGAGTTAGATTTGGGTGGGGTGTATTCAAACTGAAATCTAAATTGCATTGTAAAAATAAAGCAGACAGTATTTACCCTGCACAGAAACAAAATAACCCACCCAAATCTAACTCTCTCTGCACATGTTATATTCTGCCCCCCCCCCCCCCACCCCCCCCTGCAGTGCACATGGTTTTGCACAGTTGCTAACAAACTTAGTGCTGCGATCAACTCAGAATTACCCCCCATGTCATATCCTGGAATTGTAACACAACTTAGGCATCTATCAGCCTTCAGGCTTAAAGAGCCATAGTTATCCTTTTCTTTGAATGTTATAATGCTCTCATTGGCTAAACATTGTAAATGTTGCAGTGGTCTTCTTCTGTGAACATTCCATGTTTTGATTGTTTAAAGGTTTAAACCAGTGGTTCCCAAACTTTTTTGAATCACGGCTCCCTAAAGTATCAGAATTTCTGCAGCGGGATACACTGTGTTCCACAGGAAATACATTGGGGTGTAGAGTGGATCTTGATCCAGGGGCATCAACAGGCTAAAGCTTTAGGCTGTCCCAGGATGCAGGGGGGCCTCCTCTGTAACCCCGCCTCCAGGCATTGTGAGCTCAGTTTTTCAAGTGGTACTGCAGCAGCAGGTCACCATAACAGCACTGGGCAGCCCTGAGAAAGCTTATTCTGACAGAAAATTTCTTCAAAATAGGGCTGTCACCGCTGTATGTCATGGTGACACTTCAGTGCTGCAGCTCCATCACCTCCCAAGCAGCGTCACATACTCCCATGGCCTGTTCCTGGGTACTTGCGGCGAAGACTCTCCGGCTTTAGGCACACAGTCGCAGACGCTCTCCTGGTTCACGTGGCTGCTATGGGGATGAGGTAAGAGGGTCCCCCAGGCGGGACCCGCCATTAAATTGCGTTCCTATCGCATGTCTAGGGAGACGGACTGTGATGCTGGCGTGGACACTGTCACCAAGCAGGGACCCCACTATATCCGCCAGGGCACAGGAGTACAGTTCGGGTGTACTAACGCCCCTGTTAATAAGTCTCCATAGTATTGGCGGTGAGGCCCAGCATAGGAGAATCGGAGCTTGACCTGTAGCCCCTCCCCAGCCCAGGGCGACCTGTAGCCCCTCCCCTGCCCAGGGTGACTATTTTCCCGCCCTGGAGCTTCGTCACACTCTCCCTCACTCCCTGACTTAGATGCTGGGTGCCTACTTAGGTATAGCTGTGGCTGGTCTCCCTTGTAAAGCCGCCTGTATACAGCGCTGTGACTTTACAAACACTTGAGTATTCTACATGTCTTTATACAGACAGCGTTAGTTAAGAAAAAATAAATTATATGAGTATTCTGATGTATACCTCTGGTCTAGGAACGCGTGATGTGTGGTGCAGACGTCACTAGTTTGTACACCTGCATACCGCACTCTACAGGTGTAGAGGCGGTGAGAGCATTGATTTCTGACAATCCACTTTATAAGGGACCTTCTATCTCGATCTTTTTGCAGCTTCTGTATTTGGTACTTACCCACAATTATTTTTCCTTTAATGGTAAAATATACCTACAGAGAGCGGGTTGTGCGATGGGGTCCCCAGTGGCCCCATCGTACGTAAACGCTTATATGCTTCAAATAGAAAATGATCTCTTTCTTAACAATCAGCAGATCAATTCTAGATTACTGTACTACAGGCGCTATATTGACGACCTGCTCATCTTTTGGCTTGATACTGGAGATGCGTTACAGTGTTTGTTGGACACACACAATGATACGGATAGTGTCATTAAGTTCACTTATGAAATGAGCAAAGTATCCGTTCATTTGCTGGATGTAGTGATTTCGATACAGGATGGTACCATCAAGACATCCATTTATAACAAGCCTACTGATAGAAATTCGTTACTCAGCCATGATAGTTTTCATCACTTAGCCTTACGCAAAGACCTTCCATATTCTCAGTTTTTAAGGGTCAGACGTATTACGTCTGATCCGGTTGAATGTGAACAGGCCATAGACTCCATGATGACAAAGTTTATTGATAGAGGATACCCTAGAAAAGATCTGCTCACTCTTAGACAAAAGGTCCTTAATATGCCTAGAGAGCATACATTAAGGGACCGATCAGTGACAGCATCACACAAGGATAAGGATAATAGGGCAGTGATCCCTTGGGTCAATAAGTACACAGTGGACACTGAGTGTACCACCAAAAAAGCTAAAGCAATTTGGCCCATAATCAATACAGACAAGGATTTGCCAGCTCTATATAATAGTCGCTTGTTACCTAGTTATAAAAGAGGCACTAACTTAGCGGATAAAGTAGTGAAGCTTGATATTTTCCCCTTAACTAAGCAGCAACAGTCCCATTTTCTTAGACCAAAACTAGGTTGCTTTAAGTGCCTGGGGTGCTCAACATGTTACACCCTACTCACTGGTTCTACCTTTCATCATCCCTCATCTGGGAAAATCTTTAAAATTAATCACAGGGTTACATGTACCACCACGTATGTCGTTTATATGCTCAAGTGCCCCTGCGGATTGGCATATGTGGGTAAAACCCAGCGCCAGTTTCATGAACGCATGGCTGGTCATCGGAGCTCCATAAAACAAGCGTTAGAGAAAGGGTCCAGTGACCAGCTGTGGCACGACATTGCCTACAGGCTCATCATAGTGTAGCTAGCATTCGAGCTATTATTATAGATCATGTGCCGCCCTCCCACAGAGGGGGCAATAGAGGGAAGATACTATTGCAAAGAGAAAGCAGGTGGATATTCACACTGAATACCATAGCACCGGGGGGTCTCAATGAACACCTTGGGTTACAATCCTTTTTGTGATATTGGTGATTACATTGATATTTTAAATATGAATATATAATGCTTCAGAAGTTCAGTTGACTAATACATTACTCCTTACTGGTGCATATTATATTACTTGGTGATACTAACATAGGATGTTATTAATACGTATTCTAGTCTTCAGTAAATTTACATGATCAGGTTAATATTAGTGGTCCGCAATTAAGAGAAGTTTGTGTATTGTGATATGGGCTTGTTACTTTAAATGTTTATTGTTGCACGGTGGTGATTATAATATGTCCGCTTTATAGTATTGGTATGTGGTTTGTTTATGTTCACCTAGCAACAAGCTCTCGGTGCGGTCCTCACGTGCCTGGCGATGCCGGCTGACGTCACCTTCAAGCGCTCCTTGTTTGGCGTGCACGGAGGCGGCTGAAGCTGCACGCGTCTGACAGGTGAGCTCCGCCATATGTTGATTTTAATTGTAATTTGTTTCAGATGTTGGTTTGTGTATATAAGTGTATCTTGTATTGTGCTTATTGTGAACACTTTGTCCCTGACGACGGGGTAATACCCCGAAACGCCGTTGGATGGTCTAATAAAGATCTCAGCATTTACCTATTTGTCCAGACTGTTTAAGGTGCCGCCGGAACAACCACAGTATATATATATACATATATATATACACTGCTCAAAAAAATAAAGGGAACACTTAAACAACACAATGTAACTCTAAGTCAATCACACTTCTGTGAAATCAAACTGTCCACTTAGGAAGCAACATTGATTGTCAATCAATTTCACATGCTGTTGTGCAAATGGAATAAACAACAGGTGGAAATTATAGGCAATTAGCAAGACACCCCCAATAAAGGAGTTGTTCTGCAGGTGGTGACCACAGACCACTTCTCAGCTCCTATGCTTTCTGGCTGATGTTTTGGTCACTTTTGAAAACTGGCGGTGCTTTCACTCTAGTGGTAGCATGAGACAGAGTCTACAACCCACACAAGTGGCTCAGGTAGCGCAGCTCATCCAGGATGGCACATCAATGTGAGCTGTGGCAAGAAGGTTTGCTGTGTCTGTCAGCGTAGTGTCCAGAGCATGGAGGCGCTACCAGGAGACAGGCCAGTACAAAGGAGATGTGGGGATAGGCCGTAGGAGGGCAACAAGCCAGCAGCAGGACCGCTACCTCCGCCTTTGTGCAAGGAGGAACAGGAGGAACACTGCCAGAGCCCTGCAAAATGACCTCCAGCAAGCCACAAATGTGCATGTGCCTACTCAAACGATCAGAAACACACTCCATGAGGGTGGTATGAGGGCCCGACGTCCACAGGTGGGGGTTGTGCTTACAGCCCAACACCGTGCAGGACGTTTGGCATTTGCCAGAGAACACCAAGATTGGCAAATTCGCCACTGGCGCCCTGTGCTCTTCACAGATGAAAGCAGGTTCTCACTGAGCACATGTGACAGACGTGACAGAGTCTGGAGATGCCAAGGAGAACATTCTGCTGCCTGCAACATCCTCCAGCATGACCGGTTTGGCAGTGGGTCAGTAATGGTGTGGGGTGGCATTTCTTTGGGGGGCCGCATAGCCCTCCATGTGCTTGCCAGAGGTAGCCTGACTGCCATTAGGTACCGAGATGAGATCCTCAGACCCCTTGTGAGACCATATGCTGGTGCGGTTGGCCCTGGGTTCCTCCTAATGCAAGACAATGCTAGACCTCATGTGGCTGGAGTGTGTCAGCAGTTCCTGTAAGACGAAGGCATTGATGCTATGGACTGGCCCGCCCTTTCCCCAGACCTGAATCCAATTGAGCACATCTGGGACCTCATGTCTCGCTCCATACACCAACGCCACGTTGCACCACAGACTGTCCAGGAGTTGGTGTATGCTTTAGTCCAGGTCTGGGAGGAGATCCCTCAGGAGACCATCTGCCACCTCATCAGGAGCATGCCCAGGCATTGTAGGAAGGTCATACAGGCACGTGGAGGCCACACACACTACTGAGCCTCATTTTGACTTGATTTAAGGACATTACATCAAAGTTGGATCAGCCTGTAGTGTGTTTTTCCACTTTAATTTTGAGTGTGACTCCAAATTCAGACCTCCATGGGTTAATAAATTTGATTTCCATTGATAATTTTTCTGTGATTTTGTTGTCAGCACATTCATCTATGTAAAGAACAAAGTATTTAATAAGAATATTTCATTCATTCAGATCTAGGATGTGTTATTTTAGTGTTCCCTTTATTTTTTTGAGCAATATATATATATATATATATATATATATATATAAATATATATATTAGTTCAGTGCAGTTTTGTTGTAATATTATAATAATCTGCATTGCAAATGTGACTGTGTGTGCTTGTATCTGCTGTGAGGTTTCACTTTCAGTGTTTCCCAGAGATCTATCACAATATTCTGTACCCTAAGGGACTAGGTGCATCAGGGTCATTTATATAGTGCGTCATGGTATTTACCTATTACGTGTATTCTACTGTGTACTCAGTCACATAATACTGGATTTATTCGCAGGTGTTGTGTACTGGGGACTCAGTCACATACTATCGGATTTATTCACAGGTATTATACTCTGTCTGGCTTCATCGTACTAAACCGCTCTGTGTTGTATTTGTGTACAATGTCTAACAGAAAGGGCAGTAAGTCTGTGGACGCTCCTGCATCATGCAGAGCATGCACCAAGGATTTACCAGAGGGGGAAGCTGTGTATGATGGTCTGTGTACTATGTGCCATACACCTCCTAGTCAGTCCGCGGCTCCTGTAACCAATCAAGAGCCACCCTGGGCCGCATTCTCAAACCTTCTGGGTACTCTAGTGGAACACCTAACGCCCCCTATGGGACCACCTGTACCATTACAGCCTCAAATAGTCCCTATCGCCAATCCGCCTTGGGCGGACAACCTGTCTAACCAGTTGCAGCAATTGACTCATTCCTTAGTCAGACAAAAATCTACCCCAGGTCAATCCCGTGTCTGTGGGTCAGCTAAGCGGGCTGCTTCCTCCTCACAATCCACAAATCTATCAGATGTTTCATCTGAAGAGGAGGGGGAACATACTGTCTTGTCGGACACTGAATTAGGCGTTTCTGACAAGGATTCTACATTGCAAGTTGACGCCCCTGCTCTAGTGGTTGCTATAAAGCAAATCCTACAAATCACTGATGATGATGCTTTCACTACTGTCACCAAGAAAACTGACATGTTTAAACTGCAGAAGGTGGCTAAAAAACTATTACTCCATTCTGACCATTTGGTAGAACCCTGGTCTAATCCAGGGAAGAAATTCCCTCTCTCCAAACGGGCCTTAGCTCACTATCCTCTCCCGGCAGAGTTATGTAACAAGTGGGAAAATTCACCATCGGTGGATTCTCATGTCACGCGCCTATTGGTGTCACCACTGTCACTTCACTGAAAGAACTGACAGATAAGTGCGTGGAGAGATGCATGAAATCTATTTACTCCCTGACAGGTGCTTTACATAGACCCACTATTGCTGCCTCCTGGGCTGCTAAAAGTTTTGAAGCATGGGTTCAGACAATAGAGGATGAGCTGGCCGAGGATATATCTGACAATGCTGGACAACACCTGTCTCACATCACCACCTCCTCTTATTATATTCAAAAGGCGTCCTCTGAGGCGGGTGTGTTGGCGGCCAAGGAGTCAAATATGTCTGTCCTGGCTCGCCGCATTCTGTGGTTGATGTCATGGAAGGTGGACCAGGACTCCAAAAAGACCTTGGAGGTACTCCCTTTTAAGGGAGACATCTTGTTTGGGGAAGACCAAAATAAAATCGTGTCTGAACTGGTGGCAGCTAAGACTGCCTTTCTCCCAAATACTAATCCTTCTGCACAGAAGGAAAAAGGTACCACTTTTCGTTCCTTTCGACCTCAAGGGAAAGCAAAAGGTCAGGCATACCTGAGACAATCTCGTGCTTCCTAAACCACTAAGCCCAAGTCAAAATAGTCCTGGGTGGCCTGTCAGCCTGCTTCTAAACAAGACAAGCCTGCTGCATGATGGGGGCGAGCCTCCCCCTGGGGGACGCCAGGGTGGGAGGCCGACTACTGCAGTTCACCCAAGTCTGGTTAAAGACCACTTCAGACGCATGGGTACGAGAAGTTGTCTCTCACTGGCACGCAGTCTCTTTCAAGAGACCCCCCCTCGCCAGTTTTGCACCACGGTCATCCCTTCGGATCCACTAAAGGTGCAAACTCTGCAGCAGGTTGTGAGGTCCCTCCTGATTACTGGAGTGGTAGTGCCGGTGCTTTTGTCCCAAAGGGGCAGTGGTTGCTACTCGACCGTTTCTAGTCCCAAAACCCAATGGGTCATTCCATCCTAGGGGTAAATTTACTAACATGGGAGTTCTATTTAAGATGGGATGTTGCCCATAGCAACCAATCAGATTCTGCTTCTCATTTATCTAGCACCTTCTAGAACATAATACCTGGAATCTGATTGGTTGCTATGGGCAACATCCCATCTTAAATAGAACTCCCATCTTAGTAAATTTGCCCCCTATACTCAACCTCAAATCACTAAACAAGTTTGTGAGCGTGTCCAAGTTCCATATGGAGATGCTGCGCTCAATTGTGCTGACAATGGAACCCGGAGACTCAAATCAGCAGTATCTGTGGTTTGCTATTGGCAACCTACACTATCAGTTCCAGGCTCAGCCATTTGGACTGGCTACGGCTACTCTGATCTTCACAAAGGTCATGGCTGTCATGACAGCACATCTCCGTCGCCAGGGAGTCAGGATCCTGCCGTATCTGGACGACTTGCTGATACTGGCAAACTCCCACGATGTCCTCCTCAGTCATCTACAACTGACAGTAAGCTTCCTACAAGCCCATGGGTGGCTCATCAATTGGAAGAAATCCTTGCTGGTCCTAGCTCAGAGCATGGTGCACCTGGGGGTACTCCTGGACACACACAGTCAATGTCTGTTCCTGTCTCTGGAGAAAGTCCTTAAACTTCAGGACAGGATAAGATGCCTTCTCTGTCACCCCAGAGTGTCGATATACTCGGCGATGCAAGTACTTGGCCTGATGGTGACGGCTTTCGACATGGTAGAGTACGCTCAATTTCATTCCCACCCTCTGCAGAGGTTCATCCTTTCCAAGTGGGACGACCTACCTCATCGGATCAGGTCTCACATGATTCCCTTGACTCCAGAGGTTCGTCATTCACTGACCTGGTGGCTACAGGACCAGTAATTGAGCAAGGGCCATCCCTTCTGGATCCCCAACTGGGTCCTGCTGACAATGGATGCCAGTCTGCGGGGATGGGTTGCGGTGTTGGAGCAACACTCTTTCCAGAGTCATTGGACCAAGGAGGAGTCCCTCCTCCTGATAAACATTATGGAACTGCGGACGGTGTTCTATGCGTTAACTCTTGCCCTGCCTCTGGTACAGAACAGGCCTGTTCGAGTACGGTCAGACAACACCACCACGGTGGCATACATCAACCATCAAGGTGGCACTCGAAGCCGCATGGCAATGTTGGAAGTGTCAAAAATCCTTCAATGGGCGGAATGCCATCTGCCAGCAATATCGCCAGTGTTCATTCCGGGTGTCCTCAACTGGGAAGCGGACTTCCTCAGTCGTCAGGACGTGCACGCCAAAGAGTGGAGTCTTCATCCGGAAGTTTTTCAATTCCTAGTGGACACGTGGGGCTTACCAGATGTAGACCTGATGGCTTCTCGACACAATCACAAAGTTCCGGTCTTCGGATCAAGGACCAGGGATCCTCAAGCAGCGTTCATGGATGCACTAGCCATTCCATGGAACTTTCGGCTGCCTTACGTGTTCCCTCCAGTGTTGCTCCTGCCCAGGGTTCTGCGGAAGTTCAAGCAAGTAGGAGGAATACTAATTCTAGTCACTCTGGCGTGGCCCAGACGACATTGGTTCTCAGACCTGCAGGTTCTATCGACAGAGCGTCCTCTTCTACTTCCTCAATGACCAGACCTCCTCGCACAGGGCCCTTGTCTCTATCCAGACTTGGCTAGACTGGCTTTGATGGTGTGGCTCTTGAAGCATCACTCCTGAGAGCCAAATGATTCTCTGAGGCGGTCATTCAAACTCTGTTGAAAGCCCGTAAGCCGATGTCTGCTCAGATCTATTGTAGGGTCTGGAATTCTTACTTCACCTGGTGTGCTGATAAGAACTATGATGCGTACAGTTTTAAAACACCCAGAATCCTGTCTTTCCTGCAACAAGGCCTGGACTTAGACCTTCGTCCAGCCTCCCTCAAGGTTCATATAGCTGCCTTGTCGGTGTGGTTTCAGAGAAAAATTGCATCTGTACCTGACGTTCATGCATTCACTCAGGGTGGGTTCCAGATTCAGCCTCCCTATTTCCATCCTGTGACTACATGGGATCTGTCTGTTGTCCTGAATGCCCTGCAAGAGTCCTCTGGAGTCAGTGGACCAAAAATGGCTCACAGCCAAGGTCCTGTTTCTGCTGGCCAATGCCTCTGCTAGAAGGGTGTCGGACTTAGGCAATTTGTCCTGTCGTCCACCCTTTCTAATATTCCATCGTGACTTGGCAGTTCTGAGAACTCACCCAGGTTACTTACCTAAAGCGGTGTCATCTTCTCACCTTAACCAAGAGATTGTGGTTCCAGCCTTTATCTCTACTGGCCAGATCGATTAGAATGGTGATTGCACAAGCTTATGCGCAGGCCTGACTTCCAGCTCCTGCTGCTATTAAAGCCCATTCTACTCAGTCTAATGGATCTTCTTGGGCGGCATGCCTTGGCGCGTCCACAGATCAATTGTGCAAGGCGGCTACGTGGTCCTCAGTGAACATGTTCATTAGGTTCTATGCCTTTGATACTTCTGACTTCCAGGATGTTTCCTTTGGACGCCAGGGTTCTCATACCCACTAAGGCGCGTCCCTCGAGGAACTGCTTTAAGACATCCCCGATGTATTTCCTGTGGAACACAGTGTACCCCACTGCAGAAAAGGAGAGTTATGGTAGACTTACCATGGTTAACGCTCTTTCTGCGAGGTGTGACAGATGTCCAGAGGGCAGTCTAAACAGCAGGTACGCAAGCTACCCTGCGCTGGAATAAGAGAGAGCAGATACCTTTAAGAGAAGCGAGGCAAAGGCCCAGACCCAAGCCCGCCTGCATGAAGTCGAAAGACCAGAGGATCCCTGCAGGCAGAACACCAGTCAGAGTATGCCCGCCACACACGATAATAGATCCTTGCTGAGGAAGGTTTCCTGGTGCAAAGTATGGTTTTGACCACTGAATCAGAGACTGCTAATTGCAGTCTCTGATTCAGTGGGCGCCCACCCTGACGCACCTAGCTTCTATGGGTTTGTATGACATTAGCCACTAGTCCCTTCTCCTGTTGTGAGAATGTGGTTCTATGTGACTAACATCTGCCTTCTCTCTTACCTGCTCCTACATTGGACTGGTTAACAAAACTGAGCTCACAGTGCCTGGAGGCGGGGTTACAGAGGAGGCCCCAATGCATCCTGGGACAGCCTAAAGCTTTATCCTGTTGGTGCCTCTGGATCAAGATCCATTCTTCACCCCGATGTATTTCCTGTGGAACTCAGTGTACAGATGGAGTCATATTTATCTTGGCCTTTAATAGGATTAATTGAGCCAGGGAAATCAGACTTAATCCCCTGCTGTAATGACTTAATTTCCTGATGTATTGTTCTCTCTCTATTGTATTGCATCTGAGAACAATAGATGCTTATGCTAATAAACCATATTGTGTCTAGGCGCAGCAGAGAAGCCAAGATAAGCGTGGCTTCATCTGTGCCTTCCAGAAAGAGAGTTAACCATGGTAAGTCTATCATAACTCTCCTTTTTTTTCACGGTACCCCTAGGTCAAAAGTTTCTTATAAAGAAATTTAGAAAAAAAATATTAAATTAAGTTAATTGTGTCTACATGTATACAGATGGAGCCACGATCATCTTGGCTTCTATGCTGCATCTAGTCACACCATGGTTTATTAGCATAAGCCTTTCATCTATTGTTCTCAGCTGCAATACAATAAGAGAGAACAATACAGCAGGGGACAGCAGGGAATTAAATCCGACTGTCCTGGCTCAGTTAATCCTATTAAAGGTCAAGATAAAAATGGCTCTATTTGTATGTCATCCTTAGGTTCAATTGTGTGGTGAGGGTCAAGGTTTGCTTATGTTTGTCCACATACTGTATGATTGGCAGCTACCAGCATTGGTTTTGCCTATTAAATTGACCATAAAAATTTTTTATTGGTCCTATACCTCCAACCAAGGCACCCCTGCAAGTGTCCCGAGGCACGGCACACAGTTTGAGAACCACTGGTTTTAACTGTTTAAACTATACCTGCAAAGGTTGTAATCCTCTGATTGGCTATAGGTTTGTTTGTTTTTGTCTTGTGTAGCATAAAAACGTTTACACACAGATTTACATTGTCAGGAATCTGCATTCTCCATCGCATCACTACTGTGGAACTACAGGTTCCAGCAGTTCAGTTCAGTTCAGTTCCAGTTTTCAGTCTACTGCAGCCTGGAGTACACAGTGCTTCAGCTAACTCACAGCTGATCTGAACACCCAATCCAGCGGGGTGTGTTCTCACAGATGCAACATCCAATCATCACAGACCAAGGGGTATAAACTCCAGTTCCTGGCTCAGTCTCATCGCCTTGGACAACACGTCACATTCGGTGAACAGGCGTCTCCTGTTTGCAGTCCTCTGTCTGCAGAGATACCCCTGTGTATTGGACCTGTTGAACTACAGTTCCCAGCAGTTCCAGTTCCAGTTTCCAGTTCCAGGTTCCAGTCTTCAATCCTTTGTTTCCAGCAGTCTTCTATTTCTGGCATCTCCAAGTCATCTCCCTGTTCCAGTGTTCCTGTGGAACTACAAACTCCAGCCACAGCCAGCCACAATCCACCAGCAGTAAGAGACTCTCCTCAGGTGTTTTATCATTATCTACCTGTGCACTCATTATCAGTTACCATCTGTGCATCTCAGCAGTTAACATCTATTTGCTTAGAGACTGTCTCCTGCTTAAGCACGTTAGGCTATCTGGACTTGTGCTTCATAGACACTGTACATTTATCAGAGTTCTGTTTTTCCAAAGTTATTTCATCCTGAGTTATACTGAGACTGTGTGCTTTTTACAATTACCGGAGTTCTGTTTGTTTCAATCATAGTTACCAGTGACTTTTGAATATTTATTTCCTGTTATTTCTGGTTTTGCATTCCACTGCAATTGCATTCCATTGCACCTGTTATTCAATTGCTTTGTGATCCCTGTGACATAATAAATATCAGCGCCTATGCGCAGGACTATTCTTCGGTCTCCTCGTGTATTACGTCACACCAACACTGACCCACTAGCGCCCCCGCCGGGGACAGACAAGTTACAGAATCCTGACATACATATTTTAAGAAAATAACCATATGCACTCATGCCCAGAACATTGGTTTTCAATACTGTATTATTGACAAGTATTGATACATTTCCATGAAGTATCAGTATGATTTGCCGATGGACGGGATGCCAACTGTCAGTATACCGACAGCAGCATCCCCTCCATCACAATCCCAACAGCCCTCCATTAAGACCCCTAACCCTCACCTTTTCCCTACACTAACCCTAACCCTCCTTTGGGGATGCCCAACCTTAACCCTCCCCGGTGGTGCCTTACGCTAACCCTCCTTGCTTGGTGTCAAACCCTAACCATCCCTTGGGGGTGCCTAACCCTAACCCTCCCCGGTGGTACCTAACCCTAACCCTCCCCGCTTGGTGCCAAACCCTAACCCTCCCTTTCCTGCTGGCTAAACGTAACCCTCCCCGCTTGGTGCCTAACCCTAACCTCCCCCGCTAAGTGCCTAAACCTAACCCTCCTTCCCTGGTCCCTAACCTTCCCGTCCCTGATCCCTAACGCTAACCCACCTCCTGCCTAAACCTACCCCCCCCCCCGCATGCAGCAGGACGCCAGCAGGTCCCGCTATGAGGATGATCGGGATGCTAGCTGTCGGTAATGTGATGCCAGCATCCCGAGTGACGTCAGTATTTAAACACCGGCATAGCGTCCTACTTTGGGAACCCAACATTGGTAGATTGACCGATGGAATCCTATCCGTCGAGAAACCAGCTTCTTCCCTTCCACGATTATAGCTCTAGCTTTATGATGTAACCCCTAGAATAATCATCATTGATTATTTGTTTTGCACTTTTTGGCTTATTATTTATTGTATATGCTAGTCTCTTAACTTTAGAAATTGCACACACACAAACATACACAGCATCATTAGGTTTAAAAAGTAATAAATAGTCATTGTTAGGTTTATAGGGTAAAATCTGTAAATTTTCACCATTATGCTCCTGCATAAATTTGCCTTTTATCATCATTTGTCATAAAGCACTGTACCAGAGAAAACCACAAACCAACAAATAGGTTCAGTATAATTTAGAGATGTGCGGCGGGCACTTTTCGTGTTTTGTGTTTTGATTTTGGTTATGGTTCCATGCTCGTGTTTTGGATCTGGATTGGTTTTGCCAAAACCACCCTTTCGAGTTTCGGTTTTGGTTTTGGATCTGGATGATTTTTGAAGAAAAAAAAACATAAAAACAGCTAAAATCACATAATTTGGGGGTATTTTTGATCCTACGGTATTATTAACCTCAATAACATTCATTACCACTCATTTCCAGTCTTTTCTGATCACTGCACACCTCACAATATTGTTTTTAGGCCAAAAGGTTGCACTGAGGTGGCTGGATGACTAAGCTAAGCAACACAATTGTGCGGCAAAAACGCCTGGCCCATCTAGGAGTGGCACTGCAGTGGCAGTCAGGATGGCAGATTTAAAAAATAAGCCCCAAACAGCACATGATGCAAAGAAGAAAAAGAGGTGCAATTAGGTAGCTGGATGGCTAAGCTAAGCGACACAAGTGTGCGGTACAAACACCTGGCCCATCTGGGAGTGGCACCGCAATGGCAGACAGGATGGCACTTAAAAACTAGTCCCCAAACAGCACATCATGCAAAGAAGAAAAAGAGGTGCAATGAGGTAGCTGTATGACTAAGATAAGCGACACAAGTGTGCGGCACATACACCTGGCCCATCTAGGAGTGGCACTGCAATGGCAGACAGGATGGCACTTAAACTAGTCCCCAAACAGCACATCATGCAAAGAAGAAAAAGAGGTGCAATGAGGTAGCTGTATGACTAAGCTAAGCGACACAAGTGTGCAGCACAAACACCTGGCCTATCTAGGAGTGGCACTGCAGTGGCAGACAGGATGGTAATAAAAAAAAAATTGTTTCCAAACAGCACATCATTCAAAGAACTAAAAGAGGTGCAATGAGGTAGCTGTATGACTAAGCTAAGCGACACAAGTATGTGGCACAAACACCTGGCCCATCTAGCAGTGGCACTGCAGTCCCACTGCACTAAAGGTGGATACCGGACGCACGTCTAACACCAGCATAGTTGTTATGGCCTCAGTATTCCGCTTTGCAACAGGGTATTTATATACGGCAGTATCTCTGGAATTATATGGCAGTACCACTGGACATATACGGAAGTATCACTGGATTTATACAGCAGTACCACTGCACAAATATGGCAGGATCACTGGAATTATATGGCAGGATCACTGGAATTATATGGCAGGATCACTGGATTTATACGCCAGTACCACTGGACATATACAGCAGTATCACTGGACTGGACTTATACACCAGTACCACTGGAATTATACGGCAGGATCACTGGAATTATACGGCAGTACCAGTGGCGGATCCGGGGGGGGGGCACTCGGGCCCGTGCCCCCCCTGTCATTTGTGGCCTCCGTCCCCCGTTCCCTCCCGGCGCCGCACAGGGAGATGACGGGCGCCCGCTGAGATTGTGGTACCAGCGGGCGCCCGTCTCCCTGCACAGCGGCAGCCGGAGGCAGGAGCTCAGTATTGAGCTCCGGCTTCCGGTGCTGTCACTGTGCGGCATGCGCTATGGGAGAGACGTCAGTCATGACGTCTCTCTCATAGTGCTGATGAGGAGCGGACGCCAAGAGGAGGACTGCAGCGGTCTGGAAGCGGGAACGGGGCTCGGTAAGTATGATGTTTTTTTTCTTCCTTAGTGCAGCGGGGGCATCTACTGGGGGCAAACTACGGGGGGACATTACTACTGGGGGGGCATCAACAAGGGGCATTACTACTGGGGGCAAACTACTGGGGGCATTATTACTGGGGGGCATCTACTGGGGGCATTACTACTGGGGGGTCATCTATTGGGGGCATTACTACTGGGGACAGCTACTGGTGGACATTTTTACTGGGGCCATCTACTGGAGGCATTATTACTGGGGGGCATCTACTGGGGGCATTACTACTGGGGGGTCATATATTGGGGGCAAACTCCTAGGGGCGCATTACTACTGGGGGCAAACTACAGGAGAACATTATTACTGGGGGGCATCTACTGGGGGCAAACTACTGGGGGACATTATTACTGGGGGCCAACTACAAAGGGGCTAACTACTGGGGGCATACTATAGGAGGGCATTACTACTGGCGGCATAACTACAGGGGCATTACTACTGGCGGCTTAACTACAGGGGCATTACTACTTAGGGGCTAAACTACAGTGGGGCCAAACTACTGGGGGCATAACTACAGGGGCCAAACTACTGGGGGCATTACTACTGGGGGCTAAACTACAAGGGGGACATAACTACAGGGGCTAAACTACAATGGGGAAAACTACAGGGGGGCATTACTACTGGTGGCTAAACCACAAGCAGGCAAACTACTGGGGGCATTACCACTGGGAGGCTAAACTAAAGGGGGCGGGGGTAAACTACTGGGGTCATAACTGCAGGGGTATTACCACTGGGGGCATAACTACTAGGGCACTAAATGACTGGGGGCATTACTACAGGCAACATTACTACTGGGGGCAATACGGGCATTGCATAAGGGGCACCACTACTATGGGGTCTATATAAGGGGCACTACCAGTACAGCGGACATTGCATAATGAGCGCTACAACTGTGGGCATTGTATAAGAAGCGCCACCTCACATGCACCGAAGCCGCACGCAAATGTACTTGCCCCTTCCATGGTGCCCCCCCTATCATTTTCTTCTGGATCCGCCCCTGGGCAGTACCACTGGATCTATACGGCAGTACCACTGGACATATACAGCAGTATCACTGGACTGGACTTATATGCCAGTACCTCTGGAATTATACGGCAGGATCACTGGAATTATACGGCAGGATCACTGGATTTATACGCCAGTACCACTGGAATTATATGGCAGGATCACTGGATTTATATGTGAGTACCACTGGAATTATACGGCAGGATCACTGGAATTATACGGCAGTACCACTGGACATATACGAAGTATCACTGAACTGGACTTATACGCCAGTACCACTGGAATTATACGGCAGGATCACTGGAATTATACGGCAGTACCACTGGACATATACGGAAGTATCACTGAACTGGACTTATACGCCAGTACCACTGGAATTATACGGCAGGATCACTGGAATTATGCGGCAAAATCACTGGATTTATACGGCAGTACCGCGGGACATATACAGCAGCACAGGGACACCACCACTGGACTGATGCAGGACAACACAGCACCACTGCAATGGACTAGACTTATACAGCAGCACAGGACATATGGCAGCAGAGGACACCACCACTGTGACTGGACTGATGCAGCACAAGACACCACCACTGCACTGATGCAGGACAACACAGCACCATTGGACTGGACTTATACTGCAGCACTGGACATATGGCAACAGAGGACACAACCACTGTGACTGGACTGATGCAGCACATGACACTAACACTGAACTGATGCAGGACACTGAGGACGGAGACACGTCCTCTCTCTACACTCACCAATGCCGGAGTGAAAATGGCGGTGACTTATATGGAATCCAAACCCTGCGAGAATCCGACAGTGGGATGATGACGTTTTGCCTCGTTCTGGTTTCCGAGTCAGGTGGGAAAACCCCGATCCGGGCTCGGATCCAGGCTCGCGTGGTGACGTTTGGGCGGGTTTGGTTCTCTGAGAACCGATCCCTCTCATCTCTAGTATAAATGTTTCTATTGCCCTGCTGAATTTGACCATCAATATAAACTTTTTATGTCAGCAAAACTAAAAGTTTTAAAGATCAAAAGAGAGAGAACTTTTTCTTGTGCATTTATTACTTTTATTTTACAGCATGAGCTTTGTATAAGGACAATTCTATGTACAACGCTCCTGGTTTTCTCTATAGATATGCAGCTTTATACTGCATTTGATGTAAATTCAGCACAGAGTCTGCAAAAGTACTACTGGCCCTGGCTGGCATTTGCTCGGCTGCCTTCCATTTTAATGAACAAGAAACAGCTAGGTGCTGTTAGACAATCATCCAAGTGGCAGAGATTAAAGGAAAAAACAGTGCTGTGAAAAGGAAACAGTAGAAAAGCTGATGCGATGACATTTGATGGACCAAAGGTACAGACAGTCGCTGCATAACAAGGCAAAAATTATAGAGGGCATTGATTGGAACACACAGCACAGTGAAAATGATGACACTTATGGGAAACACTTTGCTAATATATAGCAGAATGTATAACATCTTTTAGTAAGCTAATTATGTTTTTTTTTATATAAGGCGTCTATTCATTTATTGTGCTTGACATTAACTATACACTTTAAACTAGCTTATCAACTAAAAATAACGACACGGACACAACTGCGTTGGATTAAATGGTCATTGAATTTATTAACTGGAATGACCTCACTCGTAGTGGGTGGCCAGGAAGACGCTACCACTAACCAGCTCTAGTCACGATCTTACAAAATGGCGGCGACTAAACGCCCCAACTGTCATGTGTGCGACTGAAACGCCCATCTATATATATATCAGCATAACCTGTGTTGCGAAGGTCTCACCACCCCTTCCTATAGCAAAGTGAGGACGCTCCCCAAGGAAGCGCCCCTCTTCCCCCACAAGGGTAGGACACACTCGCCATCCTTCAAAAGGGGTAAGTGCCCCACAACACCACTTATGCTACAAGTGACCGCTGGCCAGTAGCGCCTTCCCGCCCACGAAGTCTGAAAGAAAGATAATAGTAAGCCAAATTGAAGTGGGCCAAATTAGAGAGCCAATAGGGTGGGTGGGTGGGCTTCCAGCCGACAAGAGGAAGCAACTCTGGAAGTTTCTACCCTTAATGCACTAAACACCTCCCCTACACTCACCGATAGGCTGGCCCTAACCAATTACAACTCACTCAAAACTCTGATCTGCCTAGCAACAATTGACCTCTTCAACCAATCACAAAATTGCAAGACTCTTATATAGATATCGTGCCCAGCCAGGCACTCTCCTTATCTAAGGCGTCTATTCATTTATTGTGCTTGACATTAACTATACACTTTAAACTAGCTTATCAACTAAAAATAACGACACGGACACAACTGCGTTGGATTAAATGGTCATTGAATTTATTAATTGGAATGACCTCACTCATAGTGGGTGGCCAGGAAGACGCTACCACTAACCAGCTCTAGTCACGATCTTACAAAATGGCGGCGACTAAACGCCCCAACTGTCATGGGTGCGACTGAAACGCCCCATCTATATATATCAGCATAACCTGTATTGCGAAGGTCTCACCACCCCTTTCTATAGCAGAGTGAGGAAGCTCCCCAAGAAAGCGCACCCTCGCCACCCCACAAGGGCAGGACACACTCGCCATCCTTCAAAAGGCGTAAGTGCCCCACAACACCACTTATGCTACAAGTGACCGCTGGCCAGTAGCGCCTTCCCGCCACTGCCAGTTTCAGAGAAACGCAGCCCGCCAACCCAGTACGCAATGAAATCCAACTAAAAGAACAAAATACCTATCAAAACAAATCCTATCCCTACCTACAAAGATAACAAACTAATCCAGACAAGAAAACAGCGCCCTCAGAAAAACTCCAATCCCAAGATGGGAGAGATGCACACCATCCTTCCTAAAATAAAAGGGGCTCTGGAGCACCAATAGCGGATGTCTAACAGCCAAACCACCAGCAGCCAACACAAACTTCGACACAGCAAAGTTAATCTTCTTCCTAGCCCTGTCAAGCGCTGTGACGTTCCGGGATCCCCTCCAGACAAACCTAGGAATAATGTCAGACCAAACCAAGCGTACACCAGGCCAAAGCAAGCTAAGTTCCCCCAAATCCGCCTGAATCCGAAGAATAAGATCTATACCTTTTAGGTGACCTACATCGTTACCGCCCAGGTGCAGCAGCAACCATTGGGGACGCCCCCAACCAGAGCCGGCCCTAACCAATATGATGCCCTAGGCAAGATTTTGGCTGGTGCCCCCTAGCACCACCACTGGTTCCGTCTCTGACCTTGCACCTCTTTCCCAGCACCATCACCCCTCACCCATAGCAGTCCTTATTTTGGTGTTTGTACCCCCTATATTTTAAATAGGAACAGATCGCACATTTGGCGCACAGCCCAAAAAGGGGTGTGTTTTTGCTGGCAAGGGGCATGGCCACACAATAGTAACCCCAATTCCAATTACACCACACAGTACTGCAACTTTATTTACATTTGATCATGCGATAGTGTCCATAATTCATATTACATCCCACAGTAGTATCACTTTACCTTATAAACGTTACTCCTCACAGTAGAGCCCCTTATTCACATTACATCACACTGAATTGCTCCTTATTCACATTACACCACACCCTATTGCTCTTTATTCACATTAGACGACACAGTAGTGCTCTTTCTATACGCAATGCCACATAGTAGAGCCCCTTATACACATAATGCCACACATTAGTAATGCATTTATAGACATAATTCCGCACCGTAATGCCCCTTACACATATGAGACAAATTATTAATGTCCTTATAAACATAATGCGCCTAACACATTATGACAACCTTTATTAATGCCCTTTTACACATAATGTCCCTTACACATATGCCGCACATTATTAATGCCCTTATACTACATATATTGCAAGTTATTAATGCATTTTTACATGACACACATAGTGCCCCCTACACATTTGCTGCACATTATTAGTGCCCCTATACACATAATGACACACATACAGTAGTACCCTGTTACACATATGCCGCACATTATTAATGCCCTTATACACATAATGACACACATAGTGCCCCCTACACATATGTTGCACATTATTAATGCATTTTTACATGACACACATAATGCTCCTTACACATATTCCGAACACTACTGCACAACCAACCCACTCACATGCACACAGCCCTCACACTGCCACTAACACTGTGACCTCTGCCTCTTAGATACAGATGTGTCCTCATAATTATTGCCTCAATGCTAATGTCAGGAGCCTTTTTTATGAAAATGCATCTTATTTGCATTGCTATGTGGCTAGGATGCACAAGCTGCTTCTGCTGATTAAAATGATATGCAGCATGCCTATATACTGTGTGAGACTGTGGCTGTATCTGCATATGAAATGCTACACACAGAATATAGGCATGCCACATATCATTTTAACCAGCAGAAGCTGCTGATGCCCCTTGGCATATCAAATGCCCTAGGCAAGTGCCTAGTTTGCCTATGCCTATGGCCGGCTCTGCCCCCAACGCTGCTCGTGCTGAAACAACAGCTCCAAGAGTCCAGACCATCTGAGACCTCTCACACCTAACCATCGCACTCTGCGACCACCTAACAACTCAGACGACCTATCAGCAAGGGGATGACGCTCGGCCCAAAACACATAAGAATGGCCAACTACCCAAATCTGTTCGGTGGAATCAGTGGACACTGTAAAAGAAAAAGTAACCTAGCTGTCAGGCCGTGCACATAAAACGGGTAATTAGAACTGTTAGACCGAACCGAACAGTTAGTAACATAAAACCCAAGTGAAGGAGAAAACGTAAAAAACGTTTATTAGCGGCCACCAGCTCGCCAACTCGAAAGGCCCCAAAAAACGCAAATGAAAAGGCTGCACGGAAAAGGGACGCCTCAAACGCAGAATCAGTCACCGCCGGCAGAATCGCCATGAGCTCGCGCAACAACTGCGTGTCAATAGGTCTGCGCGTATCCGGCTGGGACGGACTTAACCTCGCCCAACCCCTGAGCGCCTTGGATAAAGTAAGAGACCTGATGGGGTCCGTCCCCTGCTGCAACTGAGCATGGAACGAAATCCCCGCCAACGCCGCGCACATGGACGCCTTGGACCTACCACTCTGGTAACACTCCCAAACAAAGGCCAACAAAACATCCTCCTCCGACTTACCCCCGGCCTCACACCTAACCTGATGCGCCTGCCACTCACGCCAAGCCGCAGCAGATGCCCGACGGGTCGAAGGGGCCAATGAGTTCAGCGCCAAGCCAGCTATGCCAGTTCTATAATCTGTCAGACAGAAGTTGGACAAGTCAATCCTAGGGCCTCCGCCCCGGGGGCCAACCTGCGAAACCTGGCCAAATCGAAACGCGACAGTGCATCCGCGATGCCGTTCTCGACCCCAGGCACGTGCTTCGCCGTGAAATTGATGTTAAAACGGAGACATTGTAACACCAAAAATCTCAAACAGCTGCAAAGCCTGCGGCGATGATGCACGTTGATTGTTCACCGCCTGCACCCCCCCCAAATTGTCGCACCAAAAGACAATCGTCCGGTTCGCCAACTTAGGGGCCCACAACTCCACTGCCACAGCTATCGGAAACAGTTCCAATAAAAGTAGGTTAGCAGTAAAACCACGAGATACCCAAGACTGGGGCCAGGCCGAAACACACCACTCGCCTTGGAAAAAAGCACCAAAACCCGTAGAACCTGCAGCATCTGTGACCAGCTACAGGGAAGAATTAGCGACGGGCCGGAGAGGCCACAACAATTCTGAATTAAAAGTTACCAAAAAGGTCGACCAAGTTCTAAGGTCGTCCTTAATTTCCCGAGACAGACGAATGGTGTGCTGTGGCCCAGTCACTCCAGCCGTGGCCCTCTCAAGCTTGCGGCAAAGGAATTCCCCATAGGAATGACCCGGCAAGCAAAATGAAAGGAGCCTAACAGGGACTGCACCTGATGAAGTCTAACTCTACGCTTACTCAAGCAGTCCTCGATCTGTCCCAAAAGCCTCCTCACCTTGTCGGCCGGAATGCGACAACAACCTGCGCTAGTGTCAACCTTGATGCCCAGGTAAGAAAGGCAACACGTGGGTCCCTCTGTCTTATCGTGGGCAACAGGCGCTCCCAGAACCCTGAACAAGGCGGACGCCGAAAAAAGGAGCTCCTGGCAAATGTTGCTGCCGACTGGGCCTACAAAAAGAAAGTCATCGAGATAGTGGGCGATGCCAACGTGCCCCGTTCCAGCAGAAATGCAGCAATGCAGGAACGAGCTAAATTTCTCGAAGTAGGCACAAGAGACAGAACAACCCATCGGCAAACACTTGTCAACATAAAAGAAACCGCCTAACCGAAAACCCATGAACTTGAAAGAGTCGGGGTGAAGGGGAAGAAGGCGAAATGCGTATTCAACATCTAACTTGGCCAACAGTGCTGCGGGCCCAAAACCCCGGATCAACTCCAGGGCCTCATCAAACAACTGATACTTGACTGTGCAAAACTCTTCAGGAATGGCGTCGTTAACGGAGCCCCCATGCGGGTAGGACAAATGCTGGATCAAGCGGAATTTACCCGGTGCCTTCTTGGGAACCACCCCCAAGGGAGATATGCATAACCCAGGCAAAGGCTCACATGTGAAAGGGCCGCACATGCGCCCTAACTTCACCTCCGCCTCCACCTTCTGCCTGACCACATGAGGGAACTCCGTTGCCGACTTCAAATTCCTGCGAGACACAACATAAACTGATTCCGAAATGGGCAAACGAAAACCGCAACTAAAACTGGCTAACAAGAACTAAGCATCCGCCGTCCTGGGGTAACAGTGCAACCATTTACCCAACTTAGGTACAACTATGGGTGAGGGTGCCTTACTTCGCACTGCCGCCAGCGGCACCCTGGTCGGCCTGCTTAACCCCGCCTCCGGACTTACATTCCTTGGCAGGGTGATTGGCTCCACAGACGCGGCAGGAGTGACGAAAACGACAGCCCGCACCCCTAGTGCATTTAGAGTCGTTAAACGCAAAACACTTGCCCTTTGCCGCTGTACCAGGGACATTCTTACCCCCCGAAAACTTCCTCTTGGTCTGCCCCTCAACCGCACTGCTCCCTTGGTTGGAAACCTCCATCCAAACCTCGACATCCTTAAAGCCCAAAGGTAACGTCGGATTGCCATCCTGATTCTTATGGAATTTGTCATCATAATCCCTCCAAACGGAACCTTTGTACTTTAAGAACATCTCATTAATCAAAAACATGTATTTCACCACATTAAGATGTTCGGCAGGGCGAGTTTTTAGGTAAACGGCAGAAAAGACCAAGAAACCTCTCAACCAATGATGAAAGCTCCGGAAAGCGTTTTCACCGATACCCCCCGCCTTCTTAGCCTTATCGAAATCCTTCCTCATGACGTCTGTGAGGGTGAAAAGGTCGACAAATTTCCCTTTAACTATTTTCTCCTTCATCCTCTTCCGTAAGCCCCAAGTAACAGCCGTGTTGGCGCAGCGCACCATCTCCAACGGCGGCTCGTCAGGAGCTTGTCCTTGCCTACCACCTTGGCGACCTCGCGCGCAACTAATTTAGCGAGCTTGCGCGTGCGTTTGGGGGAATCAGACCCCTTGCTGCTAGCAGAGGATTCAGATGAAGATACAACCGATGAATCAGCTGCAACATCATGCTCACCAGAACCGGAAGGGCCAGGGACGTCGGCCATCTCAGTCGCCTGCGAGAGACCCGGAACTGAAGAACCGGCATCTGCTGGAGATGTGTCCGCATCACCGCGCCTCCCGGATCCGTCCTGCACCGGAGCAGCCGGAGGGGCTGCAGAACTGTCTGCACTAACCTCGGGAACAGAAACAAGCGGAATTAAGTTACCCGTCCCCTCAGCCAAACCAACAGATGAACCGGGGAGGGGGCGCGGCGCTTCCCCGCCCGGGGTCACCAAATGTAGCGGTGTACCTGACAAAGGCGGTGCCACCTGAGCCGGCGGCGCGTGGGCTGGGGGAAGGTACGGAGGCACCATAGCTACTTGGCTAACGCTGGGGAAGCGAACACCTGGGGACCCAAAACCGCCCTGCCAAGGATACCCGTAAGGCCCCGGCTGCGCCGGGGGATAAGGCGGTTGGCAGTATGGGAACTGATGAAAAGCTGGCGCCGGAAGTGAAGTGGATTGAAACCCTCCCGCAAAAGAAGAAACATTAGGTGGGTGGCCGAAAGCTTGCCCCATCCCGAAGGGCCAGACTGACTGGACCACCTGCGGAGTGGAAACTAGTGGAGGGAAACTTTGCGAAACTACCGGGTGAAATGGGAATTGCAAGTAAGGTAGGCCCGCACCGCTGGGGGAGGAGAATGCCGGCAAGCCAAAGGTGCTTGTAGCAAAGCTACCCCCCGCCAAGGACCGAAAATCCGTAACGGAATGCTGGCCTGGTAAAGACACAGAGGCTGCTGCGGAGCTTTGTACAGAAAAGGCCCGCAGCACCTCCAAGTGTCCAGCAGATGGCTGCACCTCCCCACCCAGCATGCTACCAGCAGCTTGCTGAGGGCCATGGGATGTGCAGCCAGGCACTAAAATGGCCACCAGGGGGGTCTCACTGTTACTATTAACCTCCTCAAAATGCCCGCTGACCCCCCCGGCCACCGGGGCTCTGTGATGGCCACCAGCAGCCAGGGGTGCATCAGGGGCCCCAAAAGCACCGGGCGCGGGACCCACGAGGGTCCCACTATGCCTCAGGGTAGCCGCGCCCGCAACCTCCCTTGTATAAGAAACCAGCGCGGCTGGGGGTGCCGAAGCCCCGCCGCGCATGCCGCCCACATCAGCGCCGGCGCCCGCTGCCCCATACCCGCTGATAGCGGGAGAGACGCGGCCGTCCTGCGCTGCAGCCCCCGTGACACTCGCGGCCGAGGGTGCCGAATCCCAGCCCGAGACAGCGACCGCCCAGCGCTGACGGCTGCCGTGCCCGACCCGCTGGAAGCGGGACGCACGGAGCCGCCAGGCGCTGCATTGCGCGCAGAGACGGGAGGCGCTGACGGAACGGGCACTGTCGCGCCTCCCGCTCCGGAGCTGGGAGCCTGACCAGCGGGGATAGCAGCAGGGCGGTGGAGGCGCACGGCACGCGATGCGGGAGCAGCATCCGCCAGCCTTTGGGGACGGGGGGCTGCACGCTTAGGCCTGGGCATAATGGCAGGGTGGGGAGGCACACGGGAGCCGGGCAGTGTAACACAGGGGCAAAATAGGCAGCAGGATAGAAAATAAGAATAAGGCTAGGTGAATAGATAGAATAGAAGAAAAGGTGCTAAGGGGAAAAATCGAGAATAAGGCAGAAAACTGAAGGAAAGAAAGAAAGACAGGCAGACTATAATACAGCCTTCACTTATCCTTCCAGCCGACAAGAGGAAGCAACTCTGGAAGTTTCTACCCTTAATGCACTAAACACCTCCCCTACACTCACCGATAGGCTGGCCCTAACCAATTACCACTCACTCAAAACTCTGATCTGCCTAGCAACAATTGACCTCTTCAACCAATCACAAAATTCCAAGACTCTTATATAGATATCGTGCCCAGCCAGGCACTCTTTAATCAGTATATGCTAACTGGATGAGCTCTTTAACAGCCTCAGCAAATTTTTTTTATTTTACATGAATGTCTTGATGTTTTCTACATTCACAATTTTTTACATGGCTTCCAGTAACTTTTACCAAATGCTTTTAGGTGTATCAAGAGGCAGGGGTGTTGGTTGCCAGGGAGATGTACTGAAAGGAGGGGTGTTTTAACAGAGGAGCATTGTGCCGGAGTCTACTGTGCATGCGCAGGTCTCCGGAAATATGGTGCCCGCCTTATTCTTGAGACCAATTGGCTGCTGCACATGCGCTGTGGCCATTTAGGCTGTGATTTTCACAGCGACTGCCGCGCCGGACGCTGGACTCCGGAAAGGTAAGTATTAAAAATGCACATTGCACCCATTCTAGAAATGCCTATGACTGTAACCACATGCCTGTTAGAGAGCAGTGGACTCCAGTACTGTCTCCTCTATGTAGCATACATGCAGTGCCGTTTCTTGCGGCGGGCGAGCCATGCAACCGCACGGGGCGCCCGCCGCGGCACTTCTTGAGAACTTTCAATCCCCCCTCCCCTCTCCTCCCGAGTGCCCAGCTCGGGGGGCGGGGTTTCGCAGAATGATGCGATTGCGTCGTGACGTCACAACGCAATCGCGTCATTCCACGAAACCCCGCCCACGTGCTGGGCACTCGGGAGGAGGGAGGAGGGGGAGCCAAGCCGCAGCGCCGCGCAGATGAGGGAGAGGCGGCTGAAGAGCGGGTTGAACCGCTTCAAATGTTAGTCAGCCCCTCTCCCTCTCCCTCTCTCTCTCTCTCTCTCCCTCCCCCCTCACCACCACCACCTGCCATAGTACTGTGTAAAATGGGGACACCTGTCTGCCAGAATGTGTAAAATGGGGACTCTTGCCTGCCAGAATGTGTAAAATGGGGGCACATGCCTGCCGCAATGTGTAAAATGGGGGCACATGCCTGCCTTAATGTGTAAAATGGGGACACTTGCCTGTTGTACTGTGTAAAATGGAGGCACGTGCCTGCCGGAATGTGTAAAATGGGGATGCAGTCTGCCGTAATGTGTAAAATGGGGGCACATGCCTGCCGCAATGTGTAAAATGGAGACCCTTTCCTGCCGCAATGTGTAAAATGGGGACACTTGCCTACCGTGCTGTGTAAAATGGGGACACTTGCCTGCCGTGCTGTGTAAAATGGGGACACTTGCCTGCCGTGCTGTGTAAAATGGGGTCGCGTGCCTGCTGTAATGTGTAAAATGAGGACTTTTTTTTTTTTTTATCCTGTGGTGGCTGTGATGATGAGATCAGATGAGGCCACGCCCACCTTAACAAAGCCATGCCCATTTTAACGAGGCCACACACCCTTGCCGGGAGCGCGCCTTCTGCGCGCGCATGCTTTTACTCTTTATATCTATGGGGGGCGCATTTTTTTTTATGTGAATGGGAGGGGGGGGGGCGCATTTTTAAATC
This sequence comes from Pseudophryne corroboree, assembly GCF_028390025.1. Classification (NCBI taxonomy): domain Eukaryota; kingdom Metazoa; phylum Chordata; class Amphibia; order Anura; family Myobatrachidae; genus Pseudophryne; species Pseudophryne corroboree. The sequence goes on from NC_086449.1 coordinate 158,963,605, forward strand.
TCGCACTGGGAGCCAAATTGGCTAGAAACGGCCCTGCATACATGCTGGGTACTGAGACGCAGAGTCTGCAAATATCTGCGACCTCCAATCTGATTTGCTACTGCACATGTGCAGCCATCTTTACTGTGTAAAGTGATACAGTGCTATGCAGATGCACAGTAAGTTTGCTCCTGAGGTGAGACACCTTATTCCTGCTAATATCCTGTGTTTGATACAACTATTGATCCCTGCATTAGCACAGTGGGGATAATTCAGACTGGATTGCTGCAGCGACACCCTGGCAGCCCAGTGAGATGCTAACAGCATCTCAGGGCTGCGATCGCCTCTCTGACTGACTGACAGGCAGAGGCGGTCGTGGGGCAGGAGGGGGCATGCCAACGGTGCTAGAACAGACAACGCAGGTATGCGCGGTCCAGACAGCGCAGGCATGTCCGGATCGCTGCAGAACGGGCCATGGTGGCTGCGTGACGTCACACACCGCCGCTGCGACCCGGGAAACGGCGGGTTGCCATCTGCCAGTTCAGCTAGGCTGCGCAGGCAGGGAGCTACTTGCCGGGTGCAAAATTCTCTGCTTTTGCACCCTTGCGTGGGAAGGGGCTAGCCCTGTGCTGGGCGTCCTCCCGCATGTCAGGGAAACTGATCGTAGATGTGCTAAATTTGGCACATCTGCGATCAGATGTGAATTGTGTTCCTGCATTAACCCTGTACCTGCTGTTTACCAATAAACCCAGTATCCTGGTTTGGGACTCTCTGTGTGGCCTAACAGTCAATTTCAAATCCACTGTGTCCCTATTGTGATCACCAATCAGATACATACCTTACAACTTCTTGAAGTCCACAGGAGGGACATCTGCCCAAAATGAGAGGGCATGGCTTCGCTGGAAGTGCCGCAATCGCAAGCTACACCCCTGTTTTTGTGACTATAGGGTTATGAACAGCGCTCTGTGAGTTGCTGGCCATGCCCCCTGACCCTCTCTGCCGGTAAATAGACGCTGTCTACCATCATTTCTCTGTTTAAATCTGAACTCCTTTTATTTTTATACTTCATAGACTACACTGTGCTACAAAAATTAACTATTTTTCTTTCACAAGAATTAAATAAACTGAATCTAAATGTATTTTTCATGCTGAACGCCGATTTTTCCATCAGGCAGGTTTTTTGTGACATACTGTACGTTTAACGTTTTATTAAATAAGTAATTATGAAAGTCTAAGGGGCCGATTTATCACCATCCACATCAGAGGATGCAGATGTGCTGTGATAATGGGCCTAAATCAGACCTGGGCCAATATTTACTAATATTCGTGTTTGTGTCGGATTGTGTAGTGTTTAAACTCGTCTTGTATCGGGTGCATTTTCATGCAACTTTTTGAAACTATATACGCCAAGTTACGAAGCAGTCGACTTTATGCTTTTCGTGTTTTCCGATGTCGATGCCAGTCGGGGTTTTTTGGACCATTCTCGCCCGTCATTGTCATTTGCGTACGTCTTTTGGTTGTTTTTACCGGTATTTTTTCTAAGTTAAACGCGGCAGGGTTTTTTTAAGACCCCGGCCGCATTTTCACTTTTAGTTTCGATTTTCATCCCCGTTCGTGATTGGTTGTGTTTCAGATGGTAGGAGTGTCTGTGCGCAACCATATAAATACGCCCCAAACCGTCCGCACCTCGTGGGTTTAGTTAGTGGCGAGGAGGAGGGAGGTTGTGCTGTGGAGGTAGGTGAATTAGTGTTTTGGTGAGGAGTGTTGGTATCGATTTCTGAGTGTGGTATTGTGTTTGTAAGTCGTCTTGTCATTCTTGTAGTCTTGTTTTTTTGTGGTTTTGTCTCATTTTTGGTCCAAGTTATGTTTCTTTATAGTCCCTTGTCAGTGTGTGTGTGTGTGTGTGTGTGTGTGTGTGTGTGTGTGTGTGTGTGTGTGTGTGTTGTGTAGTGGTAGTGGAGGAGTGTGTTGTTTGTCTTTTTTTTTCCCTGTGTTAAGTGTTTAGACACACAATTATGTGTGACTCAGAGGTGGGTGAGGTGGAGGGTGTGAGTGAGGGGGAGGAGGTCGGTCAAGTGGAGGAGGTGAGTGTTAGTGAGGTTAGTGAGGTGGAGGAGGTGGGTGAGGTTGCTGCAGCAGCCTCAAGTGACAGTGATAGTGACAGTCAGACAGCTCCGCAGCCACGCACCACTACTAAGACTGGGCGGAATGTCAAGTTTAGTTTTGCTGAAAATGTTGCATTGGTGCGTGAGCTGATAAAGTATCAGCGGCAGCTATTTGGGCCTGAGTCCGCCAAGGTGCCAACACGGAGGAAGACGGTGTTGTGGGCGAAAGTTGTTGCTGCTGTCAATAGTGAGGGGGTGGTCAAGCGGACGGAGGACACGTGCCGCAAACGGTACTATGACATAAAGCGACGTGTCAAGTCCAAAATGGCCAAGGAGGCAAAGTCGGCTCGAAAAACCGGTGGTGGGCAGCCCTATATTGCAAGATATCTGGAGTATGAGGAGCCCATGCGGAGTGTAATACCTCCTGAAGTAGTCTCTACAACCCATGTCCGGGATTCAGATAGGCCCAGGAAGAATGGTGAGCATGTGTATTTGCATTAACATTCTATGACCTTATTTTTTTTGTTTTTTTTTTGTTTTTTTAAATGTGTGTCATGTCACGTTGCATATGACTCCCATCTTCAAGTGTGTGTCAGCAAATACATTGTTTTGGGTAATGTTTTATACAAAAGCCAATGTAACATCTTACTTTATTGTATGTCATGTGTTTTTTTTCCAGTATATTTTGCATGTGTAGTTTGGACTTGGTGTGTCATTGAATTGTCCTGCAATAATGTTTTCCTTTTGGACATTTTTGGATGTTTAATTTGGCCTATGATTTATATTTAGGTTATCCATGTGCAATGTTTCCAAAACAGTGGTTGTCATGTTAGAGGCTGGAGTAGTGGAAAGTGGTTTGGAAACCACTTACATGTGTAATGTCATTATTACAGAATCTAATATTTTTTTTATTAAAAACCACTATTTGTTTGTTCAGTTTGAGTTTGTATTTGTACCGTGACACAACACTGCAGTCCTTTCATTACAAAATTAAGATGTGTGTGTTTTTGGTTGTTAATGTATGTATTTTTACTTGTGGCCTATGTCAGTGTCCTGTACATATTTTCCTGTGTTGAACTTTCCATAGTGCATATGGCTGTTGGACAATGTTTATTGTTTTATGTAGTGGTTTTTTGGTTTCCGGTCCTTATGTTTTTCAGAAAAATAAAGCAAGCATTTCTTAAAGAATAAATGTTTATTTGCATAATGGGTGGATGTATCAACAATAGCATGAATACATTTTTTAAAATTATTTTTTTACAGTGTTTGAAAAAAGCAGTACTACTCGTCCTCCAGTAACTCCCATCACATCTGAGGATGATGACGCTGTGGAAGCAGGTAAAGTGTCCATTGTAGTATAGGGTATGTTTGTAAAGGAATGGGCATAACAAAATTTAACTTTCATTAATAGGTCCATCAAAAGAAGTGTGGAGCAGCAGAAGTGGGACTTCTGGAAGACACCACCACAAAAAGCCTGTGGCAGCAAAGAAAGCAAGGGCTGATGTCCAGGGCCAACCACAGCAGGCTACCCCGCCACGAAGATTATCCACAGTATGTTCGGTCCCCCCACTCCAAATTTTGGACACACCTCCAAGATGTCATCCACACTCCCCTCATCTTGATTGTGAGTATCAAACTGAAATAAATGTACACAATTTCAGATCGTTAACAAACTTTTTTTTAACCGCATTAAGTAAAAACACATCAAAAACTTAAATAATTACCAAAGAAAGTAAAACATGAAATGGAATCCAAACAAAATGGCCTTGTCCACATCCAGTTAAGATATGTATGTCCACTTGAGGCATACAGTAGCACATTGTGTGTAAGATGCTGCAACAGAAACTCATGTTTAATTTTTGCAAATAGTAAGGTTGATTTTCAAATTTTATCATGTGTGTTTGAGCTCACATTGCCAAATACATATAAAAACATTACTATGTTTGTTTGAGAAAAGCTATAAGGTAACACATTATGGGTTACAATGTGTTTTTATGTTGGAGTATGTCTGATCTGCAATAAAACTAAAGTGTTTGCTTTCACAATTAAGTAACCAGAAACATTTGCCACAAACAGGCATATGTATGTATTTAAGTTAAGAGTGATGATGTTGCTAGGCACAATATCTGAAAGCAACAGTGAATGACATGTGTTCCATGTGTATTGATTTGTTTTCATTTATCAAACATATGGATAGCTAACGGCGAATTTTTATACATTTCAGCTTCTAGTCCTGGTAACAGCATCCCTCCGCAACAACTGCAACACAGTGACATGGAGGAGACAATAATCTTAGAAATGCAGCCATTAAGCCAAGGAATCAGCCCCCCAGCACCTCTGAGTACATCACCACAGCAAAGCACACCACCACCACAATACTGCCCAACAACACCAGTAACATAAGGCCCTGTTCAGGTGTTTTGGACCATTTGGGCTAGACAGCAGGCCACTAATGAAGATTGCCTGCGTAGGCAGACACAAATGTTTGCAAGCCTACCATGTCACCTCAGAAGAATCACCAGAAATCTGAGTAGGCAAAATGAACAAACAACCAGAATTGGCAATACCATGGAACTCATGCATACAGACATTACACAGGTCATGGGCAACTTACGGCGCATAATGGAAGAACAGCACAGACTAATGGAAGAACAGCACAAACAACAGCAAAGTTATATGAACATTTTTCAAAACAATCAAAAGATTAATGAAAGTTTATTCCGAATTGAAGACAATCAAAATGCTGCTACACGTGAACTCAATGCCACCCTCACTAACCTGAATGAAACACTCAGATCCATGCACCAACAGCAAACAAGCAGCAGTTCTGGTACGACTACTCCAAATATCACGCCAGTCTCATCACCACCAGGACGCTCCACTAGAGCACGACAACATGACAGTGCTATTGGCAAAGGGCAGGACAAGCAGGCACCCAAAAAAATAAATAAATAACATTTCTGAGAAGTAATTCAAAATAGTTAGTAAGTGTATGTTTGGCTAAATATATATAACACTTAGCTCCTTGACAATTTATACAACATCATTAATTATAAGTGCTACAAACAAGAGCATCAAATTTGTACGCACATTTATTCTTTACCATCTTTGTTTATTTTTGGAGGAGGGAAATGTTGTTGGAGCTGCACATACATGTTAGCAGGAAGTAACCATACCACTTGATTTTTTTCTAATCATTACTCTTTCTAGATTCCAATAATTCTCATATCCTGCAGCCAATCCAAATTACAATGTGATTGTTAACTATTTTACCTTTCTTCTCTATACAACATTACAAGAATAACACAATTGAGTTGCGTAAAAAGCTTTTAATATGTTGTCATTGAATTGAGATAATTCATTGCCAAAATGAATGTCATTATTGTTGGGCCATGTTTGTGTGTGTTAAAAATGAGTAATATTGTTATTACACATGATGCAGAAACCAAAAAATAAGAAATTCTAAACCAAAACACAAATAATGTGGATAATAATGTATATATGTGGCAAACTGTGTATTTTCTTACAAATCAGCACGTTTACTGCAGCAAACATTACAAAATAAATTATTTTTGATGAAAGTAAGTTTGTGTCCCTTAAATATGATGGAGCATCACACATAGGGACACATGTATTCCTCAAGGCTAACATATTATATGTTGAGGACTGTTTATTTAGAACACAGGTTCTCAAACTCAGCCCTCAGGACCCCACACAGTGCATGTTTTGCAGGTCTCCTCACAGAATCACAAGTGACATAATTAGCTCCACCTGTGAACCTTTTAAAAATGTGTCTGTGAGTAATTCATACACCTGTGCTTCTACTGGGTTACCTGCAAAACATGCACTGTGTGTGTTCCTGAGGGCCGAGTTTGAGAACCTGTGCATTAGGACGTCCAACACAATCATAAAGTAAAATACTAAATAAATTACTATGTGGATTATGTGTGCTTGTAATAAATTATCAGTGCAAGTTTACGAAAACTTATCCAGACTTAATGCATGCCACTCATAATCTGTTGTTTAGATTTTTTTTAAAAACACATGCAACATTTGTTTTGCATAAAGCGAGGGTATGTTTCTACATCTCAAGGAGACAGACACATTCTGAGTAATGGTTTTTACACTAAAAATGGGCCAATATCTATTTATGATTAAACAACAAATGAAATAAGCAAAACAAACTTACCTTAGAAATAGCGAGTGATGAGCTCTTGCCTAACCTGCCTCCCTACATCTGTACTCCAAGTATCACCAGATGTCTCTAATTTCTCTGCTTGCTGGCTGCTTTCTTAATCCTCCTCCTCCTCAACATGTAGCAGATGTTGTTGCAAACACATGTTATGAAGAAAGCAGCAGCAGAACACAATTTGAGTCACCTTGGAGGGACTATACAACAAAAGGCCACCAGACTTATCCAGACACCGAAACCTAGATTTCAGCACACCAAAACATCTTTCTATCACATTCCGCGTGGACTTATGTGCATTATTGTAATTGTGTTCAGCAGGGGTATCAGGTCGGGACAATGGAGCTAGAAGCCAAGAGAAACAGCCATATCCTCCATCACCTAAAAGATAGATATAGTAACATGATTCCTGTTAAGATACAGCAACACATAAGTAACACACTGTGGGGCAGATGTATTAACCTGTAGAAGGCATAAGGAAGTGATAAACCAGTGATATGTGCAAGGTAATAAAGGCAGCGGACAATCTGTTCCTAAATGTTCATTTACATATTGGAGCTGATTGGCTGGTGCCTTTATCACCTTGCACATATCATTGGTTTCTCACTTTCTTATGCCTTCTACAGGTTAATACATCTGCCCCTGTATTTGGACAAAGTATATGCAGGCCTACACATATCAAACTACATACCCAGCAGCCATCCATCTGGCATTTGTCCATCTTAAAACTTATCAAAGAGGGATGACTGACTGAGGATGAAGGAGTCATGGCAGCCCCCAGGGTAACCAGCAACAACACTCATTATTTTGAGATTTGCATCACAAACCACCTGCACATTTGTGGAGTGCTGTAAATGCTGATTTACATACAGGACTAAAAGCAACACTTTAAAAAGACATTTCATACACTTTAAATGGAGCCGCTGCGGCCGCTATACTTAACCTTCAACCTACGTACTTATTACACCATTAGCGTACAGAGTCCCGTACCGTGTACGGACTTTGCGTACAAACGCCGCGCTGGCTGTACAAAGTACGTGCTGTACACACCCAAAGATACACCGTGAACCCTTAGCAGCTATGCATGCGATAGTAATACACTTTAAACCTTAGCAGGGAAAGGAAAACACGACACCAGATTGTATTTAAAATGCCGGGTTCCGACACCACAACATATTATTACTGAAAGGGGGTTACAATAACAAAGCAATACAATACAAAGAATAATGGCTACAGTCAATGGTACATACTTGTTTGGTTTTCGCCGCGCTACCCAGTCTGGTCCTCGGTCATCTAGATAGATAACTTTTAGAGTCTTGTGTGACCAAGCCTGCAGCTGGCTCCTTTTATACAATCTTCCAAAACTTAACACAATGGATACTGTATTCTCTTTGTCCATTGGACACAGGGATGGTCATTTACAGTACAGGAGAGGTCATAGGTTGGTTTGAATAGGTGGGCGATGTCTGTTCCAGATGCACTTGTGGGTGGTCTCCTCTGGGTTCCCGCCGCATACCTAATGTACAGTAAATACAGTTTATATCTATATTCTGCTCCTGCACATAACTATTCGCAGGAACATGCGATCTTCTGCCAACCAACACCGGAATATTACCCTTAAAATACCCTACAGCTGGATACCAAACACCACCTTATAACCTTGTTCTGTCCCCTCCTATCCTGTAAAGGTGAATCCGTTTGTTCTGATACCATTTAAACTGTTGTAACTTGCTGGTGTGGTGCAGGGAGACTATGTGTACATTGTGTACTATTTGGATTAATTATGTAATGTGTTTTGATAGCTTTTCCATGCGTCCATAAACTCTACCGTAAATACTCATACCACGCGCTAATGCGCAGGACCGCGGGAGCGACCATACGCAAACTGTGAATATGCGCACGCACGGCAGAGCAAGTACACGCATGGAGGCCATCTGTGTGTAGTTTGTACGTGATGTGTGTACTGCAATATTTTTTGACTTTGACAGTGCTTAGGGTCGTGGTCCTGCTGAAAGATGAACCATTGCCCTAGTCTGAGGTCAAGAGCGCTCTGGAGCAGGTTTTCATCAAGGATGTCTCAGGTTTTCATCCAGGATGCATTGATCTTTTGCTCTATCCTGACTAGTCTCCCAGTTCTTGCCGTTGAAAAACATCCCCACTGCATGATGCTACCACCACCACCATGCTTCACTGTAGGGACAGTATTGTCCTGGTGATGAGCTTGTCTAGTTTCCTCCAAACATGATGCCTGGCATTCACGCCAAAGAGATCAATCTTTGTCTCATCAGACCAGAGAATTTTGTTTCTCATGGCCTGAGCGTCCTTCAGGTGCATTTTGGAAAACTCCAGGCGGGCTGCCATGTGCTTTTTTTTACTAAGGAGGGGCTTCCGTCTGGCCACTCTACCATACAGGCCTGATTGTTGGATTGCTGCAGAGATGGTTGTCCTTCTGGAAGGTTCTTCTCTCTCCATAGAGAAATGCTGTAGATCTGACAGAGTGACCATTGACTAGGGCCCTTCTCCCCTGATCGCTCAGTTTAGATGGCCGGCCAGCTCTAGGAAGAGTCCTGGTGGTCCCAAACTTCTTCCATTTACGGATTATGGAGGACACTGTGCTCATTGGGACCTTCAAAGCAGCAGATATTTTTCTGTACACTTCCCCAGATTTGTGCCTGAGGTCTACAGACAATTCCTTTGACTTCATGCTTGGTTTGTACTCAGACATGCACTATCAAGTGTGGGACCTTATATAGACAGGTGTGTGCCTTTCCAAATCATGTCCAATCAACTGAATTTACCACAGGTGGACTCCAATTAATTTGTAGGAACATCTCAAGGATGATCAATGGAAACAGGATGTGCACCTCAGCTCAATTTTGAGCTTCATGGCAAAGGCTGTGAGTTCTTATGTACATGTGATTTCTTAGATTTGTATTTTTCATAAATTTGCAAAAATCACAAAAAAATTTTTTTTCACGTTGTCATTATGGGGTATTGTGTGTAGAATTTTGAGGGGAAAAATGTATTTATTCCATTTAGGAGTAATGCTGTAACATAACAAAATGTGGAAACAGTGAAGCAGTGCTGTGAATAGTTTCTGAATACACTGTATATAACACCAGAAAGATAAGAATTAATATATTAGGAAACACTGAATTCACTTATTATTATTATTATTATTATTATTATTATTATACGTTTTCTGTTATTACATTATTCATTGTATTCAACAGTTTGTAGAACAATGTATTTGCAGAAACAATGATTAAACCATGAACCTCTGTAAGAGCCTGCCTGTTTTTAGTTGTATAACATCTTGGCCTCGATCTCTCTCCCTCTCAGGGTGTTTTTTTTTTCTCTTCTCAGTTTTTCGTTCTGCCAAGTGAGTTATTGATTTCCACATCAAATAATCAGCTCAGTCTAATAGATTTTGTCTGTAGCATTGAGATACAAGGATCTCACTTGTGATGTTGATTTCCTAATTAATATCCTACAGATTCACTTGTAGTATGCAGTAAAAGATAAAATGTGAGACAGGCATCCTATTAGCACAAGGCAATAGTCCTGGGAAGGTGGGGGAAATGGCAGTTATATAGGATAAGCTGCTCAGTTACTAAAGCGTGAATGTACAGTACCATGGGGTTTATTTACTAATATTCATGTTTGAGTCGATTTGTGTTGATTATAAACTCGAATTTTATCGGACGCATTTTCATGCAACTTTTTGAAACCATCTACGCTAATTTACTATGCTGTCGAGTTTGTTTTCGTATTTTCCGATGGTGATGTTTTTTGAGTTTTTGTTTATTTTTTTCGGTCGCAAATCACTTGTTTGGTCGTGAGTTTGTGTTTTTTCCACGGATTGTGACTATTTTAAACGCGGCAGTGGTTTTTTTGCAACTACAGCCGCATTTCCATTTTTACTTTTGATTTTAACCTTCGTTCGTGATTGGTTGTGTTTCAGATGTAGGAGTGTCTGTGCGCAACCATATAAATATGCCCCAAACCGTCCGCACCTCATGGGTTTAGTTAGTGGTGAGGAGAGAGGTTGTGCTGTGGAGTTTGGTGAGTAGGTGTGATTTGGAGTAGTACTTTTGGCGAGTTCTGAGTGTTGTATTGTGTTTGAAAGTAATCTTGTCATTCTTGCAGTCTTGCTTCTTTTTCATTTGTCTTAATTTTTGTCCTCGTTTTTTTTGGGGGAGTCTCTTTTCGGTGTTTGTTCGTTTGTGTGTGTGTGTTGTGTGTTGTGCAGTGGTAGTGGAGGAATGTGTCATTTGTTCTTTTTTTCAGTGTTAATTGTTGTTTATACTAATTATGTCTGACTCAGAGGTGGGTGAGTTGGGGGAGGTGAGTGAGGTGGAGGGTGTGAGGAGGTGGAGGAGGTGAGTGAGAGGGAGGAAGTGAGTGAGGTGGAGGAGGTGGGTGAGGTTGGTGCTGCAGCCTCTAGTGATAGTGACAGTGAAGCAGCTCCGCAGCCACACACCACTAAGGCTGGCTGCAATGTCAAGTTTAGTTATGCTGAGAATGTGGCTTTGGTGCGTGAGCTGGTGAAATATCAGCGGTACCTATTTGGCCCGGAGGCCGCAAAGGTGACATCACGGAAGAAGACGGTGTTGTGGGCTAAAATTGTTGCTGCTGTAAATAGTGAGGGGGTGGTCAAGCGGACGGAGGACACGTGCCGCAAATGGTACTATGATATAAAGCGCCGTGTGAAGTCCAAAATGGCCAAGGAGGCGAAGTCGGCTCGTCAGACCGGTGGGGGTCAGCCCTTCATTGCCAGATATCTGGACTACGAGGAGCCCATGCAGAGCTTTATACCTCCTGAAGTTGTGTCAGCAACCCATGTCCATGATTCCGATCGGCCCAGGAAGGATGGTGGGCATGTTTTTTCTTAATAACATACTCTGTTTTTTGGGGGATTTAATTTGGTTTAGGATAATGTGTGTCATGTGGCCTAGCGCGTTACTCGCATCTTCAACTACACGGCAGCAAAACCCTTGGCATTGTTAATGGCTAATCCAAAAACCAATGTAGCACATAACAGTACTGTATGTGAAATGTGTCTTAAAATGTATTATTGTTTTTGTATTGTTAAGTTGTTAATTTGCAAACACCAAGCTTGCCCTTCATCACATTTCCCACAAAAAGCATTGTACTCTGTATTTTGATGCAGTTAGCCATGTGCAAGGTTTCATAAACAGTGGTTCTCATGTTATAGGCTGGAGTAGGCCTAAGTAAATTATAAACCAGTGACATGTGCAAGCTAATTGAAGCAACATTTAATCTGGTTAAAAAATAAGCCACCATATTTTTAGTCAGTTGCTGCCTGTATTTGTCACCTTCGCCAACACTGCTTTATCAGTGACTTATGTCTTTGGATGGTTAATAAATCTGTTTAATGTTTTCTTTAGTTTTGTTGTGATGTTGGGCTAGTGTGTGTTGTGGCACATCACACAGGTTGACACAAATGTACTTTCTTATTATTGATATTTGCTTTTCTAATCAATATGTGTGCTTTATAGTGTTCTTTTATGTAGTTGGAATGTAGGGCCATGTTTGTGGCCTATCCATTTTGTCATGCGTAGCACTTTCCTGAGTGCACATGCCTTTTGGCCAATATTGTTGTGCTAATGGCTGTGTGTGTGGGGTCGACATCAGATGTTTTTCATATGTTCCAACGAATAGAAAATTACAAGCACACAAAATAAAAAGTTGGTATCTTTATAATCATAATGTTTCAAATGCTTAACAAGTGCATTATACAATTTCATCATTTGGGTTATTTTTTCCACACGGTTGTACAGTGTCTACAAAAACCACAACTATTCGACCTACAGTTAGTCCCATGACATCTGATGATGATGACGCTGCAGCAGCAGGTAAAGTGTCCATTGTAGTACATGTTATGTTTGCAAAGGAATGGACATACAATGTTTTTCACTTTAATACTAGGTCCCTCAACACAAGGCTTGACCAGCAGAAGACGGCCTCTTGAAACCCCTCAAAAATCGGACACATGTGACACCCAAGAAAACAAGGTCGGATGTCCTGTTCAAACCACAGCAGTCTACACCGCCCCAAAGAATTTCAATAGTTTCTTCCGTACCACCACGTCAAATTTTGGACACTCCACCAAGACGCCAACCACACTCCCCTCATCTGGATGGTGAGTAGGAATCTGAAATTTTAGAAGAGATTAGTCATCTATAAATTATCTGTTAATTTACATTCATAAACTGGACACACAGCACAACCAACAATACGTACAGAAGAACAGCAACCACAAAATGGGCACAAAGCGGAATGTAGATTTCCACCTCCAATAAAGATATGTATGTCCACTTCAGCCATATAGTAGCAGATTGTCTGGAAGATGCTGCAACAGAAACAGATGGATAAGCCTGACAAAGAGTAAGGCTGTAAACATTGTTGTGTGTTTATTCTTTTGTATACATTGCCTTCAACATGCAAAAACATACAGATGTTGTTTGCGCTCACAGTAAAAGGAAACACTTTTGAAAGCAACTCACACATTTCTCGTGGAGTATGTAGGACATACCAGACAAATAATGTGTTTGCTTTTACATTGATGTACACAGCAAAGCAACAATGAGAGAGGCATGTGCAGCCTTTAAAGGCAGTAGTGATGTTGTTGCAATGCAGAATATGTACAATATGCGTTCACATACATGTGTACAGTGGCCTTTGTTTGTGTAACATTTGTCAAACATATATGGCTAGCTAACCAAAAATTCTTTGTCCTTCCAGAAACAACTAACGATACCAGCATCCCTCCGACACACCAGCAAGACAGTGACATGGATGAGATAATCATTTTACAACTTCAGCCAATAATTGAAGCAAACACATCCCCAGCACCTGTGAGTACACCACCCCCGCTAAACACACCACCACCACCACAACACAGCCCTACAACACCAGTAGCACAAGGGCCTGATCAAGTGTTTTGGGACAATTGGGCTACACAGCAGGCCACTAATCAGGATTGCCTGCGTAGACAGACACAAATTTTCTCAATTTTGACCAACAAATTAAGATAATAAATGTCAAAATAGAAAGAGATAAAAATAAGAAAATGTATGAATCTGCTGTCATCGTTAGGCTGGTTTTCCGATTCACCAAACACTACTATACCGGATATTCTCTGGGGGTCACCATCCAGGTACTGGTCCGGCCCAACACTTTATTGCTTCCAAGATCGAATGAGATTGGGCATTTTAAGTGTGGTTTGATAGTAGAAGTAACTCCCGTATCTTATCCAGGATCGTTGATGAGAGTTTTTTCCATCTTGAACTTATTATCTTTCCCTTTACTCTCATTCATGAACTCTCATCAATGATCCTGGATAAAATAAAGTTTGTGTCCCTTAAACACCATGGAACACCACACATGTATTCAGCATGGAGAAGAGAAAAAACAGGGCGAAGTGTAAAGTGAATACGTAGCAGACATTCAGATAGTAACTAGCATTTACAAAAACAACCAGGATTACCTAGTGCTTTATCACCTTCCACTTATCACTGCTTAATGACTTCTCCAGCCTTAATACATGTTCACCATAATATGATGTGTACTCAAAACAAGAACACACAATACACATGCTGCATTTGTATGCCACTAAGCCAGTGTATGTTTGTATGTCTTTGGGATAATACACATTCTGTTGAAGTAACATGTTTGAGTTGGTTACAAATAATAATTATGTTCCAAAGTAAAAATGCAAAAAATACAGATACACATATACTTACCTTAAAAATGTAGATTTATAAGCTCTTGCCTTACCAGCCTCCCTACATCTGTACTCCAAGTGTCGCCATATGTATCTAATTTCTCTGCTTGCTGACTGCTTTCTTCATCCTCCTTCTCCTCATCAACATGTGGCAGATGTTGTAAACACATGTTATGAAGAAAACAGCAGCAGAACACGATTCTGGTCACCTTTAAGGGACTATACAACAAAAGCCCACCAGACTTATCCAGACACTGAAACTTAGATTTTAGCACCCCAAAACATCTTTCTATCACATTCTGCGTGGACTTATGTGCATTATTGTAATTGTGTTCAGCAGGGGAATCAGGGCAGGACAATGGAGTCAGAAGCCAAGAGAAACAGCCATATCCCCCATCACCCGAAAGACATATATAGTAACATGTGTAAAGTACATATACAGCAACACATAACTAACACAGTGGATTTGGCCGTAGTATACAAAGTTCTACACATATCAAATCACATACCCAGCAGCCATCCATCTGGCATTTGTCCGTCCTCAAATTTATCAAAGAGGGATGACTGACTGAGGATGAAGGCGTCATGGCAGCCACCAGGGTTACCAGCAACAACACTCATGATTTTGAGTTTTGCATCACAAACCACCTGGACATTTGTAGAGTGGTCAAGATGTCTATTGGTATATATATGCTGCCTGCCCCTAGGTGGTTTCAGCTGAATGTGTGTGCAATCTATGGCTCCCAGCACATTGGGCATGCCAGCAAGCCCATAGAGAGCTATAATGTGCAATAAGAAATTATATTGGTGCTGGGTGTTTCTCCAATAATAATAAACAAACGTGAATGAATATTAAAAAGACATAAAATCTATTAGCTAAGCAACAAATAATCCTAGGCTCGGTCACCTAGCTTCATCAGACCGAGCCTAGGGAAAAGCGTTAAGTGTTAAGCTGCCATCATCATATGTGTCGCACTTTCTAAAAAAGGATCCAGATATGGACTTTTGATACATTCCTTGCTTTTGGAACCTTTTCTGTGGGACTGCATCATTACAGCTCTGATTGGAGAGACCCAGCCTGCAATAATCATCACAGCTTGCCTGCTGTCCACTTTCAAGCTTCTGGAAGTCTCCGTCACCATGGGTAACACCAGCTGTATTTAACATCAATATTCCCCAGGGAACTTTATTCGTTGCTACGGTCCAGGATCCTCTATGGACACACACCAGCAGCTATTATTATCTTTTCTCAGCTCTATTTATGCCCTATTTGTTTTTATATGCTAACATATGATAGGATTATTTGTTGCTTAGCTAATAAATTTTATGTCTTTTAATATTCATTCACGTTTGTTTATTATTATTGGAGAAACACCCAGCACTAGTATAATTTCTTTTTGCACATTATTGTTCTTTTGGGACTGACACTCTCTTACTGGCAGCAGTGACAGCGCATCTGGGCCTTGTTCTTCTATTTGTTTTTTTCCCATAGAGAGCTACCCTGATGGCCTGCCACTGAGACTCCTGGGTAGGGAAGCAGATTGAGGCATCGATGTGGGGCTGCAAAGCATCCAACACCTGTGTGTATATTTGGGTAAAAAAGGGTACAGAGATTAAATTACATAACATCATCACTGTATACTGACATTACTACAACAACTAAATAACAGATGAGGATGTTAGGTATACGTCACCTGTGTTAGGATTCTGGAAAAGGAGGGCTGTGAGATCCCAATGACATTGCCAGACACAGCCTGAAAGCTACCATTAGCCATAAAGTGCAACACAGCCAGGAGTTTGTGCGGGCCTGAGACAGGGCAAGAGCGTGCTGTCTCAGGGTCTAGGTCCAGTTTGACAAGGTCATACAGACAGAAAATGTTTGAGCGATTTAGACGGAACATCTGTATGACCTTGTCATCGGCCAATGTGTTTAAGTTTAAACGCCCCCTAAAAAAATGAGGCCTGAGCAGCCTCTGCGGCACCTGTACAACCTGCTGACCATGTTCAGTTTCCTGGCCCTGGTTTCTTCTAGGCTGATGTCTGAGTCTCAGGAATCCCACAGCACACAAAAACATCACTGCACCATAGTCCAGCAGCCATTTCTGAGTGAGAGTTGATTGAAATGGGCCTAGGGTCATTTTATAGGCATCCTAATTCAGGTGTGATTGACGTGAAAGTTGCCACACATGTAAACACGCCAGGAAAAAGCAGATCTATTTTTTTGCTGCTTTTTTTTTTACGATTCACAAAAAAATACGACCGCAATTGAGCATTCACGGACAAACATCCAAATACGAATGAATAGTAAATTACCGTGTTGTATCAACAAACAGCTGCGTTTGACTGATGGTCTATTCATTGGTATTTCTGATCTCTGCCGTGAAAACCATTACTAATAGCCCCAACACTGCAGAGATTTGTACTTAGTAAATTTCTGTGTTGACACTTTGAAAAAACAAACAAATTCGGACAAAATCGGGACTTTAGTAAATAAACCCCCATGTGTTGATACTATCAGGAAGGTATAGTCAGTCTCCCTGTCCTGATATTATTATTATTATTATTAGTAGTAGTAGTAGTAGTAGTAGTAGTAGTAGTAGTAGTAGTATTAATAATAATAATGATATGTGTAAGCCCTTCTCACTATATAAGACTCCTCCTTTGCCTTTAACCACTTAACTAATATATTTTCCAAAATTGTCCCCAAAATTGTAAAAAATGTTATTATCAGATTATGTAAATAATAGCTATTTATTCCCGATTGAGTATAATTTTATTAACAAATATCCAGATTTATTAATTAATACTGCATAAGTGTTAAACAGCTCTTATTTAAGAAATTTTATCATTTAGAAAAAAAAGCAAGATTTCTGGGGTAATTTTTGGAAAAAAATAGTTTTATACAGTTAAAAACTTAACAGTGTTATATATATAAAGATAGATAGATAGATAGATAGATAGATAAATGGATGTTGGGACAGGAGAAAAATATTGTTACAGCGTGAGATTCAGTGGATAGAAATGTTGGGGACCATGGCCCCAAGGGGGCTTAATCAGTCTCTGGGTCTACACCATTATTTATGAAATGTATTTAGTAGAGATGAGCGGGTTTGTTTTGTCGAGATCCGAACCCCCCCGAACTTCACCTATTTTACAAGGTTCCGAGGCAGCCTCGGATCTTCCCGCCTTGCTCGGTTAACCTGAACGCGGCCGAACGTCATCATCCCAATGTCGGATTCTCGCGAGATTCGTATTCTATATAAAGAGCCGCGCGTTGCCGCCATTTTCACTCGTGCATTGGAGATTGAACGGAGAGGACGCGGCTATGTTCTCTGCCTGAAAAGCTCCATATCTGTGCTCAGTGTGCTGCAAATATCTGTGCTCAGTGTGCTGCAAATATCTGTTCTCAGTGTGCTGCAAATATCTATGTTCTCTGCCTGAAAATCTCCATATCTGTGCTCAGTGTGCTGCAAATATCTGTGCTCAGTGTGCTGCATTTTGGTGACCAACAGTATATAGTTGTACAGTACAGTAGGCCATTGCTGTATCTTGCAGCTCTGTGTCACTGCAAGTATCCATTCCATAAGTGCACTGCATTTTTGTGAGCAGTATATATAGTAGTACAGTGCAGCATTTTGGTGACCAACAGTATATAGTTGTACAGTACAGTAGGCCATTGCTGTATCTTGCAGCTCTGTGTCACTGCAAGTATCCATTCCATATCTGTGCTGCATTTTTGTGAGCAGTATATATAGTAGTACAGTGCAGCATTTTGGTGACCAACAGTATATAGTTGTACAGTACAGTAGGCCATTGCTGATCTTGCAGCTCTGTGTCACTGCAAGTATCCATTCCATATCTGTGCTGCATTTTTGTGAGCAGTATATATAGTAGTATAGTGCAGCATTTTGGTGACCAACAGTATATAGTTGTACAGTACAGTAGGCCATTGCTGTAACTTGCAGCTCTGTGTCACTGCAAGTATCCATTCCATATCTGTGCTGCATTTTTGTGAGCAGTATATATAGTAGTACAGTGCAGCATTTTGGTGACCAACAGTATATAGTTGTACAGTACAGTAGGCCATAGCTGTATCTTGCAGCTCCATGTCACTGCAAGTATCCATTCCATATTTGTGCTGCATTTTTGTGAGCAGTATACTGTATATAGTAGCACAGTGCTGCATTTTGGTGACCAACAGTATATAGTTGTACAGTACAGTAGGCCATTGCTGTATCTTGCAGCTATGTGTCACTGCAAGTATCCATTCCATAAGTGCACTGCATTTTTGTGAGCAGTATATATAGTAGTACAGTGCAGCATTTTGGTGACCAACAGTATATAGTTGTACAGTACAGTAAGCCATTGCTGTATCTTGCAGCTCTGTGTCACTGCAAGTATCCATTCCATATCTGTGCTGCATTTTTGTGAGCAGTATATTTAGTAGTACAGTGCAGCATTTTGGTGACCAACAGTATATAGTTGTACAGTACAGTAGGCCATTGCTGATCTTGCAGCTCTGTGTCACTGCAAGTATCCATTCCATATCTGTGCTGCATTTTTTGAGCAGTATATATAGTAGTACAGTGCAGCATTTTGGTGACCAACAGTATATAGTTGTACAGTACAGTAGGCCATTGCTGTAACTTGAAGCTCTGTGTCACTGCAAGTATCCATTCCATATCTGTGCTGCATTTTTGTGAGCAGTATACTGTATATAGTAGCACAGTGCAGCATTTTGGTGACCAACAGTATATAGTTGTACAGTACAGTAGGCCATTGCTGTATCTTGCAGCTCTGTGTCACTGCAAGTATCCATTCCATATCTGTGCTGCATTTTTGTGAGCAGTATATATAGTAGTACAGTGCAGCATTTTGGTGACCAACAGTATATAGTTGTACAGTACAGTAGGCCTTTGCTGTAACTTGCAGCTCTGTGTCACTGCAAGTATCCATTCCATATCTGTGCTGCATTTTTGTGAGCAGTATATATAGTAGTACAGTGCAGCATTTTGGTGACCAACAGTATATAGTTGTACAGTACAGTAGGCCATTGCTGTATCTTGCAGCTCTGTGTCACTGCAAGTATTCATTCCATATCTGTGCTGCATTTTTGTGAGTAGTATATATAGTAGTACAGTGCAGCATTTTGGTGACCAACAGTATATAGTTGTACAGTACAGTAGGCCATTGCTATTGATATAATAATATTACTGGCATATAATTCCACACATTAAAAAATGGAGAACAAAAATGTGGAGGGTGAAATAGGGAAAGATAGAGACGATTCAATGCCATTAACGTCGTCTGCCAAGGCCGATGCCCAATGTCATAGTAGAGAGCATGTAAAATCCAAAATACTAGTTCAGTAAAATTACCCAAAAATCTAAATTAAAAGCGTCTGAGGAGAAGCGTAAACTTGCCAATATGCCATTTATGACACGAAGTGACAAGGAACGGCTGAGGCCCTGGCCTATGTTCATGGCTAGTGGTTCAGCTTCACATGAGGATGGAAGCACTCATCCTCCCGCTAGAAAACTGAATAGAGTTAAGATGGCAAAAGCACAGCAAAGAACTGTGCATTCTTCTAAATCACAAATCCCCAAGGAGAGTCCAATTGTGTCGGTTGCGATGCCTGACCTTCCCAACACTGGACGGGAAGAGGTGGCGCATTCCACCATTTGCATGCCTCCTGCAAGTGCTGGAAGGAGCACCCACAGTCCAGTTCCTGATAGTCAAATTGAAGATGTCACTGTTGAAGTACACCAGGATGAGGATATGGGTGTTGCTGGCGCTGAGGAGGAAATTGACAAGGAGGATTCTGATGGTGAGGTGGTTTGTTTAAGTCAGGCACCCAGGGAGACACCTGTTGTCCGTGGGATGAATATGGCCATTGACATGCCTGGTCAAATTTAAAAAAAAATCACCTCTTCGGTGTGGAATTATTTTAACAGAAATGCGGACAACAGGTGTCAAGCCATGTGTTGCCTTTGTCAAGCTGTAATAAGTAGGGGTAAGGACGTTAACAACCTAGGAACATCCTCCCTTATACGTCACCTGGAGCGTATTCATCAGAAGTCATTGACAAGTTCAAAAACTTTGGGTGACAGCGGAAGCAGTCCACTGACAACTAAATCCCTTCCTCTTGTACCCAAGCTCCTGCAAACCACACCACCAACTCCCTCAGTGTCAATTTACTCCTTAGACAGCAACGCCAATAGTCCTGCAGGCCATGTCACTGGCAAGTCTGATGAGTCCTCTCCTGACTGGGATTCCTCCGAAGGATCCTTGAGTGTAATGCCTACTGCTGCTGGCGCTGCTGTTGTTGCTGCTGGGAGTCGATCATCATCCCAGAGGGGAAGTCGGAAGACCACTTGTACTACTTCCAGTAAGCAATTGACTGTCCAACAGTCCTTTGCGAGGAAGATGAAATATCACAGCAGTCATCCTGTTGCAAAGCGGATAACTCAGGCCTTGGCAGCTGTGTTGGTGTTAGACGCCCATCCGGTATCCGGCGTTAGTTCACAGGGACTTCAAGAATTTCTTGAGGTAGTGTGTCCCCGGTACCAAATACCATCTAGGTTCCACTTCTATAGGCAGGCGATACCGAGAATGTACACAGACCTCAGAAAAAGACTCACCAGTGTCCTAAAAAATGCAGTTGTACCCAATGTCCACTTAACCATGGACATGTGGACAAGTGGAGCAGGGCAGACTCAGGACTATATGGCTGTGACAGCCCACTGGGTAGATGTATTGCCTCCCGCAGCAAGAACAGCAGCGGCGGCACCAGTAGCAGCATCTTGCAAACGCCAACTCGTTCCTAGGCAGGCTACGCTTTGTATCACCGCTTTCCATAAGAGGCACACAGCTGACAACCTCTTACGGAAACTGAGGAACCTCATTGCAGAATGGCTTACCCCAATTGGACTCTCCTGATGATTTGTGACATCGGACAACGCCAGCAATATTGTGCGTGCATCACATGTGGGAAAATTCCAGCACGTCCCATGTTTTGCACATACATTGAATTTGGAGGTGCAGAATTTTTTAAAAAACAATAGGGGCGTGCAAGAGATGCTCTTGGTGGCCTGAAGAATTGCGGGCCACTTTCGGCATTCAGCCACGTGTGCCGAAGACTGGAGCACCAGCAAACACTCCTGAACCTGCCCCGCCATCATCTGAAGCAAGAGGTGGTAACGAGGTGGAATTCAACCCTCTATTTGCTTCAGAGGATGGAGGAGTAGCAAAAGGTCATTCAAGCCTATACATCTGCCTACGATATAGGCAAAGGAGGGGGAATGCCCCTGACTCAGGCGCAGTGGAGAATGATTTCAACGTTGTGCAAGGTTCTGCAACCCTTTGAACTTGCCACACGTGAAGTCAGTTCAGACACTGCCAGCCTGAGTCAGGTAATTCCCCTCATCAGGCTTTTGCAGAAGCAGCTGGAGAGATTGAAGAAGGAGCTAAAATGGAGCGATTCCACTAGGCATGTGGGACTTGTGGATGGAGCCCTTCATTTGCTTAACCAGGATTCACGGGTGGTCAATCTGTTGAAATCAGAGCACTACATTTTGGCCACCGTGCTCGATCTTAGGTTTAAAGCCTACGTTGTATCTCTCTTTCCGGCAGACACAAGTCTGCAGAGGTTCAAAGACCTGCTGGTGAGACACTTGTCAACTCAAGCGGAACGTGACCCATCAACAGCTCCTCCTTCACATTCTCCCACAACTGGTGCTGCGAGGAAAAGGATAAGAATTCCGAGCCCACCCGCTGGCGGTGATGCAGGGCAGTCTGGAGCGAGTGCTGACAACTGGTCCGGACTGAAGGACCTGCCAACAATTACTGACATGTCGTCTACTGTCACTGCATATGATTCTGTCACCATTGAAAGTATGGTGGAGGATTATATGAGTGACAGCATCCAAGTTGGCACGTCAGACAGTCCGTACGTATACTGGCAGGAAAAAGAGGCAATTTGGAGGCCCTTGCACAAACTGGCTTTATTTTACCTAAGTTGCCCCCCCTCCAGTGTGTACTCCGAAAGAGTGTTTAGTGCAGCCGGTCACCTTGTCAGCGTTTGGGGTATGAGTTTACTTCCACAAAATGTGGAGAAGATGATGTTCATCAAAATGAATTATAATCAATTCCTCCATGGAGACATTCACCATCAATTGCCTCCAGAAAGTACACGGGGACCTGAGATGGTGGATTCCAGTAGGGACGAATTAATGCTCTGTGAGGAGGGGGATGTACACAGTGAAAGGGGTGAGGAATCGGAGGATGATGATGAGGTGGACATCTTGCCTCTGTAGAGCCAGTTTGAGCAAGTAGAGATTAATTGCTTCTTTTTTTGGTGGGGGCCCAAACCAACCAGTCATTTCAGCCACAGTCGTGTGGCAGACCCTGTGGCTGAAATGATGGGTTTTTTTAAAGTGTGCATGTCCTGTTTATACAACATAAGGGTGGGTGGGAGGGCCCAAGGACAATTCCATCTTGCACCTTTTTTTTTTTTATTAATCTTTGCATCATGTGATGTTTGGGGACAATTTTTTTAAATGCCATCCTGTCTGACACTGCAGTGCCACTCCTAGATGGGCCAGGTGTTTGTGCCGCCCACTTGGGTCGCTTAGCTTAGTCATCCCGCAACCTCGGTACAAATTTTAGGACTAAAAATAATATTGTGAGGTGAATAGACTGGAAATGAGTGGAAATTATGGTTATTGAGGTTAATAATACTATAGGATCAAAATGACCCCCAAATTCTATGATTTAAGCTGTTTTTGAGGGGTTTTTGAAAAAAAACACCCGAATCCGACAAAAAAATTTCAGGGAGGTTATGCCAAAACGCGTCTGAATCCAAAACACGGCCGTGGAACCGAATCCAAAACCAAAACACAAAACCCGAAAAATTTCCCGTACACATCTCTAGTATTTAGTATTTTTTGCAGAAAGAAACCAACCGTGTTTATGGTTATCTATATAGAATGTTGCCATTAAAAAGTTACAAGCATGAGAATATTGCTTCAATCTCTTTTCGGCAAAATGTTGTACAGCATTGTGTACTGTGATATTGTTATTCCATGCCATTGTGTCATTATGTATGTGCTTTATGTATGACTGTGTTATATGGTGTATTTTTATTGGGTTCAGCTGCGGTCTTGCGTCATAGCCCTGCACCCTGCTGACTGACAGGGAGGCGGGAGGAGACACTGAGCCCGCGGTTCACAGAGACGATTTATGTGGTGAGTGTTCATGTTTTTATTATGTGATCTGACAATCTTGATAAAAGTGCTTCCAGGCACTGAAACGTTGATGATATGAAGATGCTGTTGTTGTAGTTTTTTCTTCAGTCCGGAGTGCCGCTGATTCGGGGATGGATAGATAGATAGATAGATAGATAGATAGATAGATAGATAGATAGATAGATAGATAGATAGATAGATAGATACAACATTAACTTTTTATATATAAAACATTGTTACGTTTTTGACTGTAAAAAACATTTATTTTTTAAAAAAATTACCCCAAAAATCTTGATTTTTTTTCTAAATGTTCAAAATATTTAAATAATTTTGTGTGTTGTGGCCTCCATTTTCCTGAAGACTTGCGCACCACCTAGTGTTCAGAGTCACTTTCACTGCCACTGTCAATCGACTCTGAAGAGTTAAGTATTGGAAAAATGGGTGCAGCATGTGTGGTGAAGGCCCTTCTAGACCCAAAGTCAACAGAGATACAAAACCACTTGAGATAGTACATTCAGATGTGTGTAGTCCAATGGAAAAGTCAGTAAGTAGATAAAGATGCTTTGTGACATTTATAGATGACTGCACAGGGATGACTCGTGTACTTCATCAAAGAGAAATTATTATTATTATTATTATTATTATTATTATTACCAAATATTTATATAGCGCACACATATTCCGCAGTGCTTTATAGAGAATATTTGCTCTTTCACATCAGTCCCTGCCCCAGTGGTGCTTGCAACCTATATTCCCTATCACATGTACACACATTCACGCTAGCCAATTAACCTACCAGTATATTTTTGGATTGTGGGAGGAAGCCGGAGTACCCGGAGGAAACCTACGCAAGTACAGGGAGAATATTCAAACTCTGCACAGTTAGGGCCATGGTGGGAATTGAACCCATGACCTCAGTGCTGTGAGGCAGCAATGCTAACCATTACACCATCCGTACTGCCCTGAAATGGTGAAAAAGATTGCAGGAAACAAAAGGCTTGTAGTAAAATCAAACAGGTCACAAATTGAAGACTGAGATCTGATAATGTTGGAGAATATCTCAACAGAGAGGTGGAACAAATCTTGAGAAAACATTGAATTGACCATTGCCTATACTCCTGATCAAAATAGTGTCAGTTAATGAGCAAACTATACACTAGTTGAGAGAGCAAGATGCATGCGGATCAACACAAGTCTAGCAAGCACTTTTGGACTGAAGCCGTGTCCACAGCAGTTTATATCAAGAAACATACAGTTGCCCTAAAGGATTTAACTCCTACTGAAGCATGGTCAAAGAGGAAACCCATTGTAAAGCATCTCAAAGTTTTTGGATTTAAAATCAGTAATGTGCATCATGCTTAGCTATTTGCCATGAACATAGACTACAGATTATGGAATCCAAATGCCAAGAAGCTAGTCATGTCTAGAGGTAAAGTCTAGAGTTTTTGCCTTCAAATAAACATCACAAGTTGAAGAAAAGTTGGAAGTCGATATGCAGAACAAGTACTGTACAGTATGTGTCACTGGATATGCCAGCTGAAGATGTGTTTGAACCAGAGGTTACCAGCAGCGAAGTTCAACTAAAGAAAAGGTCTTCTGTAGAGTCAGATATCGGCAAACCACCTAAGGTAAGATGTGAAATTTGAAAACATCGCATTCAGACAGGCTGGGGACACCCAGAAGCCAAAGTCAAGATTCAATGTGTGCGAATGGAAGTCCAAAATAGGTAAAATACTTTTTAAATCTTACAAAGATTTAAAAAGTTTGAGAAACATCAAGAATCATGATAGCAACAGCAGTCCCAATTTCATGAGTTGAAACTGTTGTTATTTACAAAGGAATTTTTACTAGAGTATCTTCCAAGATTGCCAAGCTAAAGTCACAAGATATGTTGTTGTTTGTGTGACATGGAGAAGCTTGTAGCAATGGGGGGTGTTGAAAGTTGGAGAGCACTACTGCGCAGACTCTAGTCTTTTTGTTCTCCACTGAGACTTCATGCCCTATCCCAAGTTGGGAGCAATCTGGAATCTGAGAAGTAACACAGTGGGAGACAAAATTCTCCTACTTAGCTTCAGAGAGACCTGCAATTTTACCTGCAATCCATAATGTTTTTCATTGTTCCTAAACTGCTACCCACTAACAGCAAACACTCGCCGGCTGCTGAGCTGTATAAAACCCCACTCTGCTAAACCTCCACTCCATCACTAGCGTACATGTAACAGTGAGTACGACTGTACCTGCTATCTATCAATAAAATCACACCACTGGTTAAGTAACTGAGCTGTTCATGGCTTGTGTCCTCCACTGATCTGTGCCTACAGATGTGTCCTCATAGGTTGTTGCAGCATGTATCGAGAGAGATTTGCGGGTGCATGTGTACACTCACACCCATGATCCATTTGCACTGCATTGAAAAGCTGCAGATGCTAACATAAGCAGCTGATGGCTTATAATGTTCTTGCAATGTGTGCGCCCCATGCATATGCATCGCTGCAACGCTATATCAGGACACATCTGTATACTGAATTACTCTGCAATATCAATGCCTGCGCACATCATTTCCAACAATTATAAGCATGATCAAACTGTTTTCATATTGGTTAAAGAAGAGAGACATTTACAACTATTTCTCTGTTGCACCTTATCAGTGCAATTATATATCTGTATTTCCATACATTTATAGGATTAATACAGCTGTCATATATTTCTGAATAGACTGTAGTATGGAAATTTTCACATAAACAGGTACAAAAACATATTATAAAAATGTGTGTAGGTGCTGTGGCCTTTAAAAGCAACATCGTAAGGTCGATCCAGTGTCGGATTAAACCCTGTGGAGGCCCCTAGGCAGTTGAAATCTTGTGCCCCCCTCACAAATTATCTCCTAATACGTTTTTAATTTTACCACATTTTTAATTTTACCAACCAGTGACATAACTCCCAGAGACATGGAGGCACTGGCTGTCGGGCTCCAGCTGTCAAAGGGGCACCAAGAAAGAAACACTGAAGGGGCTACTGAACTAGGACAGATCTCTCTCCACTAATTTCATAGAGATTTGCTACAGTCACTGATGATCCTTTGCAGCCCCCTTCAGCTGAAGAGTCTTGGAATGTGACTGTACGATAACAGATCAAAGTGTGTACAGCTCTGTTGTGTCTTATATGATGAAAGAAAGGAGAGCAGAAGTTGTCTTAAGGAAATGCACTATTTATTATAATAAAACTATTAGGAGGGTTTATCAAAGCTTGGAGAGAGATAAAATTGTGAGAGATAATGTACCAACCAATCCGCTCCTGTCATTTTTAAAACACAGCCTGTAAAATGTAAGGCAGAAGCTAATTGGCGGGTACTTTAGCTCTCACACTTTTATCTCTATCCAAGCTTTGATTAAAAAAAACCCTCAGTACTCTAGTCATTATCATTTGCAGCCAGCACCTGGAAATAAGGATTCCTTATCACCGCAATTAGCTGCAAAAAGGAATCTTTATTCTCCCAGATGTACCATTGGCAAGTCATTGGGACTCAAGCACATGTGCAAGCTGGAGCCAATAGGGGGTGCACCACCTTCTATTTCACCTCCGGCGCCTGCAATGAACTTATGCGCCTGCAACCAACAGTCTACGATCTGGAAACTGTAATGTTACTCTGATGTCTATGGGTACATTACATTAATACAGTATTTTCTCTATAGAGCCTATAATGTAACAGTTTCGTTTCTTTGAGTTGATAATTTTTTTCATCTTTTGGAAACAATTTAAGAAAGTTTGATTACAATTTTATTTCAAGATCAAATCAATATTATTTTGATCTGTTGTTGCAGAGCCCCTAAAAGGTGTGTGGCTCATAGCCTGATGCCTACTCTGACTATTTGGTAATCCAGCACTGGGTTGATCTCACAACCTGCTGGCAATGGTCATCTACTGCATATATACGACAAAATAAGCAAGAGAAAATATTTAAGAGAACAAATTAAAGACAGAGCAAAGTAGCACTGCAAGTGGGGCAGATTTACAATGTGTACAGTTATTTAGAGTTGGGAAGGGATGTGTCCTAGCTGAATTCAAAATCAGTGTGAAATAAAGAAATCCAGTGCAAAAACAGTCAGTATTAACCATGCATGCAAAAATAAATAAATAAACAAATATTTGAATATAATAAATAAAATAAATACATTAGCATACTTTGCACTGCAACATGGTTTGTTCCAGGTGCAAATTGCTCCTTTTTTGCTCCTTAATTGCATTTGCCCCTTATTCTGAGTCAGGCCGATAATGTGATTCTACTAAGAAAAGACTGAAGGTTTGAGTGATAAAGCAGATGGGGATGGAAAAGCAACTCTTATCTCTTACAAGTTCTGCCTCTCAAGATGGACTTTCTTCCAGAATAACATAATGTGTTTTATGACCTCGGCCGACACTGTCTCTTTGTCTCTTTTCTTTTACAAGGTATAATGTACAATCAATATGCAAAGTCAAGTAGCCTCTGGAGCCTCTAACTCAACTCTTATTTCTTCCGTGGTTGGGGGAAATGCCCACTGGGCATGTTTAGAGCCTTTTCAATATCACTGTAGATTCAAGGTAATTTAAATCTTTCTAGCCTTAATTGCTCCATTAAAGCCCCTGGCATTGCAGGATGTTACCTTCTTGCTGTATCGTGTGGTTAATTAGAGGGGATATAAATGGAGCCCTGTGAAGGACCTGACAATCCAGTAGTCTCCTAATTAAACTATTTGATGCCCCTTCTCTCTGAGAATGTCAGGGTAATTTAGAAAGTAATAGTTGTCAGTTGTTAGCGCAGAATAGCAGCACACACGTAAGTGGATAGCCCTAATAGGTCTCTTTAAGGCTCCTAAAGTATCATCAACAAAACTTTCTTAGTTAAAAGGAACAAACCTGCAATTTGCTTGACATTTGACACCAGTTGAGTGTGACTGGCATTGCTGAACTGTATGCTCTTATAAGACTCGTGGACATTGCTTTTTTGTGTTGTGTCATTAAAAAAACACCTGACAATTAAAAGTGTCAATGCCTTCAAGACCTGGGGAACTTGTATCATACTAATGGTTGCAATTTGTGGGGGTTTGTGTGTGTGCTGTGTCTGCTACGTAACCAAAACAGAAATCATTTTAAAGTTTCAATCAAAAATCGGCCTTTCATGTAGTTGTTTATTTTATTGTATTAAATATATTTTTACTTTGTAGGCACTAGAAATTGGAAGGTAACTGACAGTGTGGCTCTGTGCTTACCAACAGTGTGTAACTGGAACGTAGTTATCCGATCCTAAGACTTTCACCCATCAGTCGTATATTAATTCCAGGAAAACATATAACTACTGTACATAGCACACTACATCAATAGAGTAAGTAATAAGTTTTAATAGGAAGTTTAAAATATGCAGAATGTAAAATGCATGTCAAATGCATACTGTAGCTCACAACCATCCCGATTACAGAGGGTCAGTTCTGATTTGAAAAAACTGTACTGGCGTCCTGTGATCACAATGTACTGTATCCCAATTTATGGGAGGTTGACTGTTTTTTTTTTTATTGTTTTATTCTTAGTTTTTTTATGCTAAACATGTTCATGTCAGATGGCAGTCATGAATTTCAGGACACTGGAGCTTTAGCAAAGCATGTCTAACTAATCACATGGTTACTGGGGGCCTGGTTAGCAAAGAGGTCCCTTCCACCAACCAGATGTGTACGCATCTACACTCCCCTTTTTCAACATGGAAACTATAACAGGTGTGTGAATGCAGAACAGTGTAACAATGGTGAATGTAGGGACAGCTCGTACACAAAAACAAATGGAAACATGTATGTCAGAATAACTGGTAAAGCCGTAAAGGATAAACTCATGGAACTTGGGATTTGGATTGGTAACTCTACTAAATCTGGTGATAAAGAAGGGTGCAAGTGGGACGGACTCTTCTAGGGAACTTTTGGTGCAAGGTGTCTACACATGGATATCAGAGTCTCTGTCTGAGATAATGTGCTCTCTTGTACAACTGATTAGTGGTTGAGCTGGTGAGACTGCAGGTTCAGTGACTTCCAACAATGGTTGCGCTCATACAAAGTATCATCAGCTTCTACTACATAGCTGTTAGGGCTGTTAGCAAACTTCTCAAATCCCTCTGGAGGTTAGATGTGCACATTATTCCTAGGCTGCAAGTGGGTGAGATGAAAGATCTACACAAACGAAAAGATACTTAATACAGCGCTCCTGGATAAATATACCGCGGTGCAGCCTCCAAAGAATAAAGATATCACCAATCTTTCAAGCTTAAAGTTCAGAAAAAGGTTGTCAATGGAGATTCGTACCACTTTTAGAAACAATAATCCTAGGAAATTGGTAAATTTTTAACAGAATGGTAATAAATATAATATCAAACAATTTTTGACTTGTGATTCGAGGAATGTAGTTTATTGCTTGAAGTGTGTATGTGGTCTGCTATACGTGGGAAAAACAACGAGGGCCTTGAAAACATGTATATCAGAACACATTTATTATATTAAAAAAGGTTTAGATCAGGGGTGGGGAACCTTTGGCCCTCCAGCTGTTGTTGAACTACACATCCCAGCATGCCCTGCTACAGTTTTGCTATTTGGCCATGCTAAAACTATTACAAGGCATGCTGGGATGTGTAGTTCAACATCAGCTGGAGGGCCAAAGATTCCCCATCCCTGGTTTAGATACTCATTCTTTGTCAAGTTATTGTAAAAACGTTCACAATTGTGATCCCAATAGTGTTGTTTCATTCTGGGCTCTGGAGCAGATAGTACAGAATTGGAGATCAAGGGACCTTGAAAGTCGCCTATCTAAATCTGAAATGAGATGGGTGTATAATCTTGGTACCTTGATACCAAATGACTTAAATGCTGACTTGGAATTAAAACGTTTCTTGGAAAACTAATAATATTCAGAAAAAAAATATATAAGATATAGTTAAAATACCTTATTTAATGTAAAATCACAACAGATAAAACGTGAACAATGATAATAAAATAAGAA
Organism: Pseudophryne corroboree; assembly: GCF_028390025.1. Classification (NCBI taxonomy): domain Eukaryota; kingdom Metazoa; phylum Chordata; class Amphibia; order Anura; family Myobatrachidae; genus Pseudophryne; species Pseudophryne corroboree. Next base: position 158,993,884 of record NC_086449.1, read on the forward strand.
TTATATCTTATCCAAAGAAGTGGAGCGTACCGCATCTGGCGTGGAGGAGCCGCAGGTGTCGTTGGAAGGGACTGTGGTTGTAGATGGAAATGGGTATCACAGTACAGGAGCAACTGGACAGGATAAAGAAGTCCATCCTTTGGAGTGGTACTTAGATTTAAGAGTGGCAGGTACAAATTTGAACCATCCCTGGAAATGTTTTCAACAAGTGCTTATCAGAACAAACTTCTCTTTTAGCATGCCCATTTGACTGTGATTATCAAAGGCTACTGGCCTTGAGTGTATTACCCCCTGAGCTGTGAATTTCTTGAACAAAGTGCTCATAAACTGCACAACATTGTGTGTGAAGACTTACTGCATTATAAAGTACCATGCACTTAGAAGAGTCTCTTTGCCTAATGATGACTTATGTTCTTGTGATGCTGGGTAAATAGTCCATTTCAAAACAGCCAAATTCAGCAATACAAGATGCTCCTTCACCTTAATCAAAGATGTCAGCCATAACAATGGACAATGACAGATCAGGATCTTCTGGTTCGTGGAGAGTGAGAAGTTCCCTGGCATCATGGGATGGAAAAGCATTACACAAAGGAAAAGCATTTATGGCATGGTCAATGTCAGCTGACATGGAAGGCCAGAACAGAGCATCGTTGGCCCTCTGTTTGGTAGCTTTGCACCAGGTTGCCCCTGATGCATCCACGAGAAATATGAATCCTGGATGACATGAGGGATGATGTAGCATACACACTTCAAATGGCCTCTATCAGACAATATGAGCATGGCAAAGAAAGGACATATGTACTGGAATAAGGAAGGCCAAGCATCCAGGATCACATTAAACAACCAGAGACAGAGGATGGAATTGAGAGTGGCCTCATGGAGTTCATCCAAACATTTAGAGGACAAGGCATCCAACTTCATCACATCATGAACATCATTACACTGAGAAACATCCAAATGAGGAAGGTAAGCATAAGAGAGAGCATCACCAAAATGCCATGCTTGTACACTACATCCAATTAGTAATGTTGCAGCTTAAGCATAAAGTGCTTTATCCTGACAGATTAAATGTGCATTGGCTTGCAGAAAATCATGAACAGAAGCTGATGAACAGTCTCAAAAATGACAGATCAGCCATATTTAAGTTCATGGAATTTCCTGCTAATGCCAACATCTCCTTCGTAATCTGAGCATACAGTACCTGGATTCAGTCTCTGGAAATCTGAAAGCAAAATCTATAGGCCTGTTGAGCTAAATAGAACCTGAACCATACTGAATGGCATCAACTGAAATCAAAACTGGAAGGTGCACATCAAAGAAATGAAGGAGATGACTACAGTCAACACATACTTCAGTTTGGAGATGTCAGAGTCATGGTGGGCATCCCAACATCAGTCAGTGTCCTGTTGCTGGAGGTGGCAGAATGAAGCAGTAACCTCACTGTAATGCAGCAAGTACTTTGAGTTGTAACTCATCATGCACAGGAAACATTGAAGCTTGTCTGGGGGCATAAGCATCTGTTAAATAAGCTTCTGTTGAATTGAAAAGGTCTTAGCAGGATCAGATTTGGGACCATGTGAGGTGAGCAATACATTTGCTTTTTTTCAGAGTGATTTCCCAGATCCGTACTTGACATCTAATGTTGTAAAGACCGTGGCATTTGACATATCAGCAATCACTTGCTCCACTGTTTTGAGTGGATGGTATGGTTGTTTTAGCTCAATGTTCAAGTGCACTGTGTCAATGAAGATGTGTACAGACCCATCATTTTTAAAGCAGCCACCATGGCTGACACACATTGCGTAGATTCCTCTACAGGTGTGATCACTCAGAGTGTGGCCATGCAATTGAGCTCTGCAATTACCTTGTCATCATGACAAGGGATATATGCCTTTGAGCACACACTGTGGGAGTGACAGCAGACTCATTAAGAAGTAATTGATAAATGATGTGCAGCTTCCCAATAGTACTATATTAAAAGAGGTCGGAAAAGTTTTTAACTCTGGGACATACAATTGGAAGTCTCAGATGTCATCATCTCCCAGGCTAATAAACCCCAACTTGACACTGTCCGGTAGACCCAAGAGTGCTTGACATCACAGATCGCAATGTGATACTGCATTGGAAAACTAGTAGAATCAGTGGAGGTGATGCCTATTATTTGTGATCATCAGACCATTGTAGGTAATAAGATTCACTGTGTGAGTGCTGTCCACTTGTACGTTTGGATTTGTGCGGTGAAATAGGTTCTACAACATGACATTAAACTTAGCACCAGTGTCTATCTTAATTCTTATGACATTAATGATCACCTTATTAGTAATGCTGGTTAATATTTCACCATTTTCAGCTCTGAGGTTTACACTTTCATAATGGAATCCTGTAACTGGTGTGGTGATTGTTGCCGACCCTGGTTAAGAGTTTGCTCTTATAAGAGCTTTTGTGAAAATCTCTATATCAGTACCTGTTAATAAGCCTCATGGGCATAATTATCAATATTATTTTTTTCTAAAATAATGTGAAAAAAAGCTGTTTATACACCTTTTTCACATTATTTTAGTATCACCTGAATGTACAAATGGGCAATTGGAGTTTAATTTTAAAAATTCAATAAATAAATAGGCAGGTGCGCAACCAACAGCAGCAGGTAGGAGGAAGGTCAATTCCTCAGAAACCAAGTAGTAAAAAAGGAGTAAATACCCGCGCTGGCTAAGCAAATTAATAGTAATAATAATAGGGATGGTTTGCTCTATGTATAAAATAACAATTTATTGACAAATTGCATATAAACAAATTTAAAATAAAAAGGAATTCCTATTATCACAAGGTGGCAATAAAACTTGATAATGTCTTATCTGGATAAGATTTAATGGATTTCACATTCTCCTGTATTCAAAATTTCCATTCCTGAAGGCTAGGGCAACCTCCCCTTGTGCATTCACTGTGTTTAAGTAGATAATTACCAGATCCCCACGTTGTAAGACATCAGCATAGGAATGAGTCCATTTGTAGCTGTAGGGGTGGATCAGACCAGTTTGTTGAATAGGTCCAGTGATGGGAGAGAAGTCCAAAGTATGCCGAAGAAAGAAAAGGCTTTGCAGGCCAGTTAGGAGAGTGAAGTCCAAAGGTATGGAGTAAGCTCAACGCGTTTCACTGGTATAATCCAGCTTCCTCAGGAGCATTTTTAAAAATTCTCCTGTAAGCCCTTAAATTTCCTTTTTTTTAGAAAATTCAAGCAGATTGTATTTTCCATTACAAGTATGGGAAAAGTAATATGACCGAATTTACTAAAACAAATTGTAAAATAATACAGGAGGTAGACCTGTATTATAGTAATAATGCTATCTGAAGAATAGAACTCCCCTCCATGCCCCCTACTTTTGCACAGCCTTCCCTGCCTGCTGGCAGTGAAAGCTAAACTTGGATCAGGACCATGTGTTCAGCCATGTGTCTCTGATAGATCACAGGCTAAACACAGGGTAAAAAAAATTATTTGAAAAAAATCAAAGTAATACGTACCTGCTTCCATGAACCAGTGATCAATGATCCGGTGAGGGCAGCCGGACATCTGATCACTGTGCTCCTGCTGTGACCCCCCCATGTAGTAAAGTGATGCTGTGAAGCCAGCATCTCACTTTACAACTCCAGGATTCACAGTGGAGAACAGGATTAAATGATCGGCTGCCATTCTGGATCACATCATTGTTTTACTATCTATGCTTTTAGCGTAGATGACTGTTTGATTGCTAAGATCTGCATCCACACTCACGGCCATATACACATAATATACCATATAGAAACTGCTCTCATATGTAAATTTGATAGATGGATCCTTCTTATTAATCTCTTCCATCGTATGTACAAACGCTGCTTGATCACCTGACAAGATCATAAAGATATCGCCAATGTAGTGACAATACATAGTAATATACTTGGAAATATCCAGATCTGAAAAAGTAATCTCTTTTGACCTTCGCCGTAAACAAATTGGCTAGACTAGGGTCTACACATGAGCCCATAGCACAGCCAGAGCACTGAATGTGCAATTTATCATTAAAAAGGATATCATTTTTGGCTAAACTCGGACACTTTTTGGGTTTTGGTTTTGGATCCTGATCTCCGCTCGTGTTTTGGGTCTGGATTGGTTTTGCCAAAACCACCCTTTTGGGTTTTGGCTTTGGATCTAAAATATTTTTAAAACATTAAAACAGCTAAAATCACAGAATTTCCTCTGTGATTTCCCCTCTTCCCTCATGTGCTTATCCTTTTCTTACTTTAATAATCCTCAACTGCCCAAATCAAGCAGTTTTTTGGCCACCTGGAACTTCTCTGTCATTTACTTGTGTAGTTATGCTTAGTTACCCTGTACTTGTCCTAAATTGTCATCAACTGTAAGTCACTGTTTTCCGGTTTTGATTATGTGCATATGTACTCTGTAATTGGGCACTGCGGAACCCTTGTGGCGCCAAATAAATAAAGGATAATAATAATAATAAATAATAATAATAATAATAATTTGGGGGTATTTTTGATTCTACAGTATTATTAACTTCAATAATATTCATTTCCACTCATTTCCAGTCTATTCTGAACACCTCATACATCTAATATTGTTTTTAGGCCAAATGGTTGCACAGAGGTTGCTGGATGACTAAACTAAGCGACACAAGTGGGCGGCATAAACACCTGGCCCATCTAGGAGTGGCACTGCAGTGGCAGACAGGATGGCACTTTTAAAAACTAGGCCTCAAAGATCACATAATGTAAAGAAAAAAAAAGTGTGAGATGAAATTGTCCTTGGTGTTGTTGTATAAACAGGACATGCACACTTTAACGAACCACTCTTTTCAGCGAGAGGGTCTGCAACACGACTGTGCCTAAAATGATTGCTTTGTGTGGGCCTCCACAAAAAAAGAATCAATTAATCCCCCCACCCAAAAAAGAAGCAATTAATTTCACCTTGCACAAACTGGCTCTACGGGTGTGGTATGGAAGGTAGATAGTAACTAGGTCGACAGTGTCTAGGTCGACCACTATTGGTTGAAAGTAACTAGGTCAACAGGGTGTCTAGGTCGACAGGGTCTTTAGGTCGACATGGTCTAGGTCGACAGGTCAAAAGGTTGACATGGGTTTTGAATGTTTCTTTGGTGTCGTTTTCTTCGCAGAGTGACCGGGAACCCCAATTAGTGCACCGTGTCCCCTCGCATGGCTCCAGGGCAAGGTGCCTCGCTCTGCTACCGCTGCGCTCGGCACAGGTTATCGTTCACAACTGTAGTCCACGTGGATCGTTAAGTATGAAAATGTTCAATAAAAGAAAAAAATTGTGAAAAACTCATGTCGACCTTTTGACCTGTCAACCTAGAGACCCTGTCGACCTAGAATTCCTGTCGACCAATAGTGGTCGACCTAGATAGTGTCGACCTAGTTACTGTCGACCTAGAGACTGGATCCCGGCTCTACACAGGCAAGATGTCATCCTCATCCTCCGATTCCTCACCCCTTTCAGTGTGCACATCCTCACAGAAAATTAATTTGTCCCCACTGGAATTCACCATCACAGGTCCCTGTGTACATTCTGGAGGCAATTGCTGGTAAAGGTCTTCCTGTAGGAATTTATAATTAATTTTGATAAATATCATCTCCACCTTTTGTGGAAGTAACCTCCTGAGCCGATCGATGACAAGGTTACCTGCTGCACTAAACACTCTTTCAGAGTACACACTGGAGGGGTGGGTGGCAACTTAGGTAAAATAAAGCCAGTTTGTGCAAGGGCCTCCAAATTGCCTGTTTTTCCTGCCAGTATACATATGGACTGTCTGACATGCCTACTTGGATGCTGTCACTCATATAATCCTCCACCATTCTTTCAATAGTGACAGCATCATATGCAGTGACAGTAGACATGTCAGTAATAGTTGGCAGCTCCTTCAGTCCAGACCAGATGTCAACACTTGCTCCTGACTGCCCTGCATCACCGCCAGTGGGTGAGCTAGGAAATTTTATTATTTTCCTCGCAGCCCCAGTTGCGAGAGAAAATGAAGGAGGAGCTGTTGAAAGGTCCTGTTCCACTTGAGTTGAAAATTTTCTCACCAGCAGGTCTTTCCTCTGCAGACTTGTGTCCACCAGAAATAGAGATACAACGTAGGCTTTAAACCGAGAATCGAGCATGGTGGCCAAAATGTAGTGCTCTGATTTCAACAGATTGGCTACCCTTGAATTCTGGTAAAGCGAATGACGGGCTCCATCCACAAATTCCACATACTTAGGAGAATGACCTGACTCAAGTTGGCAGTGTCTGAACTGACATCATGTGTGGCAAGTTCGAAGGGTTGGAGAACCTTGCACAACACGGAAATCATTCTCCACTGCACTTGAGTTAGGTGCATTCCCCCTCCTTTGCCTATATCGTAAGTGGATGTATAGGCTTGAATGGCCTTTGCTCCTCCATTGCTGAAGCATATAGAGTGTTGAATTCCACCTCGTTGCCACCTCTTGCTTCAGGTGATGGCAGGGCAGGTTCAGGAGTGCTTGCTGGCGCTCCAGTCTTTGGCACGCAGTCGCTGAATATTGAAAGTGGCCCGCAATTTTTTGGGCCACTAACAGCATCTCTTGCACGCCCCGGTCATTTTTCTAAAAATTCTGCACTACCAAATTAATTGTATGTGCAAAATATGGGACATGCTGGAATTTGCGCAGATGTAATGCACACACAATATTGGTGGCATTGTCAGATATCACAAATCCCCAGTAGAGTCTAAGTGGGGTAAGCCATTGTGCAATGATGTCCGTAAGATGTTGTCAGCTATGTGCCTCTTACGGAAACCGGTGATATGCAGCGTAGCCTGCCTAAGAATGAGTTGTCGTTAGTGAGATGCTACTACTGGTGCCGCTGCTGTTGTTGCTGCGGGAGGCAATACATCTACCCAGTGGGCTGTCACAGTCATGTTGTCCTTAGTTTGCCCTGCTCCACTTGTACACATGTCCGTGGTTAAGTGAACATTGGGTACAACCGCATTTTTCTGGACACTGAGGACACTTTTCTTAATGTCCCTGTACAGTCTGGGAAACGCTTGTCTAGTGAAGTGGAATCTAGATGAAATTTGGTACCAGGGACACAGTACGTCCATCAACTGTCTAAATCCCACTGCACTAATGGCAGACACCGGATATACGTCTAACACCAGCATAGTTGTTATGGCCTCAGTAATTCGCTTTGCAACAGGGTGACTGCTGTCATATTTCATCTTCCTCGCAAAGGACAGTTGGACAGTCAATTGCCTACTTGAAGTGGTACAAGTGGTCTTCCGACTTCCCCTCTGGGATGACGATCGACTCCCAGCAGCAACAACAGCAGTGGCAGCAGCAGTAGGTTTAAAACTCAAGCATCCTCCGGAGGAATCCCGGTTAGGAGAGGGCTCGTCAGTCATGCCAGTGACATGGCCTGCAGTACTACTTACGTTCCTGACTGAGTAGGAAATTGACATTGTGCAAGTGGGTGGTGTGGCTTGCAGGAGCTTGGGTACAACAGGAAGAAGGGATTTAGGTGTCAGTGGACTGCTTACGCATGACTTCTGATAAATGCACTGCAGGTGACGTATAAGGGAGGATGTTCCTAGGTGGTTAACGTCCTTCCCCCTACTTATTATGGATTGACAAAGGCAACACACGGCTTCACACCTGTTGTCTGGATTTGTTGAGAAATAATTCCACACCGAAAAGGTGGCTTTTTTGGTATTTTGCCTAGACATGACAATGGGCTTTCTCATCCCATGGACAACAACTGTCTCCATTGGTGCCTTATTCAAACAAACCACTTCACCATCAGAATCCTCATCGTCAACTTCCCCCTCAGCGCCAGCTACACCAATATCCTCCTCATCCTGGTGTACTTCTAGAGCAGTGATTTTCAACCTTTTTTTAATCGCGGCACACCGAACAATATTTTAAAATTGCCAAGGTACACCATCAGTTCACCACAGAAAAAAAACAAAACACACACATTGGCCCTCACAGTAAAAAAAAAATCTACACATACATTGGCCTACACAGAAAAAACAATCACATTGCTCCACACATAAATCAATCACATTTCTCCCCACATAAATCATATTGCTCTCCACATGAATTATTCACATTGTTCCCCCCATAAATCCATAAATTCTTATTCTCCCCACATAAATCCTCTTGAAGTCCTATTGTTCCCTACAGGAGAAATAAAATAACAAATATTATGATCAGCTGTCCTCCTCCCTGTCCCACAGTGGCGGGGGTTGTTCATAGTGGAGTTCTGCGAATACTAAGCAGCGGACGGTCGGGCAGGTGTGGATGTGGGTGGGCAAGGAAAGCTGTGTATGCAGGCGAGAACTGGAAGATGTGTATGCAGGTGGGTAGGCTGGCTGGGTGGTGAGACGCGGCGGCCGTGACCTATGATATCACACCATTTTCAAGGCATAGGTCACGGCCGGAGCACGACTGATCCTCTAAGAAGAGCCCGGGCCAACAGTTCACTCTGAATGTGCAGGAAGCTGCTCTGGCTCCGCGGCACACCTTGCAACTGGTCGCGGTACACTAGTGTGCCACGGCACACTGGTTGAAAAAGCCTGGTCTAGAGTGACATCCTCAATCTCAATATCAGCAACTGCACTGGTGGTGCTCCTCCCAGCACTTACAGGGGGCGTGCAAATGGTGGTATGAGCCTCCTCTTTCCATACAGTCTTGGGAAGGTCAGGCCTAGACATCGCAACCGCGGACATACTTGGACTCTCCTTGGGGATTTGTGATATCTCTGAATGCACAGTTGTTTTTTCCTGTGCTTTAACAAGCTTAATTTTTTTAATTTTTCAAGAGGGGGGAGAGCTTCCATCCTCATGAGAAGCTGAGTCACCAGTCATGAACATAGGCTAAGGCCTTAGCCTTTCCTTGCCTCTTTGTTTCGTGAATGCCATATTGCCAATTTTACATTTCTCATCAGATAATTGCTTTTTTTAAATTATTATTAATTTTTGCTTCTTTTATTTTACATGCCCTCTATGACATTGGGCATCAGCCTTAGCAGTCGCCGTTGATGGAATTCATCATCAATATCATGACTGGTGGCAGCAGCAGCTTCAGCACTAGTACTAAGAACTGGAAGTGGTTCCTGATCTTCCACTATTTTTTTTCCAAATTGTTGTTCTCCATTTCACAGGACAGCACCCCTTTATTATTACAGCACACAGAACAGTGTCCCTTTTTATTTACAGCACCCCTGTATTCTTACATCATACAGGACCAGTGTACTTATATTTTAAAAACAGCACCCCTGTATTTTTACAGCATACAGGACCAGTGTACTTTTATTTTTACAAAAGCACCCTTGAATATTTACAGCATACAGGACCAGTGTGCTTTTATTTTAACAACAGCACCCCTTAAAGTTTACAGCATACAGGGTCAGTGTACTTTTATTTTAACAGCAGCACACCTGTATGTTTACAGCATACAGGGCCAGTGTAATATTATTTTAAAAACAGCACCCATGTATTTTTACAGCATACAGGACCAGTATGCTTTTATTTTAACAACAGCAACCCTGAATTTTTATAGCATACAGGACCAGTGTAATATTATTTTAACAGCAGCACCCCTGTATTTTTACAGCATACAGGACCAATGTGCTTTTATTTTATCAACAGCACCGCTGAAATTTTACAGCGTACAGGGGCAGTGTAATATTTTTTAACAGCAGCACCCCTGTATTTTTACAGCATACAGGACCAGTGTGCTTTTATTTTAACAACAGTACACCTGAATTTTTACAGCATACAGGCCCAGTGTAATATTATTTTAACAGCAGCACACCTGTATTTTCACAGCATACAGGATCAGTGTGCTTTTATTTTAACAGCACCCCTGAATTTTTACAGCATACAGGACCAGTGTGCTTTTATTTTAACAACAGCACCCCTGATTTTTTACAGCATACAGGACCAGTGTCCTTTTATTTTAACAACAGCACCCCTGAATTTTTACAGCATACAGGGCCAGTGTAATATTGTTTTAACAGCAGCACCCCTGTATTTTTATAGCATACAGGACCAGTATAATAATATTATTTTAACATTGCATTTTTACAGCATACATGATAAATGTGCTTTTATTTTAACAACAGCACCCCTGAATTTTTACAGCACACAGGGCCAGTGTACTTTTATTTTAACAACAGCACCCATGACATTTTACAGCATACAAAACAGGGCCATCACCCCTGTATTTTCACAGCATTCAGGAGGACAGTGCCCTGTACAACACAGTGACAGCCAGGACAGCAACACCCATGTACAGCTGCAGCACCCATAACAGCACATGAAACACCAGTAACATTCACCCCTAGCAGGACAGGGACACCACAGTGACAGGAACAGCACCCCTACAGAGCACACACTGACCCCACCCTATGCCATCACCCACAGAGAGACAGAGGTCTGTCTCCCTCATCTCTGCTCATCTCTAAACTCAACCATAGCAAAGTGATCAGAAAGTCCACATCTGGCCAGTAATATTGTGGATTATTGATTAATGATCTTTTTATAGCCTCCAAGCCCCTATTGCATGGGATGCTTGTGTAGAGACTAGCTACATCAATGGTACATAATAATTGTTTAGTAGGTTAGGGGTAAATTTCTTTCAATTTAAGAATAAATTACATTTGTGAAACGAAAAACCGGGATCTGAACTACATGTAAATGATAATCGAGGAACAGTGAGACACTGTAATAAAGTGAGTCCTGTGCTGCAATTAATGGTCAACATGGTAGGTTGACACTATGGGTGAAATTCAATTTATATCGCCGGCTGATCTGTCTGAAGTGACGGAAGATCGCAGGGCAATATTCAATATTTATCACGCCAATCACCCCCATTAGTGTTGGGTTTAGTCACATAAATCAGCTAAACACGACTAAACTAATGGGTGCGATCATAAAGAGAGGTTTTTGGGAGCCCAAATGGGTCACTTTTCACACATATCAGCTCGCCAGCATGGGGGGCTGCGAGTTGATATGTGTCTCCCCGCAGCTAGTGAACCCGAACAGAGCAACAATTGAATTGCTCCACTGGGCGCTATCTAGTGGCAGCCGAGGGGAGAAACAATTGAATTCCCCACTATTTGCATGTTATTTGGCAACATATACAGCCCTGCAATTTTAGGAAATTCAACTGTCAGCGTGTCACAGGTTTTTTTAGTGATGACTTGATGCTCCATTGCTTGTGCCAAGATATTATTTAGTTTATTTTAAAAAAGTCTGTAGGATTCTGCTGTAATGTCTCATACACTTCAGTGTCTGTCCACTGTATATACCCTTCCTCTTAGTAAGCCGTCTCATCCTGAACTACTGTACAATGCACTTGCCTTAGTCGGCTGGGCGAATAACAATATCCCTGTAGTCATTGGAAGATGGTTCAGATGTAGATGTTCTATAGCATGGTAACTGTACGTTTTTTTTATTAACACCACCAAAAAATAATTTTAATGTTAGTCTATCGTTAAATTTGTACAGGTCCTACCTTACTGTAAATTTGAATTTGTAAGTTTGTCAGTACGAAGGACAATCCTTTGTTCAAAACACTGATCTCATCCTCCATTAATGTCCTGGAAGACAAATTGAAGACTAGGCCTCATGTAAATACTTTTTACACTACTTCGCCCACTGCTCTCCTCTCCAGGTGCATTGTCTTTTGTGGAACCGAGTCTCTAAAGGGAGATTTTTTGTTGGAACACTTGTTGATTCAGCAGCACCAGTAGCGCACGCAGGGGGGTTTCCTAGTACCTAGAAACCCCCCTGCTGCCGATCCATCACCACTGCAGTGGCAATGTTGATTATTATTTTTTTTCTTTTCGGTGAGCTGAGCTCCGACCAGATAGTCAGTCCAGGAAAGCTGGAGCTGCTCAGCAATCGCACATGTGACTATGGGGGAGGAGTGGCAAGTTGTTTGCCGGGTACCGGAAATCGCTTCCGCACCGCTCGGTGGACAGGTGCCGGTGTCTGAGAGGAAGCTTGAGTTGAGCGGTGCGGAGGCAGAGTGACACAGCTGTGGGGCACCTGAACTCACCACAGACAGAGAAGGTGAAGAGGCCGCAGCTGCAGCTGGATCAGTTGCAGCAGTCAGCAGGCCGCGGTTAATCCAGGGAGGAGGATAGAACACAAGTGAGGCTGAGGCAGAACTGGTGGGGGGGATTGTGACATAGTGGCTGGGACAGGACAATGGGCAGGAGGGTGGACGGTGAGAGTTGCCGAGAAAGTGGTTGAAACATAGTGGCAGTGAGAAAACACAAAGGGGGGTGGGGGTGACAGTGGCTGAAAAAGAACACAGAGGTGAGATTTGTGACACAGTGCCTGGTATAGAATATGGGGGGGGGGGGGTGACACAGAGTCGTGAAGAGAGCATTTCATCATTATATGGAAACCCCGCTTTAAAAATCCTGCGTTTGCCCCTGAGCACATTTCACATTCTGGGTCACTTGACAAGACCGCACTAGTGGTGTCAGTATCCCATGGAAATTTCCCCCTTGGTCTTTTTGTCAGTTGTCTGATTGTGGTTATTAACCCAGTGATACACCCGTTGTTCTGAATAATCTCTGTTGACTGTAACCACTTTGGCCTTCTTAAATTTAGAAAGATCCAATCTACATTTCTCAACCAGACTGGACAATTTCTTTAAACAAATATTATTAACAGTGTCAGACTTCAATGTGTTGATGTAAGCTGTCTTAAAGCTTACAATCTTTTCTTTAGCAGTGGCAAGTTCCCTTGCCAATTCTTCTACAACAAGCAAAATTAAGTCAAAAGAATATTTGACTTAGGACGGCCACCCACTTACAGCAAAATTCTGGATTATATTTGCCGATCGTGGGTATGCAGTATTTCTAATTCTAAATACACTCTGGATTTTTTTATCACGGAAATGTAATCCTGTGGAGGAGAAATTCTACTTCTCATTTCTTTAAGCCTAAAAGTTGAATAAATAGTTGCTCAGCTGTTTCCTCTCCTGCAGTATTGTGTAACTTAGTTTTAAATAGTATATTGTCAACATCCGAATCAGACAAGGTGAGAACATCTCCCAACGGTAAATTTGAATGTAAAAAAATCTGCTTACTTCTGGCAGCTCAGCAGGTGCTGACATCTCTTCATAAAAATCCAAGTCTAAAAACAAGTGTACAAACAGGAGTACTGATAGCGGAAAAATCCAACTGATCAAATGATCTTCTTCTGGACAGCTGGTTTACTGTGTGTGGTTCTGGTTTTGGATCTGTATTTTTTTTTTAAATTGATAAAAAACAGCTAAAATCACATAATGTGGGCCTGATTTTATTACTACAGTATTATTAACCTAAAAAACATTAATTTCCAGTCGATTTTGACCACTTCAAAGCTCACATAGTCTAAAGGCTGGCTGGCTAAACTTAGCAACAGAGCAGCAGCACCAACACATGGCGGTTTTTTCTTTTTAAAAATGTTTTGCAAATTAGTACCTTACGCTTCCTACCTTACTTGATCAGGAAGTGGGTCCCTCCTCCCCAGCCAGTGATATTTGGGAAGATGATGCTGGCCACTAGAGAGCAGAGCCACAGTGCCACAGTCTTTACTTTCTATGTGCAGCACCATCTTCCCAAAGAGATTACCGGGAAGATGGCATAGCTGGCCACAGCATAGGTATACTGGGTGAAGGGTGGGCCCGGGTAATTTGTACCCTCCATCCCCCCTTGGCACCACTGGCCCTGCTGCACAAGTGCACATGACCCCAGCACATGCCTGTTCTCAGTGCCCAATCTATACCTCCCTCCTGGGGGCCCTGAGTCAGTGATGACTGCCACTTTGTGCCCATATAAAGCCCCAGTCAATCAGCCTTTTTGTTGAGCAGCTCCCCAAAATTTCTTCAACCATAAAAACAGCATTTCAGACCTGCAGTATACAGTGAAGGGTACTTTGGGGGACACAGTTAATTATGTAGCAGGTTACAGTGTGGGAGACACAGTGTGGGTTGGACACAGTGCAGGTCAGATACAGTGCAGGTCGGATACAGTGTGGGTTGGATACAGTGTGGGTCGGATGCACTGCTGGTCGGATACAGTGCGGGTTAAAGTGTGGGCAAAAATGTCTTGCTAACGGGAGCGGTCAGGCTGGTTTAAGCTGACATGAAGACAGCCGTAAACAAATAGCCATGTGCCTCAACATTGAGAAGATGATTTCTGAATGCACAACAGGACAAATCAACAGCAGCAGAAGATCACACTAGGTTCCAATCCTATTAGATAAGAACAGGAAACTGAGGCTATATTGTGTACAGGCTCAACAACCCCAAACAACTGAAGGTTGGAAAAAAAGAACAACAAGTGAGATTCCCCAGAAAAAGAAAAAAAAAGATTACCATGCACAATGAGCATGCACTGCTAAACGATCAGTTCTGGGAGTTGCCATGACTCTCCTTCAGCAATACACAAATGCATACTGGCCACATGGGATTGGCTGCTGGTGAAGGGAAATCCTAGGGACAGCCATCTAGTTTTGCTGCAGTCAGGAATAGTCTGCTGTTGGGTTGTTTTGATGACTGCAATTTGTGATTTTGCAGTCCACTTGAGACAAAATATGAGTGAATAGAAGTTTCTATAGCTTAAAAAAATCATAATCACAAAGTGTTCCATCATTCCCGGGGCATCTCACAATTAGTGTCCCAGCTGATCCAGAACATCATTAGTGTCCAAGATCTTTGCATTGGGTTTTGCCCATAGATTTGGTTGACTGAGGAAGGGTAAATAGCCATTTTATCTGAAAAAGTCTGGGCACACAGGACTGCTCACTGATACCTTCTGGCACTGTAACCTACTCACAAAAGCCAGAAAATCTTGATTGACAGTTCAGACCTGCTTCAAACAAAGTCTATATAAAAATAATAGCATATACAGTACTTTATTAAATTAATCAAAACAGGAAAAGATGCAATAACCAAAAAATAAAAAAGGTTTATTTTCTTCAGGAGGAAATTGCACTGTTCAACTCCGTGAGCCTCCCTGATTGCCACTGGTTATTAACATTAAAAAATAATTTTGTTGGATTGCTGCCCTAACTTCAGACTGACTGCTCACAAATTGCTCTCTGCAGCAGGCGTGAACTGTGTATAGAGTGGAAGGGTCTTTTAAGTTTACAGAGAAGTATTTTTTTACCTTGTGCCAAAGATAACAATCTTTTCCACCTAATAAATATGCTGGAGAGTAATTACTTCAACAGTAAACAATTCAAAGTCTAATCAAAGCGAGTGAGAAGCAAATTAATGTGTCCGCAGCGTGCAATACTCCGATGCTCAGCAGTAATTAAACCTGAGAATAGGACGGGTGGATGAATGAAAGGAACAGTGACCTCCTATTAACTCTGTGCTGGTAACATGTTCAAAAGAGGCTTTTTAAAGGCAGGAAACAGCAATCTATATACAGTATGCCATATGTGCATTATATATATATATAATAATATAAATATTAGTGATGAGCGGGTTCGGTTCCTCGGAATCCGAACCCGCCCGAACTTCACCTTTTTTTTTACACGGGTCCGAGCGACTCGGATCCTCCCGCCTTGCTCGGTTAACCCGAGCGCGCCCGAACGTCATCATCCCGCTGTCGGATTCTCGCGAGACTCGGATTCTATATAAGGAGCCGGGCGTCGCCGCCATTTTTCACACGTGCATTGAGATTGATAGGGAGAGGACGTGGCTGGCATCCTCTCCGTTGTATTAGAAAAAAAAAAAAACTGAGTGACTTAGTTTTAATTGTGGGGAGGATTGGGGACGGGGAGCAGCTGTTAGGGAGTACAGTGCAGGGTTTTGAGTTTAATCCGTTGTTTCTCTGCCTGAAAAAAACGCTCCACCATATCTGTGCTCACTTAGTGTGCTGCACTGCTGCATGATATATCTGTGCTGAGTGCACTGCTCACACTGCCTAATTGTGGGGACTGGGGAGCAGTTATAGCAGGAGTACAGTGCACAGTTTTGCTGACAGTGACCACCAGTCCAGTATACGTTTGTCTGCCTGAAAAACACTGTGGTGTTTTTTTTTTCTTTCTTCATGCTAGTTTGTTTAGCAGTCTGCTGACAGTGTCCACCACGTCCGTTATACAGTATATTATATATATAATTAAGCACTAAGCAGCAGTACGGTAGGCCACGGCTGTACCTACCTCTGTGTCGTCAGTGCACTCGTCGTCCATAAGTATAAGTAATACTATACTATCCATCCATCTACATTGTATACCTGTGGTGTTTTTTTTTTTTCTTTATTCATAGTCATACTAGTTTGTTTAGCAGTCTGCTGACACTGTCCACCAGGTCCGTTATACAGTATATCATATATATAAGCACTAAGCAGCAGTACGATAGGCCACGGCTGTACCTACCTCTGTGTCGTCACTCGTCGTCCATAAGTATAAGTAATACTATACTATCCATCCATCTACATTGTATACCTGTGGTGTTTTTTTTTTCTTTCTTCATACTAGTTTAGCAGTCTGCTGACACTGTCCACCAGGTCCGTTATACAGTATATCATATATATAAGCACTAAGCAGCAGTACGGTAGGCCACGGCTGTACCTACCTCTGTGTCGTCACTCGTCGTCCATAAGTATAAGTAATACTACACTATCCATCCATCTACATTATATACCTGTGGTGTTTTTTTTTTTCTTTCTTCATGCTGGTTTGTTTAGCAGTCTGCTGACAGTGTCCACCAGGTCCGTTATACAGTATAATATCATATATATAAGCACTAAGCAGCAGTACGGTAGGCCACGGCTGTACCTACCTCTGTGTCGTCACTCGTCGTCCATAAGTATAAGTAATACTATACTATCCATCCATCTACATTGTATACCTGTGGTGTTTTTTTTTCTTTCTTCATACTAGTTTAGCAGTCTGCTGACACTGTCCACCAGGTCCGTTATACAGTATATCATATATATAAGCACTAAGCAGCAGTACGGTAGGCCACGGCTGTACCTACCTCTGTGTCGTCACTCGTCGTCCATAAGTATAAGTAATACTATACTATCCATCCATCTACATTGTATACCTGTGGTGTTTTTTTTTCTTTCTTCATACTAGTTTGTTTAGCAGTCTGCTGACAGTGTCCACCAGGTCCGTTATACAGTATATCATATATATAAGCACTAAGCAGCAGTACGGTAGGCCACGGCTGTACCTACCTCTGTGTCGTCACTCGTCGTCCATAAGTATAAGTAATACTATACTATCCATCCATCTACATTGTATACCTGTGGTGGCTTTTAGTTGTGCGCAAAATATGGAGAACAAAAATGTGGAGGTTAAAAAAATAGGGAAAGATCAAGATCCACTTCCACCTCGTGCTGAAGCTGCTGCCACTAGTCATGGCCGAGACGATGAAATGCCATCAACGTCGTCTGCCAAGGCCGATGCCCAATGTCATAGTACAGAGCATGTAAAATCCAAAACACAAAAGATCAGTAAAAAAATGACCCAAAAATCAAAATTAAAAGCGTCTGAGGAGAAGCGTAAACTTGCCAATATGCCATTTACGACACGGAGTGGCAAGGAACGGCTGAGGCCCTGGCCTATGTTCATGGCTAGTGGTTCAGCTTCACATGAGGATGGAAACACTCATCCTCTCGCTAGAAAAAAGAAAAGACTTGCGGCAAAAGCACAACAAAGAACTGTGCGTTCTTCGAAATCCCAAATCCCAAAGGAGAGTCCAATTGTGTCGGTTGCGATGCCTGACCTTCCCAACACTGGACGGGAAGAGCTTGCGCCTTCCACCATTTGCACGCCCCCTGCAAGTGTTGAAAGGAGCACCCGCAGTCCAGTTCCTGATAGTGAAATTGAAGATGTCAGTGTTGAAGTACACCAGGATGAGGATATGGGTGTTGCTTGGGCTGGGGAGGAAATTGACAAGGAGGATTCTGTTGGTGAGGTGGTTTGTTTAAGTCAGGCACCCGGGGAGACACCTGTTGTCCGTGGGAGGAATATGGCCATTGACATGCCTGGTGAAAATACCCAAAAAATCAGCTCTTCAGTGTGGAAGTATTTCAACAGAAATGCGGACAACAGGTGTCAAGCCGTGTGTTGCCTTTGTCAAGCTGTAATAAGTAGGGGTAAGGACGTTAACCACCTCGGAACATCCTCCCTTATACGTCACCTGCAGCGCATTCATAATAAGTCAGTGACAAGTTCAAAAACTTTAGGCGACAGCAGAAGCAGTCCACTGACCAGTAAATCCCTTTCTCTTGTAACCAAGCTCGCGCAAACCACATTACCAACTCCCTCAGTGTCAATTTCCTCCTTACCCAGGAAAGCCAATAGTCCTGCAGGCCATGTCACTGGCAAGTCTGACGAGTCCTCTCCTGCCTGGGATTCCTCCGATGCATCCTTGAGTGTAATGCCTACTGCTGCTGGCGCTGCTGTTGTTGCTGCTGGGAGTCGATCGTCATCCCAGAGGGGAAGTCGGAAGACCACTTGTACTACTTCCAGTAAGCAATTGACTGTCCAACAGTCCTTTGCGAGGAAGATGAAATATCACAGCAGTCATCCTGCTGCAAAGCGGATAACTGAGGCCTTGACAACTATGTTGGTGTTAGACGTGCGTCCGGTATCCGCCGTTAGTTCACAGGGAACTAGACAATTTATTGAGGCAGTGTGCCCCCGGTACCAAATACCATCTAGGTTCCAGATACCGAGAATGTACACGGACGTCAGAAAGACTCACCAGTGTCCTAAAAAATGCAGTTGTACCCAATGTCCACTTAACCACGGACATGTGGACAAGTGGAGCAGGGCAGACTCAGGACTACATGACTGTGACAGCCCACTGGGTAGATGTATTGCCTCCCGCTGCAAGAACAGCAGCGGCGGCACCAGTAGCAGGATCTCGCAAACGCCAAATCGTTCCTAGGCAGGCTACGCTTTGTATCACCGCTTTCCAGAATACGCACACAGCTGAAAACCTCTTACGGCAACTGAGGAAGATCATCGCAGAATGGCTTACCCCAATTGGACTCTCCTGGGGATTTGTGACATCGGACAACGCCAGCAATATTGTGCGCGCATTACATCTGGGCAAATTCCAGCACGTCCCATGTTTTGCACATACCTTGAATTTGGTGGTGCAGAATTATTTATAAAACGACAGGGGCGTGCAAGAGATGCTGTCGGTGGCCAGAAGAATTGCGGGCCACTTTCGGCGTGCAGGCACCGCGTACAGAAGACTGGAGCACCACCAAAAAAACCTGAACCTGCCCTGCCATCATCTGAAGCAAGAGGTGGTAACGAGGTGGAATTCAACCCTCTATATGCTTCAGAGGATGGAGGAGCAGCAAAAGGCCATTCAAGCCTATACATCTGGCCACGATATAGGCAAAGGAGGTGGAATACACCTGTCTCAAGCGCAGTGGAGAATGATTTCAACGTTGTGCAAGGTTCTGCTGCCCTTTGAACTTGCCACACGTGAAGTCAGTTCAGACACTGCCAGCCTGAGTCAGGTCATTCCCCTCATCAGGCTTTTGAAAGAAGAAGCTGGAGGCATTGAAGGAGGAGCTAAAACAGAGCGATTCCGCTAGGCATGTGGGACTTGTGGATGGAGCCCTTCATTCGCTTAACCAGGATTCACGTGTGGTCAATCTGTTGAAATCAGAGCACTACATTTTGGCCACCGTGCTCGATCCTAGATTTAAAACCTACGTTGGATCTCTCTTTCCGGCAGACACAAGTCTGCAGGGGTTCAAAGAACTGCTGGTGAGAAAATTGTCAAGTCAAGCGGAACGCGACCTGTCAACATCTCCTCCTTCACATTCTCCCGCAACTGGGGGTGCGAGGAAAAGGCTACGAATTCCGAGCCCACCCGCTGGCGGTGATGCAGGGCAGTCTGGAGCGACTGCTGATGCTGACATCTGGTCCGGACTGAAGGACCTGCCAACGATTACTGACATGTCGTCTACTGTCACTGCATATGATTCTCTCACCATTGAAAGAATGGTGGAGGATTATATGAGTGACCGCATCCAAGTAGGCACGTCAGACAGTCCGTACGTATACTGGCAGGGAAAAGAGGCAATTTGGAGGCCCTTGCACAAACTGGCTTTATTCTACCTAAGTTGCCCTCCCTCCAGTGTGTACTCCGAAAGAGTGTTTAGTGCCGCCGCTCACCTTGTCAGCAATCGGCGTACGAGGTTACTTCCAGAAAATGTGGAGAAGATGATGTTCATTAAAATGAATTATAATCAATTACTCCATGGAGACATTCACCAGCAGCAATTGCCTCCAGAAAGTACACGGGGATCTGAGATGGTGGATTCCAGTGGGGACGAATTAATAATCTGTGAGGGGGATGTACACAGTGAAAGGGGTGATGAATCGGACGATGATGATGAGGTGGACATCTTGCCTCTGTAGAGCCAGTTTGTGCAAGGAGAGATTGATTGCTTCTTTTTTGGTGGGGGCCCAAACCAACCAGTCATTTCAGTCACAGTCGTGTGGCAGACCCTGTCGCTGAAATGATGGGTTGGTTAAAGTGTGCATGTCCTGTTTATACAACATAAGGGTGGGTGGGAGGGCCCAAGGACAATTCCATCTTGCACCTCTTTTTTCTTTCATTTTTCTTTGCGTCATGTGCTGTTTGGGGAGTATTTTTTAGAAGGGCCATCCTGCCTGACACTGCAGTGCCACTCCTAGATGGGCCAGGTGTTTGTGTCGGCCACTTGGGTCGCTTATCTTACTCACACAGCTACCTCATTGCGCCTCTTTTTTTCTTCTTTGTGTCATGTGCTGTTTGGGGAGTAGTTTTTGGAAGGGCCATCCTGCCTGACACTGCAGTGCCACTCCTAGATGGGCCAGGTGTTTGTGTCGGCCACTTGGGTCGCTTATCTTACTCACACAGCTACCTCATTGCGCCTCTTTTTTTTCTTCTTTGCGTCATGTGCTGTTTGGGGAGTAGTTTTTGGAAGGGCCATCCTGCCTGACACTGCAGTGCCACTCCTAGATGGGCCAGGTGTTTGTGTCGGCCACTTGGGTTGCTTATCTTACTCACACAGCTACCTCATTGCACCTCTTTTTTTTCTTCTTTGCGTCATGTGCTGTTTGGGGAGTAGTTTTTGGAAGGGCCATCCTCCCTGACACTGCAGTGCCACTCCTAGATGGGCCAGGTGTTTGTGTCGGCCACTTGGGTCGCTTATCTTACTCACACAGCTACCTCATTGCGCCTCTTTTTTTTCTTCTTTGCGTCATGTGCTGTTTGGGGAGTATTTTTTGGAAGGGCCATCCTGTCTGACACTGCAGTGCCACTCCTAGATGGGCCAGGTGTTTGTGTCGGCCACTTGTGTCGCTTAGCTTAGCCATCCAGCGACCTCGGTGCAAATTTTAGGACTAAAAATAATATTGTGAGGTGTGAGGTGTTCAGAATAGACTGAAAATGAGTGGAAATTATGGTTATTGAGGTTAATAATACTATGGGATCAAAATGACCCCCAAATTCTATGATTTAAGCTGTTTTTTAGGGTTTTTTGTAAAAAACACCTGAATCCAAAACACACCCGAATCCGACAAAAAAAATCTGGTGAGGTTTTGCCAAAACGCGTTCGAACCCAAAACACGGCCACGGAACCGAACCCAAAACCAAAACCCGAAAAATTTCAGGTGCACATATATATATCTGTGCCGGGACGTACCTGCCTAGGTGTGCCTATCGCAGCATCTGGGTGGTGTGCGCTTCTGTGACGCACATGTGCCCCATTCGCTGTACTTCGAGCCGGTAGTGCACGTTTGCAATGGAGCCGCTATAGATGAGTGTGGCTCCATCTGTATATATATATATATATATATATATACAGATATAGAACCAGTAATTAGGAGCACTCACCAGTCTTCATAAGCCTTTTTTATTGTCACCAAATCAGATCATTAATACAGGGGTATCAACGTTTCGGTCCCAAATGGGACATTTGTCAGATCTTCACAAAGGTCCCATTTGGGACCGAAACGTCGATACCCCTGTATTAGTGGTCTGTATTAATGGTCTGATTTGGTCTGTATTAATGGTCTGATTTGGTGACAATATAATATTGGAATTATATACACGCACGCTGTAGATATATATATATATATATATATATTTTTTTTTTTTAAATATATATATTTATATAGTATAAATATATATATGTGTGTGTGTGTGTGTGTGTGTGTGTGTGTGTGTGTGTGTGTGTGTGTGTGTGTGTGTGTGTATATATATATATATATATACAGTGGCGGATAATACCTATGGACTGCTGGACTGCAGCACTTCCCAGTAAAACCTGCTACTTTAGTGAGCTCAGCTGGGCCAGTTGCAGTCTGTGGCTTCACTGTGACTGGCCATGCTCATCATTGCTGCTGCTGCTGCACCATACAGGCGCCCTACTCACACCATACAAATAGCGCAGGTAGGCAAAGTAAGGCATGATAAGGCACTAGAGGATGCACAGCATGCAATACACAGTTTCACAACTGAGTGGCGATTGTTCCACTAATGAAAACTACAGTACAGTGCTGAATAGCAGCGGATGGATATGGCACTACAAAATACTGAACAATGTAGCAAGCCCTGACAAGTGGGACAATGCACATTAAATATAATAGTTCTCTTCAAATACATTAATACTGCATGGTGGAGTACGAAATCAATGTAAGGGCAGGCCACCCAGTGTCAACATGCCTTAAAACTGAAACTTCCCCTGGTGCAATTTATAAAATGATCCCAACATTAAGTAGACATTTTAATACAGAAAAAGATTTGCTCAGTGTCTCCAACTCACACTAAGAAAAGCACAGATCAGAGTTCTACACTGCTCTCTAAAAGAAAAAAATCAATACAATCAGCAGTGAAAGAGTTGGGACACACAGCACTATAAAAAATGAGGATAAGCAACATCATTATGTCACTGCAGGTGTCAGTCACCTGTCTCCATAGCTCTCTTGGCAAAGGGGTATCGCCAATGGTTACCATGCCCGTGGGCTAGGGTTCGATTCCCACAAAGGACACACTTGTATTGTATATGTGTAAAAAGTAGCATGCACAGTTTTTTGTGTTTTTTTTTTTACTGTTTATCTTTGTGCTTGTCTGAGTCTGTATACAAAGGATAACATAACTTGTTTCGGGGAAAATTAGAAAAAAAACTGTGGATGTTAATTTTAACACAGATTTCTCTAACGTCCTAAGTGGATGCTGGGGACTCCGTAAGGACCAGGGGGAATAGCGGCTCCGCAGGAGACTGGGCACATCTAAAGAAAGCTTTAGGACTAACTGGTGTGCACTGGCTCCTCCCCCTATGACCCTCCTCCAAGCCTCAGTTAGATTTCTGTGCCCGACGAGAAGGGTGCACACTAGGGGCTCTCCTGAGCTTCTTAGTGAAAGTTTTAGTTTAGGTTTGTTATTTTCAGTGAGACCTGCTGGCAACAGGCTCACTGCATCGAGGGACTAAGGGGAGAAGAAGCGAACTCACCTGCGTGCAGAGTGGATTGGGCTTCTTGGCTACTGGACATTAGCTCCAGAGGGACGATCACAGGTCCAGCCTGGATGGATCCCGGAGCCGCGCCGCCGGCCCCCTTACAGAGCCAGAAGAGCGAAGAGGTCCGGGAAAATCGGCGGCAGAAGACGTTCCTGTCTTCAATAAGGTAGCGCACAGCACTGCAGCTGTGCGCCATTGCTCTCAGCACACTTCATACTCCGGTCACTGAGGGTGCAGGGCGCTGGGGGGGGACGCAATAAAACATTACAGAAATACCTTACATGGCAAAAAATGCATCACATATAGCTCCTGGGCTATATGGATGCATTTAACCCCTGCCAGAATATACAAAAAACCGGGAGATAAGGCCGCCGAAAAGGGGGCGGAGCCTATCTCCTCAGCACACTGGCGCCATTTTCCCTCACAGCTCAGTTGGAGGGAAGCTCCCTGGTTCTTCCCTGCAGACAGAAAGGGTTAAAAAAAGACAGAGGGGCACTAATTAGGCGCAGTATTAAAACATACAGCAGCTATAAGGGGAAAAACACTTATATAAGGTTATCCCTGTATATATATAGCGCTCTGGTGTGTGCTGGCATACTCTCCCTCTGTCTCCCCAAAGGGCTAGTGGGGTCCTGTCCTCTATCAGAGCATTCCCTGTGTGTGTGCTGTGTGTCGGTACGTTGGTGTCGACATGTATGAGGAGAAAAATGATGTGGAGACGGAGCAGAGTGTCTGTCACAGTGATGTCACCCCCTAGGGGGTCAACACCTGAGTGGATGTACTGTTGAAAATTACGTGACAGTGTCAGCTCTATATAAAGGTTGACATGAGACAGCCGGCTACTCAGCTTGTGCCTGTCCAGACGTCTCATAGGCCGTCAGGGGCTCTAAGCGGCCGTTACCTCAGATGGCAGATACAGACGCCGACACGGATACTGACTCCTGTGTCGACGGTGAAGAGACAACCGTGATTTCCAGTAGGGCCACACGTTACATGATTGAGACAATGGAAAATGTTTTTATACATTTCTGATAATACGAGTACCACCAAAAAAGGGGTATTATGTTCGGTGAGGGAAAAACTACCTGTAGTTTTCCTGAATCTGAGAAATAAAATGAGGTGTGTGATGATGCGTGGGTTTCCCCCCCGATAACAATTAATAATTTCTTAAAAAGTATTGGCTGCATACCCTTTCCCGCCAGAGGTTAGGATGCGTTGGGAAACACCCCCTAGGGGGGATAAGGCGCTCACACGCTTGTAAGAACAAGGGCTCTACCCTCTCATGAGATGGCCGCCCTTAAGGATCCTGCTGATAGAAAGCAGGAGGGTATCCAAAAAAGGTATTTACACACATACTGGTGTTATACTGCGACCAGCTATCGCCTCAGCCTGGAGGTGCAGTGCTGGGTTGGCATGGTCGGATTCCCTGACTGGAAATATTGATATCCTAGATAAGGATAGTATATTATTGCCTATAGAGCATTTAAAAGATGCATTTCTATATATGCATGATGCACAGCGGAATAATTGCCGACTGGCATCAAGTATAAGTGCGTTGTCCAAGTCTACCAGTAAAATGGGCAGGTGATGCGGATTCCAAACGGCATTTGGAAGTATTGCCTTTGAAAGGGGACATTTGGGGTCGGTCTTTTAGACCTGGTGGCCACGGCAACAGCTGGGACATCCACGTTTGTACCCCAGGTCGCCTCTCAAAATAAGACGCCGTATTATCAGGCGCAGTCTTTTTGTTGGCAAGCGGACAAAAGGTTCCTCTTTTCTGCTCATAACAGAGGGAGAGTAAAAAGGCTGCAGAGATCAGCCAGTTACCAGGAACAGAAACCCTTTTCCGCCTCTGCCAAGCCCTCAGTATGACGCTAGGGCTTTACAAGCTCAGGCACGGTGGGGGCCCGTTCTCAATGAATTCAGTGCGCAGTGGGCTCACTCGCAAGTAGACCCCTGGATCCTTCAGGTAATATCTCAGGGGTACATATTGGAATTCGAGACGTCTCCCCCTCGCCGTTTCCAAAAGTCGGCTTTACCGACGTCTCCCTCTGACAGGGAGGCAGTTTTGGAAGCCATTCACAAGCTGTATTCCCAGCAGGTGATAATCAAGGTACCCCTCCTGCAACAGGGAACGGGGTATTAATCCACACTATTGTGGTACCGAAGCCAGACGGCTCGGTGAGACCGATTCTAAAATCTAAAATCTTTGAACACTTACATACAGAGGTTCAAATTCAAGATTGAGTCACTCAGAGCAGTGATTGCGAACCTGGAGGAAGGGGACTACATGATGTCTCGGGACATCAAGGATGCTTACCTTCATGTCAAAATTTACCCTTCTCACCAAGGGTACCTCAGGTTATGGTACAGAACTGTCACTATCAGTTCAGACGCTGCCGTAGGGATGGTCCACGGCACCCCGGGTCTTTACCAAGGTAATGGACGAAATTATATCCCTTCGAAGGAAGGAAATTTTAGTTATCCCTTACTTGGACGATTCCCTGATAAGGGTAAGATCCAGGGAACAGTTGGAGGTCGGTGTAGCACTATCTCAGGTAGTGTTGCGGCAGCACGATTGGGTTCTCAATATTCCAAAATCGCAGCTGGTTCCGACGACTTGTCTTCTGTTTCCTAGGGATGATCCTGGACACAGTCCAGAAAAAAGGTGTTTCTCCCGGAAGAGAAAGCCAGGGAGTTATCCGAGCTAATCAGGAACCTCCTAAAACCGAACCAAGTCTCAGTGCATCAATGCACAAGGGTTCTGGGAAAAAATGGTGGCTTCCTACGAAGCAATCCCATTCGTTAGATTCCACGCAAGAACTTTCCAGTGGAACCTACTGGACAAATGGTCTGGGTCGCATTTTCAGATGCATCAGCGGATAACCCTGTCACCAAGGACAAGGGTATCCATCCTGTGGTGGTTGCAGAGTGCTCATCTTCTAGAGGGCCGCAGATTCGGCATTCAGGACTGGGTCCTGGTGACCACGGATGCCAGCCTGCGAGGCTGGGGAGCAGTCACACAGGGAAGGAATATCCAGGGCTTAGGGTCAAGCCTGGATACATCACTTCACATAAATATCCTGAAGCTAAGGGCCATTTACAATGCTCTAAGCTTAGCGAGACCTCTGCTTCAAGGTCAGCCGGTGTTGATCCAGTCGGACAACATCATGGCAGTCACCCACGTAAACAGACAGGGTGGCACAAGAAGCAGGAGGGTAATGGCAGAAGCTGCAAGGATTCTCCGCTGGGCGGAAAATCATGTAATAGCACTGTCAACAGTATTCATTCCGGGAGTGGACAACTGGGAAGCAGACTTCCTCAGCACGACCTCCACCCGGGAGAGTGGGGACTTCACCCAGAAGTCGTCCACATGATTAAAAAACTCGACAGGTATTGCGCCAGGTCAAGAGACCCTCAGGCAATAGTTGTAGACGCTCTGGTAACACCGTGGGTGTACCAGTCAGTGTATGTGTTCCCTCCTCTGCCTCTCATACCCAAGGTACTGGGGTTGATAAGATGGAGAGGAGTAAGCACTATATTCGTGGCTCCGGATGGGCCAAAAAGGACTTGGTAACCGGAATTTCAAGAGAGGCTCACGGAGGATCCGTGGCCTCTACCTCTAAGAAGGGACCTGCTCCAGCAAGGACCCTGTCTGTTCCAAGACTTACCGCGGCTGCGTTTGACGGCATGGCGGTTGAACACCGGATCCTGAAGAAAAAAAAGGCATTCCGGATGAAGTCATCCCTATCCTGATCAAAAGCCAGGAAGGATGTAACCGCAAAAACATTATCACCACAATTGGCGAAAATATGTTGCGTAGTGCGAGGCCAGTAAGGCCCGACGGAGGAAATTCAACTGGGTCGATTCCTACAATTCCTGCAAACAGGAGTGTCTATGGGCCTGAAATTGGGGTCCATTAAGGTTCAGATTTCGGCTCTGTCAATTTTCTTCCAAAAAAGAACTAGCTTCAGTCCCTGAAGTTTAGACGTTTGTAAAAGGGGTACTGCATATACAGCCTCCTTTTGTGCCTCCAGTGGCAATTTGGGATCTCAATGTAGTTTGGGTTCCAAAAGTCACATTGGTTTGAACCACTTAAATCTGTGGAGTTAAAATATCTCACATGGAAAGTGGTCATGCTGTTGGCCCTGGCCTGGGCCAGGCGCGTGTCAGGATTGGCGGCTTTATCCTGTAAAAGCCCTTATCTGATTTTCCATTCGGACAGGGCGGAATTGAGGACTCGTCCTCAGTTTCTCCCTAAGGTGGTTCCAGCGTTTTCACCTGAACCAACCTATTGTGGTGCCTGCGGCTACTAGGGACTTGGAGGAATCCAAGTTGCTGGATGTTGTCAGGGCCCTGAAAATATGTTCCAGGACGGCTGGAGTCAGGAAATCTGACTCGCTGTTTATCCTGTATGCACCCAACATGCTGGGTGCTCCTGCTTCTAAGCAGACTATTGCTCGTTGGATTTGTAGTACAATTCAGCTTGCACATTCTGTGGCAGGCCTGCCACAGCTAAAATCTGTAAAAGCCCGTTCCACAAGGAAAGTGGGCTCATCTTGGGCGGCTGCCCGAGGGGTCTCGGCTTTACAACTTTGCCGAGCAGCTACTTGGTCAGGGGCAAACATGTTTGCTAAATTCTACAAATTTGATACCCTGGCTGAGGAGGACCTGGAGTTCTCTCATTCGGTGCTGCAGAGTCATCCGCACTCTCCCGCCCGTTTGGGAGCTTTGGTATAATCCCCATGGTCCTTACGGAGTCCCCAGCATCCACTTAGGACGTTAGAGAAAATAAGAATTTACTTACCGATAATTCTATTTCTCGTAGTCCGTAGTGGATGCTGGGCGCCCATCCCAAGTGCGGATTGTCTGCAATACTTGTACATAGTTATTGTTACAAAAATTGGGTTATTATTGTTGGGAGCCATCTTTTCAGAGGCTCCTCTGTTATCATACTGTTAACTGGGTTCAGATCACAAGTTATACGGTGTGATTGGTGTGGCTGGTATGAGTCTTACCCGGGATTCAAAATCCTTCCTTATTGTGTACGCTCGTCCGGGCACAGTTTCCTAACTGAGGCTTGGAGGAGGGTCATAGGGGGAGGAGCCAGTGCACACCAGTTAGTCCTAAAGCTTTCTTTAGATGTGCCCAGTCTCCTGCGGAGCCGCTATTCCCCCTGGTCCTTACGGAGTCCCCAGCATCCACTACGGACTACGAGAAATAGAATTATCGGTAAGTAAATTCTTATTATAATGCTTCTTTTTACACAGATATTCAATTCAAGTTTTGCTTTTCAATTTATGAGAGTGTTATCTTTATGAGACTGAGTTTACCGTACTTTTTCCTGGGCCTCTCCATTTCTTTAAAAGGCAGCCTCCTCCACCACTCACTTGTGATTTCACAGACTGGGTGTACTGCTTACTAAATGACAAACACAACACAGCTGGTATACTACTGTATGTAAATGAATGGCTCCTGCTGACTTTGGTTGGGGGAAGGGATCCCAGAAGGCACAGAAGGCTTGTTCATTTGTAGGGCATGCTAGCATTATGCAGGCAGGCACCTAGAGATCGAGAGATGCCTGGCGTGACTGAGCCATCATTTGCCAGTCAGCTCAGCTAATGTCAGGCGTCTTTTGTTGCCATAAATGAATCTTATACACATTGCTATGCAAATATGACGCACAAGCAGCTTCTGCTTATTAAAATGATATGCGGCATGCCTATATTCAGTATGAGACTGCGGATGTATCTGCTAATGAAATTCTACATTACAGTGTTTTCCTGGAAATCACTGTAATGTAGCATTTCATATGCAGATACAGCCAGACTTACACACAATATGGGCATGCTGCATGTCATTTTAATCAGCAGAAGCTGCTTGTGCATCCTATTCTCGCATAGCGATGCATACAAGATACATTTATGGCAATAAAAAGGCGCCCAGCATTAGCAGAGCTGCCTGGCAATTGACAGCTCACTAACGCCAGGCATCTCTCAATCTCTTGGTGCATGCACAATGCTAATATGCCTTACAAAGGAACATTCCTTCTGTGTTCCCTTCCCCCAACCAAAGCCAGCATGAGCCATTCATTAACATAAAGTAGTGTACCGGCCATGTTGTATCAGTTACTAAGCAGTACACCCAGTCCGTGAAATCATAAGTCTCACAGGGGGTGGGATTAGTGATGGGGGAGGATGCTTATTATTGCAATGGGGAGGCCCAGAAAGAAGTACAATAAACTCATTCTCATAAAGATAACGCTCTCATAATTTGAAAAACCAAACTTGTATATCTGTGTATAAAGTAGCTTTATATCTGTGTTACATTTAACGTCCACAGTTTTTTTCTAATTTTCTCAAAACAAGTTCTGTTATGCTTTGTATACAGACTCAGACATGCACTAAGATATACAATCAAAATCAGAAAAAAAACCTGTATGTGCTACTTTATACACAGATATACAATACAAGTGTGGCTTTTCAAATTACGAGAATGTTTTCTTTATGAGACTGAGTTAACTATACTTCTATCCAGTCCTCCGCCATTGCTTTAATAAGCAGCCTCTTTCACCACTAATCCCACTCCCTGTGATACTTGTGATTTCACAGACTGGGTGCACTGCTTCATAAATTACAAACACAACACGGCTGGTACACTACTGTATATAAATGAATGGCTCATGATGAATGTACAGATCATCTAAAAAAAAGTAGTTTTTAAACTACAAACATTGTTTGACTTTACAGTGGAGACTTCACACATGCGCAAAGGCGGTTTTCAAAAGCAACACCTTGTGGACGAACACCAGTTTTGCACCCGATGGAGACTTAGGGGGTTATTCTGAGTTGTTCGCTCGCTAGCAGTTTTTATCAGCCGTGCAAATGCATAGTCGCCACCCACGGGGGAGTGTATTTTCGCTTTGCAGGAATGCAAACACCTGTGCAGCAGTGCACCTGCAAACACATTTTGTGCAAAACAAGACCAGCCCTGTAGTTACTTATCCTGTGCGATGATTGCTTCAATGAGTGACACGGTAATGACATCAGATACCCGCCCAGCAAATGCCCGGCCACACCTGCGTGTTTCCAAACACTCCCAGAAACCGGTCAATTGCCACCCAGATACTCCCACTTTCTGTCATTCTCCTTGCGTTTGGCTGTGTGATTGGAATCATCGCTAGAACCAGTGCAAAACCACAAAGGACTTCATACCCATACAATGCGCCTGCGCATTGCGGTGCATACGCATGCGCAGATTAGCCATTTTTTTCACTGATCGCTACGCAGCAAACATCGGCAGCTAGCGATTAACTCAGAATGAAAACCTTAATTCATTACACTATGACTGAATACACCACACATAATGCAGAATAAAACTTAATGTGACTAGTTTTTCGCACTACACGCCATATGGAGGATAGATGAGCATGGCTATATCTGTACTTTCTATAGGAAGTCCTAGCTATCAGTCACATACACTTCAGGCTGTCCCACTGGGTAGTGAATCCTCCCTCGAGAACTACAAGACCAGACTGCTATAAGTAGAGTGCTGTCGTTCTGTAGGAAGCCACTCCTTGCCTGATTGTCAGCCATACCTGGCTTCTATGGGAGGCAGCCAATACAGTCCATAGAAGCTAGGGGTTTGCACATGCACACTCAGCCCAATGCTTATCCACATGCACCAGCCCCGGCACCTGCCAGATCCATCATCCAGGTGACAGAACCCAGCTGACCAGGGTTGGCTCTCTCTTCTCCGGCATGGGTAGCAGCAGCCTCCCTATCCAAAAAAGGTATATATATATATATATATATATATAAACATAACAAGCCAGCACTCTCCTCTTTCCCGTTTTTTTCAAGACATGCTGTGGTGTCTGTAATATAATAATATGGATGCGAATTACAGCACTCCGCAGTCTCATGCAAAATAATAATACACCATAAAGTGTTAGCAACGTTTTGGGCTTTATTTATTATTATCCTTTATTTATATCGTGCTACAAGGGTTCCGCAGCGCTCAATTACAGAGTACATAAACAAATAATCAAAACAGGAAGACAGTGACATACAGTTGAAGACAATATAGGACAAGTACAGGGTAAACAAGCATAACTACATCAGCAGATGACACTGAAATAAGTATCGAGGTGGCAGAATACCCCAGGATTTGGTGCAGTCGAAGATTATTGAAGTAAGAAAAGGATAAGCACATGAGGGAAGAGGACCCTGCTCATGAGAGCTTACATTTTAAACATTGTAAATGGGAGGGGCAGACAGACTGGGGTGACACAGATGGGGTAGACAGAGATCATGGATTTGATTAGCATGAGATTTTGCTTGGTTTGGTGAAGAAGTGGGACTTGAGATCTGGTTTGAAGTTTTGTAAAGAGGGGGAGATTCTGAGGGGGAGAAGTAGAGAATTCCAGAGAACGGGAGCAGCACGTGAAAAATCTTGTAGGCAGGAGTGGGAGGAAGTAATCAGTAGGCAGAAGAGGCGGCGAGCATTAGCATAGTAAAGAGGACAGGTGGGAGTGTAAAGGGAGATATGGTCAGAGATGTAAATGGGAGAGGAGTGGGTGAGGGTCTTTTTGGCGAGTGTGAGAAGTTTGAATTGGATTCTGAAAGCTAAAGGAAGCCAGTGAAGGGCTTGTAGGAGAGGGGAGGTGGACGTAGTGCGTTTGGGGAGGAAGATGAGCCGGGCTATAGAACTGAGGACAGATTGGAGTGGAGAGAGGCATTTTTCAGGGACGACAGTCAGAAGGAGAGTACAGTAGTCTAGTCTGGAGATGACCAGTGAGTGGATAAGGGTCTTAGTAGCATCCTGGGTTAGAAAGAGTCTGATCCTGGAAATATTTTTGAGATGAAAATGGAAGGTTTGTGAGAGGTGCTGAATGTGTGGTTTGTAGGAGAGGGAGGAGTCAAGGATTATTCCAAGACAGCGCACTTGAGGGTGAGAGGAGATAGTTGTGCCATCAATAGATACTGAAATTGTGGGAGGTGCGATTGTGCAGGAAGGTGGGAAGATGATCAGCTCAGTCTTAGACATGTTAAGTTTAAGAAAGCGCCGGGATATCCAAGATGAGATAGTAGAGAGACAGTTGGAGATACGAGGGAGGATAGCGGGTTTGAGGTCCAGGGAGGAATGGTAGATTTGAGTATCATCAGCATAGAGATGATGGCCCTCATTCCGAGTTGTTCGCTCGCTAGCTGTTTTTAGCAGCTGTGCAAACGCTAAGCCGCCACCCTCTGGGAGTGTATCTTAGCTTAGCAGAAGTGCGAACGAAAGGATCGCAGCGCTGCTACAAAAAAAGATTGTGCAGTTTCAGAGTAGCTCGATACTTACTCCTAGCTAGCGATCACTGCAGACTGTTTAGTTCCTGTTTTGATGTCACAAGCATGCCCTGCGTTCGGCCAACCACTCCCCCATTTCTCCAGCCACTCCTGCGTTTTTATCTGGCACGGCTGCGTTTTTCAGCACACTCCCTGAAAACGGTCAGTTACCACCCAGAAACACCCACTTCCTGTCAATCACTCAACGATCAACAGTGCGACTGAAAAGCATCGCTAGACCTTGTGTGAAACTATGTCGGCTTTTGTGAAAGTATGACGTGCGTAAGCACTGAGCACCATACACATGCGCAGAATTGCCATTTTTTGAACTAATCGCTGCGCTGCGAACAATGGCAGCTAGCAATCAACTCGGAATGACCCCCTATATTGGAAGTCAAAAGAGCTAATGAGTTCACCTAAAAAGGATGTATAAAGAGAGAAAATTAGAGGACCAAAACAGAACCTTGGGGGACACCTGCAGTTAGTGGAAGTGGGGGGGGTTGGAGTCATGAGAGGAGACAGAGAAGGAATGGTCAGAGAGGTAGGAGGAAAACCAACACAGGGCAATATTACGACGACCAATGGAGTAAAGGATTTGCAGGAGGAGAGGGTGGTCCACAGTGTCAAAAGCAGCAGAGAGTTCAAAAAGAAAAAGCAGAGAGTAGTGGTCCTTTGATTTGGCAGCATGGAGGTCATTGCAGACTTTTGTGAGGGCAGTTTCAGAGGAGTGGAAAGGGCGGAAGCCAGACTGGAATGGATCAAGCAGTGAATGATAGGAAAGAAATGTAGTAATGAGGTTTGTAGACAATACGCTTAGTGAGTTTGGAGGCATAAGGGAGGAGAGAGATGGGTTAGTAGTTTTAGGGGGTGTTGGATCAAGGGTAGGTTTCTTTAAGAATAGGGAAGACAAATGCATGCTTAAAGGCAGAGGGTACAGTGCCCGATGAGAGGGAGAGATTGCGAAGGTGGGCAAGATGGCATCAGGCAGGAGACAGGTAGCGGAGGAGGGAAAGGGGATAGGGTCAAGTGGGGAGGTGGTCAGGGGAGGAACAGATGATGGCCATGACTTCCTCACCAGATACATGGGAGAAAGGTGTCAGAGATGGGGAAAGGATTGAAGAGGGGTGGTAAGGGATAGGAGGTGGATGGTTGCTGATGTTCTTGTGGGATGTGATGTTCTGATGTATGGAGTCAATTTGGATGTGAAGTACGTGGCAAAGTCAACAGCAGAGAGTGAGCAGGGGAGATGAGGTTGGGGTGGGCAGAGGAGGAAATTGAGAGTGGCAAAGAGGTGCTGGGGGTTGGAAGACTGGGAGTATGACTGTTCAGTGAGGGAAAGAACAGTATCGAAGGATGAGAACATAAGTTTAAAATGGAGGAAGTCTGCCTTAGAGAGTGATTTCCTACAGTGTCACATGGCAGTACGTAAGCATTTTTGCAGATATCTGGTGCATTTGGTGTGCCAGGGTTGAGGTATTAATTTGTGATGGTGAGTATTGGTTGGTGGAGTGACAAAGTCTAGAGCAGAAGTAAGGGGTGCATTATATAGGAAAGTTGCTTGTTCATGGCATGAAAGAGAGAATAGGAGAGAAAGTGAGTTGAACAGGGAGGATAGGGATGTGGTGTCAATAGCCTCAATGTTACACTCAGTGATAGTAGCCTTAGGAGTTAGAGATGGGGAAGCAGAGAGAGATAAGTTAAAGGAGAGCAGGTAGAGGTCAGAGAGGGAAATGGGAAGTTGTAGAAACCAGAAATATCACAACGGTGAGTGAAAACCAGATCAAGTGAGCTCCCATTCACATGGGAGGTTGAGGAGGTCCACTGGGAAAGACCAAGTGAAGATGTGAGGATAAGGAGTTTAGAGGAAGGGGATTTTGTGGGGATATCGAGGAGGGGAGAGAGGGTGAGGTGTAGGAGACTAAGGGGGAAGGATAAAGGTAGGAACAGGGGGTAAGATACATGATTATATAGACACTGAGTGATGGTGGGAGTAGAAGAAAACCTGGACATAGTGTGGAGTAGGTAAATAGGTTGAGGGAAACTGGAACTAGGAGTGGAGGCTGTAAGTGAATCAGAACACAAGATTTGCAGAAATGCAGGTGAGAAAAGCAGTATAAATTCAATCTGTGTAAATTTAGTTTGAAGTGAAACAAAAGCGTAGATAATATGGGTGCAGAAATAGATTTTGACTGTAATAAATTAGTGAGGTTAAAAAAGCAATGGTAATTCAGACAGAACTTTTAAGTGAATTAGGGGTGCAAGAGAAGGGGAAGACCATAAAGTGGTTGGTGAGCTTGACAATGTATTGCAATATTTTGGAAACTAACATTCCCTGATTTTACATAAAATACAGTTTTGAATTAAATTAGGTGAGTGCTGAGTATGTATTATTTTATGCACCTCACAGCAGACTCCCTGTTAGTAAGGATCAAGAAATACAAATACAAATAAAAAACATTATGTGATGTCATAATTGCTGTTGTGAAAATTCAAATCATGAATAAAACTGTCCTTTTGAAAGTGTCCAGTCTCAAGTGATATAAACCGGTTCATTTGGCTTTAGTCCTCATTGGTATCTGTCACGATCCGGGTATCTGGACGCCATTACTTACCCTTCAGATGCCTCCTAAGGCTGGCTCAGCGTTCCAGGACCGGATCCCGCTGTTCCTGAGTTTCCACATGCAGAATGTCAGAGTGGTGATTTCATCAGCCGCGGCCTCCGCTGTGCCCGCGTGGTTAAATGTGCGCTTGTCAGTCTGGCGTCTCCTGTCTCCTGTGGCCGGCGCCGCCATTACTGTTTCAATTCTCACATGGATTACAAACCAAACTTCCCTCCAAGGGGTAAATTTACTAAGATTCGTAATTTCCAGAATCATGTCCAAGTTCAATCACGAATGACATCGACAGTGTAAAATTGCAACTTTTTGAATTGATTACGACTAATTTACTAAGCTGTCGTATTCGTATTTTTCGTTTCTTCCGATGTCGATGTCATTCGTGCTTTTCTGCTGTAGATTGCGGCCGCGTTTGCTGTTTCGCGGCCGCGTTTATGGGTTTTTTTACGACTGCGTCACATGTCTGTTACGGCAGTGATTTAGAAATTGCTGCCGCGTTTTTAGTCCTAAGTTTCGTTTTCGTCACGCGGCCGTGATTGGTTGTATTCGTGAAGGAGGAGTGTCTGTGCATATTACTATAAAACCGCCCCAAACACACCGCACCTCGTGGGTTTAGCTAGTGGAGAGGAGAGAGGAAGGTGTATTTGGAGTTGGTGAGTTTGGTGGAGTTTTTGGTGGATTTGGAGAGGAGTTTGGTGATTGTTGAGTGCTGTACTGTGTGTGTAAGTAGTCTTGTCATATTTGTAGTATTGTTTTTTCACAGTTTGTCTACTTTTTTGTCCTTGTTTTTTTTTTACAGTCTTTTGTCATTGTTTGTGAGTGAGTGAGTGAGCGTGTGTGTTGGCTGTGTGGTGTGTAGTAGTAGGAGTAGTGGAGGAGTGTGTTTTGTGTTTTGATTTTTCAGTGTTTTTTGTTGTTTGTCATGTCAGACTCAGAGGTCAGTGTGGTGGCGGAGGTTAGTGAGGTGGAGGCTGGTAGTGAGGTGGAGGCTGGTAGTGAGGTGGAGGCTGTTAGTGAGGTGGAGGGGGGTAGTGAGAGGGAGGAGGTTAGTGAGGAGGAGGAGGAGGGGGTGCCTGTTGCTGTATTTTCCAGTGATAGTGATGGTGTTGTGGCTCCGCAGCCACGCACCACTACCAAGACTGGCAGGAATATAAAGTTCAGCTATGCTGAAAACATGGCTTTGGTGCGTGAGCTGATGAAGCACCATCGCCAATTGTTTGGTCAGGATGCTGGCAAGGTGTCCTCCCGCAGGAAGTCTGTCCTGTGGGGGCAAGTAATACTTGCCGTGAATAGTGAGGGTGTGGTGAGGCGGACTGAGGACACGTGCCGCAAGAGGTTTTATGATATAAAGCGGCGTGTCAAGGCCAAGATGGCCAAAGAGGCCAAATCTGCAAGAAAAACCGGAGGTGGCCCCCCTTTCCGGGCCACCTATCGGGACTGGGAGGAGCCTGTGCGGGCATTGATTCCTGCCGAAGTGGTGTCTGCTACTCATGTCCGGGATTCGGACCGACCCACGCAGGATGGTAAGTTTGATGTGTTATATTTTTATTTAAATGTCCTCTAAATGTTGTAAATGTCATTTTTAAAGGGTAAACGATGCATAAATTGTGTTTCACATATTGCAGGCCTATGCACCCCTAAGGTGTGTTTGTGTTTAGAATGTGCTTTTTTCACCTTGCATTGGCTGTTTGTTAAATTTAATATTGCGCAAAAACATGTGCAATGGCTTTTTCATTTTTTTAAAAAAATAGATTTTTTTTTTGACGATATTGCTTGGACATCTGTGTTGTCTGCTTATTTTAAAAAGATTTTTGTATTTATTTACTTTTGAAAAACGGTGCAATTATTTCAACATTAAATTTGTGAAACATTTGCAAGTAGTAAATCTCTGCAATATCTGAGGCATAATTCTAAAATGTAACAGATTTATTGTGTGCAACATCATGTACATTTGGATATACACCACAAAATAATGAAGCTTGAAGCTCTTAATCAGAAATTATTTGTTTATCCAATACCTAATAGATGGTTACAGTACAATAAGGCTTTGCAGGGGTATTTTTTACACAAAGCATGGTAATAATGTTTGGTACACTTTTTCAACAGTCCCACAGACCAGCCGGCCAGACAGGCCTCAGACAAGTCAGGATGAGGCTGGGATTGCAGGTAAGACTTCAGTGTAGTCACATATTCTGCAAACACATAGAAGTACAAAATATTAATGTTTATATTTTCACATAGGTTCTGCTTCTGGAAGCCGACCTCCTGTAAGGCGCCCATCACAGGGCTTGGGCCACTTACCCAGGAGGCCAAGTAAGACACGGCGTCTTGGCTCGGAATCTGCGGCTCCATCATCCCCACCCAGGCGACGACTTTCGGCAGTGTCACCCCAGCCACCACTGGCACTATTGGCGAGTTCGCAGAGTGATGAGCCCCGATCCCCTCAGTTATCTGGTGAGTAAAAACAGAAATTAAACACATAGGCAATAATATACACAGTACAGTTAATATGTTGTTAGTTGTTTTTGAGATTACATGTTTTCCAGAACAAGCAATGTGATGTTACGTCTTCAATTGCTAAAGGTGACAAAAAAATTTTTAATAAGGTCTTAGTGGATGTTCTCGACAACATCATTTTTAATAAATATCAGAATTTTTTTAAAATTTGGCCCACACACGTGCACATTTAAATAAAATAACAATAAAATTCCAAAAAAAAAACAGCATCCACAACATTATAGTGTTCACACATCTCCCCTGTCCAGTATGTAGATGGCTTACTTGCTCCGCTCCTCTGGACTATCCAGGTAAGTAGTCTATATCGTGGTCAGGGGAGGGAATCTAACAGTGTAATGCTGTGGAGGGGAGTTAGTTAGGTGAGGATTATGCAAATCTGTCTATGTGGCCGCCTGTGTTGGTATATATGTTTTTGAGCATAAAAAACATTATAAGTTTATAAAATCAACGCCAAAAAGTTAAAAAATGGAGTATTATGAATGTAGTAATGTGTAGAAGTAGCCTTGCAAAAAATTTACAAATAAACATTGCATGTTGGCCACCCCATACAGAGCCCAGCTTGATGGCCGACGTGGACCAGCAGGGACAAGACCAACAGGCAACCATCACACTGCAACTTACACCTGTTGACCCAAGCCAGCCAATACAGCTGCAGGATATCCCCCAAGCCTCCATCAGTCCACAACTGGCACAAGCTCCGCCCCCAAGCCAAATACCAGATGATTTTTGGGCCAGTTGGACAAGCCAACAGGCCCAAAGCAATGCCAGCCTGACCGCACATACACAACACCTTGCCAGTCTGCCCCATCATCTACCGCGTATTAGTCGCAACTCGGGCAGACTGATTGTACAAGTAGGGCGAATGGCAACCTCAATGGAGCAAATAAGGGCTGACAACAGCCAAATGCTTGCTCATTTATCGCGCATCATAGATGAGCAACAGCGCCATCAGCAGGCACTCGTTCAGCTCATTCAGCACAACCAAGTGGTGAATGAGTCGTTATCCAGGATTGTAGCCAGCCACACTGCAACCAACACTCAGCTGATTGCAAGCCTTAATAATTTGAGCAGCAATATTTCATTGATGGGAGCTCACCAAGTAACCTCCAGCTCGGGGACCACGACCCCTATCCAAACGCCAGTAACCTCCCCTGTTCGGCGTTCCTCCAGAGCACGTGCCAGTGAGCCAGCACAAAGCTCAGCACCCAGCACACACAAGCGGAAAAAATAACCCCAATGTGATTGGCAAAATAAAAATTTGTATTTGACAAACACACAACTTCCTGTGTCCGTCTCAAACATTGTCGAAGCTGCTCTGTATGTATGTATGTTTTTCATGGGTAATGACTGAAAATGTATTTTTAGCATAAACTAAGTACAATGGACACACCACTATAAACTACAAACAGTAAGTAACAAAACACACAATAGAAAGTAGTGCAAAGTGTTTAGTCAAGGATAATTACAGCCTACTAAAACTGACCTGAAAAATAGCGCAGGATCACTTCTTGCCGTACCTGCCTCCCTACATATGTACTCACACTGTCACCAGATGGGTCTAACTCCTCTGCTTGCCGACTGCTTTCTCCCTCATCATGTGCCAGATGTTGGGTTAAACACAGATTATGGAGAAAACAGCAGCAGAACACAATTCTAGTCACCTTTGAGGGACTATACAACAAAAGGCCAGCAGATTTATCCAGACACCGAAACCGTGACTTCAGCACACCAAAACATCTTTCTATCACATTCCGCGTAGCCTTATGTGCATGATTGTAACTGTGTTCAGCAGGAGAATCAGGTTGGGACAATGGAGTAAGGAGCCAAGAGTAGCAGCCGTAACCCCCATCACCTGAAAAACAGATATAGTCCACATTAGTACATATGTTAGATTATTCTTTCACCTAATCATAACTTGAGTTTGTGGATAAAAGACATACACACAAAACATTTTAAACATACCCAACAGCCAGCCATCAGGCATTTGTCCGTCCTCAAATTTATCGAAGAGCGATGACTGACTGAGGATGAAGGAGTCATGGCAGCCACCAGGGTAACCTGCAACAACACTCATAATTTTTAAGTTTGCATCACAGACCACCTGGACATTAGTTGATTGGGACAGATGTCTATTAGTATATATATATTGGCGGCCCTTAGGTGATCTCAGCTGAACGTGTGTGCAATCTATGGCCCCCAGCACATTGGGCATGCCAGCAAGCTCATAGAAAGCTACCCTGACAGCACTCCACTCCGACTCCTCGGTAGGGAAGCAGATTGAGGCATTAATGTGTGGCTCCAACACATCCAAAACCTGAGTGGACATTAAAGAAGCTAAGGTGAGTGTCATGTTAGGTATTCTCTACAATACTGTGTTGTTTGAACTTACAGAAGCAACACTTAGACATAACCGCCTATGTATTTTTAGACTCACCTGCATCAAATATCTGGAAAAGGTGGGCTGTGAGATACCAATGACGTCGCCTGCCACAGCCTGGAAGCTCCCAGTAGCCATAAAGTGTAACACAGCCAGGAGTTTGTGTAGGCCTGAGACAGAGCGAGAGCGTGCTGTCTCAGGGTCTATGCCCAGTTTGACAAGGTCATACAGGTGGAAAATGTTGTTTCTATTTAGGCGGAACATCTGTATGACCCTATCATCGGACAATGCATTTAAGTTTAAACGCCCTCTAAAAAAACGAGGCTGGCGCAGCCTCCGCGGTACCTGGACAACCTGTTGACCATGTTCACTTACCTGGGCCTGATTCCTGGAAGCCTCATGGAGCAGTCTAAGGTATCCCACAGCAAACAAAAAATCATTGCCACACACCACAGCCGCCATTTCAGAGTGAGAGAAGTTCAAAATGTGCCTGGAACACTTTTATAGGGCCAAACATTCAGGTGTGAGTAATGGATAATTGAGTACACATGTAAACACGCTTTTCAAATGCTGGCGCGTTTTTTTTTAGGAAAAAATTACGATTTGTAATTTTTCGCGGCCGCGAATGCATTTTCACGGCAGCAATTACAATTACGAATGGTTAGTAAATGACCGAGATTCATATCTAAACAGGCGTAATTTGACCGATGGTGTATTCATTCGTAATTTTTTACTTGGACTTGCAAAAAATTACGAATGCCCTCATCTCTGCCGTGATTAGTGTTTAGTAAATTACCGAGATGACACTTTGAAGAAAAAACGGCATCTCGGTCAAAATCGGGAGCTTAGTAAATTTCCCCCCAAGTGTCTGCATGGGCGCAGCCATCTTGGATTTTGTCATCTGATTATTTCCACCAATCTGCTGTCTGTATTGTTGATTTGCATAATTGCCTAGCCAACCCCTTCCTTGCTGCAGGTATAAGTATGCTGTGCCTGAGCAAGGAAGGCGTCAGTGCTTTGGTTGTCTAACCTAGTTCCAGTTTGTCTCTCTCCTGTGGTTGTCTTCCAGGTTCCAGCTCCTGTCTCCAGACTTCTGCTATAGAGACCCGCACCAGCATTCCATCTGCGGTGTAGCCTGACTCTCCGATCCATTCTGGACTCACCTGTTTCCAGCTACAACAATCACCTGCTTCCAGCCCAGCTTCCAGCAGTGTACAGCTTCTCTTAAAGGGCCGGTGTCCTTTCTGCAGTTTACCACTCTCCACCGGTATTATTATTTCACCGCTCTCAAACAATCACCTGCTTCCAGCCCAGCTTCCAGCAGTGTACAGCTTCTCTTAAAGGGCCGGTGTCCTTTCTGCAGTTTACCACTCTCCACCGGTATTATTATTTCACCGCTCTCAAACTCCAAACTTCATTATTATTTCATCGCTCTCAAGTTCGTTTATTATTTAACTGGTTCCAGCCAGTATCCACTCCGTACCAACAACAGTCTGGTTCCAGCCAGTATCCACAGCAGCCGTTTTACCTTCAGCAGCCCAGCCTTTCCTGGAACATCAGCTGGTACGATCCTGGGTTCTCTCCATTGCTACAGTCAGGCCTGGTAAGGACTTTCCAACTAGAAGATTATAAGAACTGTCTCACACTACCAGTGCCTGTGGCCCTTGCCACCCTGTAGTACCCAGGAATTGTATTTATCCTCTGTTGACTTTTATGTTTCCTTTTACTGCTGCTGTGTTACGGAGTTTGTCATAATAAACATCATTGACTTTTATCCTGGTTGTCGTGGTCACGCCTTCGGGCAGTTATTCTACATGTTACTTACATGTCTAGGGGTCTGATACAACCTCCCAGGTTCCGTTACATCTCAGCCCCTACAACTGAGGCTGCCTCCCGTCAGCTCAGGCCCTCAGTTGTGACAGTATCCCAATAATGGGGGTTGGTGCATGCCATGCACTCTGAAAGTATGCCCTTCTGCCATCTCCAGTCTTGGTCTGCATGGTTTACCCCACCCATTGTCAAATTATAGTCCATTTGGCTTGACTGTGGTTGTGTGGGCTCTCTCAAATTCCACAAGCTCTGTGATGTGGATTGTAGACAAGATACTACCCCTGGGTAAGCACATCTTTATTTTCTTTACAGCTAGTGGAACTTTCCAGCTCACAATTAGGTCCTGTATGTGTCAGTTTGAGTGGTCAATATTATACCATCCAGTTGAGTTGCAGCACCAGCTGAGAGATTAAAGTATCTTGAGAACAGATCTACAATGTCTTGTTAAACAGTCGACATGCATTAGATCGACAGTTACAAAAGGTCGACAGTGCTTAAGGTCAACATGTACAAAAGGTTGACAGGTTCAAAATGTCAACATGACAATGGTCCACACACAAGTGCTCTACACATATTTTTGGAGTTTTTCACATGTTTTCCCAACAGTTATTTGAATTACTAGCCACGTGGAGTACGATTGGGAATAATAACCTGTGGCACAGAGGTAGCCGAGCCAGTCACCTTGCCAAAGCATGATCAAGAGCTGGTGGTCAAAGAACATGACACATACAAGATGTGGCCAAACAATCCCTAAAAACACTTGTCAACCATTTTTGTGTTGCCCATTGTCATTTCGACCTTTTTAACGACTAGGACAAAACTGTTTGCCCAACAAATTAATAAAACAAAACCCATGAGACAAAAGGTTAATCTCTCACTGGCATTTTCCTGTCAAGTAAATGCATGTCGACTAAATGGTGTTGACCTAATGACTTTCTATTTAGGCAGTGTAGATCTTCTATACCACACATAGAGATAACCAGCATTTTGCCAGCCATTGCAGGAAATCAATCATTCCATCTTGCAGTAGTTTTGCAAGTCAAATGTGCGAGTTTACTAATGCTGAGCATGTTTTTGTGCCTCTTTCCCCACTGAAAATGAGTCTTATTCACATTGTTATGTGATAGGACGCACAAGCAGTCTATGCTAATTAGAATGATATGTGGCTCCCATTCCCCTACAGAATCCTCTTCAAACTCCTCACTCTCACATACAAGGCCATCTCTAATTCCACTGCTCCCTACATCTCCAACCTCTTCTCCCTTCATACTCCCTCCCGCCCCCTACGGTCAACCAATGTTCGTCACCTCTCCACCGCCCTGGTCACTGCTTCCCATGCTCGTGTTCAAGACTATGCCCGTGCTGCACCCCTTCAGTGGAACACACTCCCCCGCTCCATTAGAGTCTCCCGACCTTGCAAAGCTTCAAACGGGCACTAAAAACCCACCTATTCATCAAAGCATACCCTCCCGATGCATAACCCAGTCCTGAAGCCGCGCCTCCACCCCCTGCCTCATACCGTGAACATCTCAGCTTTGCATACTGCCATCAGGCTAACTCCCGCTTGCCTGCACCTCTTGTAATCTGTCTGTCACCCCTCCCCACTAGATTGTTAGCTCTTCAGAGCAGGGCCCTCTTTCCTCTTGTTATCTAATCCCTCGTCTCGACACATTTCACTCGCAGCTCTCCCCTACTCAAAGACCATCTTTACCCTGCTAGTAAAGGCTCATCTCCATCTATGGCCACCAGCCTTTAGTAGTACGATGATCA
Organism: Pseudophryne corroboree; assembly: GCF_028390025.1. Taxonomy (NCBI): domain Eukaryota; kingdom Metazoa; phylum Chordata; class Amphibia; order Anura; family Myobatrachidae; genus Pseudophryne; species Pseudophryne corroboree. The sequence goes on from NC_086449.1 coordinate 159,037,852, forward strand.
CTCCCTCAATACTTACATCTTAGCTGTTTTATGTCTTAAGAATGTGTGGCGCTCTGTTACCTGTACTCTATTTCTGTTATTTATTTACTGTAATGCTATGTTTTGTCTCCCTGTACTGTCCTTTGTACGGCGCTGCGAAACACATGTGGCGCCTTATAAATAAAATGTAATAATAATGTGTATATTCTGTGTGCGACTGCAGCTAAAGTGTTTTTTCAATGACACTGTAATGCAGTATTTCGTATGCAGATACAGCTGCATTTGCACACAGAATATAGGCATGCATGCCACATATCATTTTAATCAGCATAATCTCCTTTACAGTCTTATTCGGGTGGAAAAAGGTGGTTGGCGCTGGCCAAGTCACACGAGAGATGGCAGCTCTTATGAGCCCTGTGAGCCGTGATGCATAACATACAGATACTAGACCAGGATGGACGCATTTGTATGTATTACTGATGGCACAAGGTATAATGTGTAGTATGTAGAAAATTAGGGGAGAGAGGGGTAAAATGAGACAATTTGTACTTATGCTGGCCCATAGGCAAGGAAAAAAAAGTAAAATGAAAATATCTAAAAGAGGGTTTGATTGAGGGCTGCACTTTATCACCAAATCAAAGAGGCAGCTGCTGTGAGGGGGATCCATGACCCCTCTCAGATATAAGGCTGAAATATAGATATATCCCACTGCGCTTACCTCCTAGATGGACAAGCCTCTATATTTAAAAAGTTTAATACCAATTCGTAAGAACTATATCAGATAATCATATCTATATTCTAAATGTATGAAATGATACACAAAGTATCCCGTACTAATAAAAAAATGTATGAATATTTATTTACGTATTACAGGAGAATAATTTACAATCTATAAAATAGTAACCTAATACCGGTATACAACATATAATAAGACAATACAGACACAAACAAAACACTTAACACTTTATTGTGTGTAAAATAAGGGATAGATACACATTGAGCGAATTACTTATCCCCATGCACAATGGTAATAGTCCTCACTTTAGCTATATTCAGAGTGTAAACTGTGTTCAGGTATCTTAGGACCTTATTTTAGCTTTTATTTCAGCAGAGAAAACTAGTCCCAATGTATATTGTATTCACAGTCAAGAAATATAGCACCAATGTACAAAGTCCTTTGTTCAGCTTTTATAAAGCAGTTGGTAAAGTAGTTGATGGTATACTGTACCTTTATATAGCAAAGTCCACAGGTCCTTCCTACAATGCAGCTTACCAGAGCTACTGTAGATGTGACTTATAGGCCCTACACATTTGACAATTGGCCATCGAGGTGCCCGAGGCCCGATACGGCCGACGGGCGACCCGGCGGCGAGGGGGCAGTGACGGGGGGAGTGAAGTTTCTTCACTCCCCCCGTCACCCGGCTCCGTAGACTTGCAGGCAAATATGGACGATCTCGTCCATATTGGCCTACATGCACAGCCGACATGGCACCAGCGATGAACGAGCGCGGGGCCGTGCATCGTTCATCACTGGAGCCTCCACACTGCACGATATGAACGTTATCTCGTTCATTAATGAACGAGATCGTTCATATCGTGCAGTGATGTCGCCCAGTGTGTATGGCCCATAATACTCGGGTTACAAGCAAGATCTGTAATCGACCGGTTTCACCTGCTTGTTAGGGGGGGGGCCCATGGAAATGGTGCTACGGGGCCCCCAAAGGTATAGCTATGCTCCTGATATACAGTATATGGTATAAGACTCAGATGAGGCTGTTACCAGATAGGTGATATATTACATATCTGGTGGACTTGCTATAGGTTCTCAGATTCTTCATGCAACCAAAGTGAGAAACATTAATATAGCTTATTTATTTATTTATTTATTTATTTGCTATTTACAATTTGCATTACTTTATTCACCATGTCAGAAGAATCACGAGGGAGGTTTTCTTGGATTAAGTAAAGTGGTCCATTACAGGGCCGTAGCAGTGGCTGGTTCCTGGAGGTGGCATAGCCTTTCCCCAAACCTATACTGGTACCCAACTGTCCATGTAGAATTGGAGATTTGGGTGAAGCGGAGGCACATGGTAAGTGCAGAGTAGGGGAGAGAAAATGCTACTCATTCAGAAAATATATATGCATAGAGGTAGTAGGGATAAAATGTAAAAAAAAAATCTATATACAGTATACATGTGTGTGAGGGATGCAGTAAAAATACAGACTGTCAGGATCACGGCATTCAGGAGACCGATGCTGGAGTCCGGACAGCCGGTGAAATACCACTGGACGGAATCCCGACCACTGCCGGTTATTCCCACCCGGTTGGTGGGTCATCTCACCAGCAAAGTGGGAATTTAACCTGTGGTGAGTGAAGTGAGCCATCGGGCCAGAAGCGCGGCGAGCGCAGTGAGTGTTATGCACACCAGTGCCTGCAGGAAAGTACTAGTGTCAGAACTGTTATGCACTCCAGTGTCTGCAGGAATGTACTGGTGTTTGAACTGTTATGCAAAACAAATGGACTCACAGACAAACTGGGGAATATGACATAACGTACACAGAAGGTGATAGGGTAACAAAATACACACACAGTGAACAGAGAAGCCCAGAGGCTAAGGAACTGGGTATCTCCCTTGTATTAGAACTGCTCAGATGTAAAAAGCAAGATGTTGTGTTTTAATACGTAGAGAACCCGAAATGCTGTTGCTAAGGGCAACAGCAAAACCCTAAAGGGTTACCAACGGGTGTGGCAGTAAACTCTTTGGTCAGAGATGGAATGATAGACACAAGGAGAGCCTCCACAATCCTGATTCTCACTTGCAGTGCACAGGTTTAAGCTTACTGCCACTAAACTGACCCCTGACACCTAGCACAGTGAGACAGGATTAGACAGGCAAGTGTTAGAATACAGCCGCAAACTTGCTAAGTTCACAGAGTAATAACAGAACCCCAGCAAGCTAAACGACTGACTCCAGTCTTACTGCTAGGTCTGGATTGGCAGAGTGTAATACCAAATCCCCAGGCCTATTTGCAGTAAGCAACAAACAAATACAAAGCTACACAGTACTGGCTAACTTTCATGAACTGACTAACCAACAGAGATTCAGCAGCATCTGCTTACCCTGAAAAGAGGCCTTATAAAGCAGGTGCTGTCCACGCCCCACTCAGACCTCACAGACTGTGAGCACAAAAACCAGCACCGGATCCCCTGACGTGCACAGAGCCTATAACCACTGCACAGCAAAAGACCCGAACCGGAGTATCAGCTGCGCTCAGGTTACTCCACTAGCACTTGTCTCCCGGTTGCCATGACGACGTGGCAGCACAGGGCAGGAGACCCTAACAGTACCCCCCCTCTGACGAGGGGTCAAAGAACCCCTACCACCGGGTTTATCGGGGAACTGCGAGAAGAAAGAGCGTATCAGTCTGGGGGCATGAAGATCACAACTGCGCACCCACGACCGCTCCTCCGGGCCATACCCCTTCCAGTGCACCAAAAATGACAGCCGACCCCGAACCACCTTGGAGTCAAGAATCCTTTCAACAACAAACTCCCTCTGGCCACGTATCAGAAGAGGGGAAGGTCTTCCACTGGAAGAAGGATTACTAATCGCCCGTTTTAAAAGGGAACAATGAAATGTTTTATTGATACCCAAAGAACGGGGCAGATCTAACTGAAATGCCACCGGATTGATAACCCTGGTGATCTTATAAGGGCCGATGAACCGGGGCCCTAACTTATGAGATGGCTGTCTCAACTTCAAATTCTTGGTAGACAACCAGACGAAGTCTCCTAATTTGAAGCTGCAGGGTCTTTTCCGCTTATCAAAAACCCTTTTGGTCACTAATGACACAGACACAAGGGCTTTCTTCACTTTCCGCCAAATACCTCTAAGGACCGAAACCACAGAGGAACCACCAGGCGTGGAGTCCAGGGGGTCAAAAGAATTGGCCTTAGGATGATGCCCATACACACAAAGGAAGGGAGAGATCCCTGTAGCAGAGTGAGCCACGTTGTTATAGGCAAACTCCGCCATGGACAGATGAGCAACCCAGTCAGTCTGACACTTGGAGACATAACACCTGAGGAACTGCTCCAAGGACTGGTTCACCCTTTCAGTCTGCCCATTAGACTGCGGATGGTAGCCTGACGACAAGCTGACAGAAATCTGGAGATCGGAACAAAATGCCCTCCAGAATTTGGCCACAAACTGGGATCCGCGGTCAGAGACCACATCAAGTGGCAACCCGTGGAGACGCACAACATGCAGCATAAATAATTCAGACAGGCGTCTGGCTGATGGCAGCCCAACCAGTGGAACGAAGTGCGCCATCTTCGAAAACCTGTCAACGACAACCCAGATGGCTGTCATCCCCGAGGATTTGGGCAAGTCCACCACAAAATCCATTGAAATGTGGGTCCACGGCTTAGATGGGATAGAGAGTGGATGTAATGGGCCAACAGGAACCCCTCTAGGAGTCTTATTTCGGGCACAGATGTCACATGCCCGAACCCACTGATCCAAATCCTTAGCCACCGAGGGCCACCACACCGCCCTAGATAGCAACTCCCGAGTTCTGGCAATACCCGGGTGACCTGCCGACTTCTTGGCATGGAATTCCAGGAACACTCGCTGTCTTAACCTAGGAGGCACAAACAAAAGACCTACCGGAAGGTCTGGAGGAGCCTGCTCCTGTGCTCTAAGGACTAATGATAAGAGGTCCTGGGTAATGCCCACTTTAATACATGATGGGGAAACAATGGGCAACGGCTCCTCGGTGGTCTCCTGGATTGGAGCAAAACTCCGCGAGAGCGCATCAGCCTTGATGTTTTTTGACCCAGGGCGATATGTTATCAAACAATTAAAGCGAGCAAAAAACAAAGCCCATCGTGCCTGCCTGGCATTGAGACGCTTCGCTGACTCTAAATATGCCAGATTCTTATGGTCAGTGAGAATTGAGACCACAAACTTAGCCCCCTCAAGCCAGTGTCTCCACTCCTCGAGTGCATCCTTAATAGCCAACAATTCCCGGTTACCCACGTCATAATTCATCTCGGCAGGCGAAAATTTACGGGAAAAGTAAGCACAGGGATGAAGGCGATTATCAGACACTCCCATCTGAGAAAGCACTGCCCCAATACCCATCTCAGAGGCATCCACCTCCACCACAAAAGGACGCTCTGGATCTGGGTGTCGCAGCACCTTGGCCGAAACAAATGCCCTTTTGAGACGGGCAAAAGCCGCTTTAGCCTCACAAGACCAGTGAGCAACATCCGCCCCTTTCTTAGTGAGTGCCACCAAGGGCGCCACTATAGACGAAAATCCAGCGATAAATCGTCTATAAAAATTCGCAAAGCCCAGGAAACGCTGAAGCGCCTTCAAACTAGTGGGCTGCACCCAATCCAGGACTGCCTGTACCTTGGAACCCTCCATTTGGAAACCATCTGGGGAGATAATATATCCTAGAAATGCGATTTGCTGAACTTCAAATTCGCACTTCTCCAGCTTCGCCCCAAGCCGGTGGTCTCTGAGTTTCTGGAGGACTAAGCGTACATGCTTCCGATGTTCCTCCAGGGAATGGGAGAAGATTAGGATGTCATCTAAGTATACAACTAAGAATCTATCCAAATATTCCCTGAGCACATCATTCATGAAATCCTGGAAGACTGCCGGGGCATTACAGAGCCCAAAAGGCATCACCAAATATTCATAATGCCCTGAGTGGGTATTAAAGGCAGTCTTCCATTCATCCCCCTCTCTTATTCGGATTAGATTGTACGCACCGCGTAGGTCAATCTTAGAAAAAATGGTGGCAGTACGAAGCTGGTCAAACAAGACCGAAATGAGAGGCAGTGGGTATGAGTTTTTAATCGTGATACGGTTCAATTCCCTGAAGTCGATGCAGGGTCGCAACGAACCGTCCTTTTTACCCACGAAGAAGAACCCCGACCCAACTGGAGACTGTGAAGGTCTGATAAATCCCTTAGCCAAGTTCTCCTGAATGTACTCTGCCATAGCCTGAGTCTCAGGACGTGACAGGGAGTACAACCTGCTCTTGGGAAGCTTAGCATTTGGCAACAAATCAATGGCACAGTCATAGGGGCGATGGGGAGGTAGTACCTCTGCAACTTTTTTGGAGAACACGTCCGCAAAATCTGCATAACACCCTGGCAATCCTGGCAAACTTAGCTGCGAGAGCCTGACTGGAAGGCTCAAGCAACTCCTGAAACAATCAGTACCCCAACTAAGAATCTCCCCAGAGACCCAGTCAAATTGAGGATTGTGGGCCCTTAACCAGGGTAACCCCAACACCAATGGGGCAAAAGTACAGACAGTCACATAAAAGGACAATTTTTCAGAGTGTGTGGCTCCAATAAACAAAGAAATCTGGCTAGTGCAAGAGGTAATTTTACCTTGGGATAATGGTTCCCCGTTTAACCCACAAATCTCAATTTCCGATGCCAAGGGTACTAAGGGAACAGAGTGTTTTAGGGCGAATTGGCGGTCCATAAAAACCCCGTCGGCCCCACTGTCCACAAAGGCCTCAGTCTTGACAGTTTGACCGAGGATCTTCAAGGTCACCGGAATGATAAAAGTCTTCTTGGGAAATTCTGACTTCTGGCCTGACAGGATATTTCCCATCACCCTCAGGCCCTGAAGTTTTCCGGCTTTTCTGGGCATGATACTACCACATGACCTTTATTCCCACAGTACAAACACAACCCCTGCTGTCTCCTCCGCGTCTTCTCACGCGAGGAGAGGCGGGTAGCCCCAATCTGCATAGGCTCCTCAGAAAATTCCTCAGAGTCTGAGGTTCCCTTGGGAAGGAAGGAAATCTCAGTCTCCCTTTCAAGCCTACGCTCTCTCAGCCGTCTATCCACCCGGATGGATAACTGCATGAGCTGATCCAAGCTATCAGGCAAGGGATATTGTACCAGTTGGTCCTTTATCTGGTTAGAAAGACCTCTTCGGTACTGGTGTCTCAGGGCTGGGTCATTCCACTGGGTATCATGGGCCAACCTCCGAAACTCCGTACAGTAAACCTCAACTGGCCTTCGCCCTTGCTTAAGGATCGAAATCTGAGCCTCGGCTGAGGCCGTCTTGTCAGGGTCATCATACAACATGCCCAGTGCCGTAAAAAAAGCATCAACACTTTTAAGCGACGGACAGTCAGGCTGCAACCCATATGCCCAGACCTGTGGGTCTCCTTGTAGCAAGGAAATCACTATGCCCACCCGCTGAATCTCCGACCCAGAAGACTGAGGCCTAAGCCGGAAGTATAGCTTGCAGCTCTCCTTGAAACAAAAGAACTGCGAGCGATCTCCAGAAAAACGATCCGGGAGATTTACTTTCGGCTCCTTAACCCCTGCAGGTGCTGCTGCTGCGGGAGCTCCGCCAGCAGCCTGGGAGGTGTGCATTTTAATGGACAAATCATTAAATTGCCGAGTCAGGACCTGCACCTGATCGACCACCTGTTGCAACGTATTTTGAGGGGTATGCTCCATATTCCCACAAAATTTCAACAGGAGTATTTGGCTGCTGAATATGTTATGCACACCAGTGCCTGCAGGAAAGTACTAGTGTCAGAACTGTTATGCACTCCAGTGTCTGCAGGAATGTACTGGTGTTTGAACTGTTATGCAAAACAAATGGACTCACAGACAAACTGGGGAATATGACATAACGTACACAGAAGGTGATAGGGTAACAAAATACACACACAGTGAACAGAGAAGCCCAGAGGCTAAGGAACTGGGTATCTCCCTTGTATTAGAACTGCTCAGATGTAAAAAGCAAGATGTTGTGTTTTAATACGTAGAGAACCCGAAATGCTGTTGCTAAGGGCAACAGCAAAACCCTAAAGGGTTACCAACGGGTGTGGCAGTAAACTCCTTGGTCAGAGATGGAATGATAGACACAAGGAGAGCCTCCACAATCCTGATTCTCACTTGCAGTGCACAGGTTTAAGCTTACTGCCACTAAACTGACCCCTGACACCTAGCACAGTGAGACAGGATTAGACAGGCAAGTGTTAGAATACAGCCGCAAACTTGCTAAGTTCACAGAGTAATAACAGAACCTCAGCAAGCTAAACGACTGACTCCAGTCTTACTGCTAGGTCTGGATTGGCAGAGTGTAATACCAAATCCCCAGGCCTATTTGCAGTAAGCAACAAACAAATACAAAGCTACACAGTACTGGCTAACTTTCATGAACTGACTAACCAACAGAGATTCAGCAGCATCTGCTTACCCTGAAAAGAGGCCTTATAAAGCAGGTGCTGTCCACGCCCCACTCAGACCTCACAGACTGTGAGCACAAAAACCAGCACCGGATCCCCTGACGTGCACAGAGCCTATAACCACTGCACAGCAAAAGACCCGAACCGGAGTATCAGCTGCGCTCAGGTTACTCCACTAGCACTTGTCTCCCGGTTGCCATGACGACGTGGCAGCACAGGGCAGGAGACCCTAACAGTGAGTCCGCAAGGGAAATCACTGCCTCGCTGTCGGGATTCTGACAGATGGGATGCCGGCTGTCGGTGTACTGACAGCCAGCATCCCGTCTGATGGTAAAACATACCGATTCCATGTGTAAGTATGTGTGTGTGTGTTTATGTGATTGGGGGTGGTGAAGAGAAAATACCTATGAATTTCATATTAATATTGGTGTCCATATAGTGTAAAGCCTTTCCACGCGCACTAGTCACCACATAATGTGACTTTGCTGTACTTCTGTTTGCAGAAAACTTTTAATTATCCAACAATATATTATGTTCTGAGCATGGCCAATTAGTTTTAATATAACAATGAGCAGCCTTAGTACACGGCTATAAACTAAGGCACTTGGAGCTCTTGTCCATTTCTCTCCTGCCGCTAACAAACAACACAGATAATGTTGGCTGCCCTTCTACAGTGTGCAGGTAAAAGGTTATTTAAGTACTTTATAAGAATTAATACCTAATTAACTGACATGGTAACGACAATCATTAGATCTATAAAGTGTTATAGCTATACCTAATTCTCTGATAGGTGATGCCCTCTAACAGGGGGAGGAAAGTCCAGTGCTATTTTATGCCAGAGTAAAGGAGAAAGCTTCAGGCCACTCTAAAAGCAGTACAATGTCTGTGCGCATTATGGTTTGATTTATAAAAGAAATGGTTCTAACTAGAGTTGAGTTCCAATGTATAGATAGTGTCTAGATAGACAGTCAAAAGGTCGACCCCATATGGTCAACATGTATTAGGTTGCCATGTTCAAAAGGTCGACAGGGTCAAAATGTCAACATGTAAAAGGTAGACAGTGCTTAAAGTTGACAGGAACAAAAGGTCGACATGACACACAAATGGTTGACACAACCTTTTTAGTGTACGCATGTCTTTTTTAGCTTGATTTACCATCCAGGAAATCGTAACCTGTGCCGAGTGAAGTGGCCGCAGAGCGAGGCACCTTGCCCGAAGTGTGGCGAGCAAGGGTATAGATTTGCAATAATTGTGGCTAGGCGGAGGGGCCTCGGGTAAAGGGGCGGAGTTTCATTGTGTGTCCGCCGTTTTCATCATTTTGGAAGCATGCTCAGTGCTCTCTGAGCAGCTGGGCAGCCCCCAGTTCCCCTACCAGTATGGTTAGATGCCGTACGTATGCGCATGAGATCTATTCAGTGATCACCGGCAGCTTTGCAGAGCAGCGGTAATCAGAGGATCTGCCAAGCTGCCCCCCCCCCACAAACACACACACACAAACACACACACACGCCTGCGGGACACTGCGGCCTGCAGGTGGGATAGCGGGACAGTGTCCATATGGCGGGACTGTCCCGCTGGAATTGGGACAGTTGGGAGGTATATACAAGCTACCTACAGTAGCTTATAGAAACATCCCTCAAAAAAGGTCAAGGTAAATGACAGGATGCAAAGAAACACTTACAAATAATAGTACAAAGCACAGCAAATTCCAATTTAGCTAAACCCATCTTTTTACCTGTGTGATATCAGTTTTACAAGTATCTGCCTGAATACACATTTACTAATTAGTTACTGTGACACCTGTAGGATCATTTACACAACCAGGTATATTTGGCCTTATTTAGATTTGTTTAGCGAGGCCACAGCCCCTCACCGGGAGCGCATGTGCCTTCGGCGTGCGCAAAACAGGTTTTTTTTATGTCTAAAGGGGAGGGGTGTGCATTTTTGAATGCCTATTTTTTTAATGCTCACACTGGGAGTTAAATTGTCTAGAAATAGCCCTGCCCATTAGTGTGTTTTTTGGGTTTGCCAACAACCCTGAATAACCCCCATCTTTCTATGACACAGACTGCAGAAGGTAATCACAGGACAAATTACTCTGCAACTTCTTGCTACAGAATAAAAAACAGCCAGAGACATTAACTAGTATTGTATAATATTACATTTTACATAAAGAAAGGAGGTAAAATCTAAGGCACATCCCTATAATATGATGGTTTAGGGCAATTAATGAGACAAATGTTGAAACATAACTTGTATTGAATTAACACTTAAACACTAATTTTAGTCAAGTAAAAGCAAATAAAACTACAGTATAATGGCATAAATATTTGATTATATATTCAGAGTAACAGCAGTCCTGATAAATGTTGTTAAGAAATATCGGTGCTGAATTCTGCACAAAAACAACAGAGAATAAATGGCTGTTTACAAATGCACTACGTAATCACACCTGCCTAACTTATGTTGTTATGACACTGGGGGTCATTCCGAGTTGATCGCTCGCTAGCAGTTTTTAGCAGCCGTGCAAACGCTATGCCGCCGCCCACTGGGAGTGTATTTTAGCTTAGCAGAAGTGCAAACGTTTTTATCGCAGAGCGCCTGCAAAAAATTTTGGTGTAGTTTCAGAGTAGCTCAAAACCTACTCAGCGCTTGCGATCACTTCAGACTATTCAGTTCTGGATTTGACGTCACACACCCGCCCAGCGTTCGCCCAGCCATGCCTGCGTTTTCCCTGGCATGCCTGCGTTTTTCCGAACACTCCCTGAAGACAGTTACCACCCAGAAACGCCCACTTCATGTCAATCACTCTGTGGCAGCCAGTGCGACTGAAATGCATCGCTAGACCCTGTGCAAAACTGCATCATTCGTTGTGCCCATACGTCGCGCGTGCGCATTGCGCAGCATACACATACACAGAACTGCCTTTTTTTAGCCTGATCGCTGCGCTGCGAACAAATGCAGCTAGCGATCAACTCGGAATGACCCCCATTGTCAAAGGCAAGAAAATCAGCATTCCAGCCACTTTACAATTACATAAACAAAGTGACATTGGCCCATAGGCGTGCGCAGACGCCGACACAGGGGTACCACTGTAGACTTTCCCCCTCTGTTGGGTATCAGACTACCTCCTCCACCCCTTGCTCTGGGACATAAGACTGCTCACCTGAGCTGCCCAGGTGAGCAGTCTATGTCCTGGATGGGGAGAGTAGAGGGGGAAAGTCCGGAAGGGCACCCCCGTGTCGGGGTCTCTCCGCACACCTATGCATTGGCCTGCAGTATGAGCAAAATATATTGGTAGTTAGAGGAACTCCAACCACAGGTGATCATAAGAGCCGACCAAATTGCCGCAATTCCTTAACCAACCGCAAGTTACTATTTTATATTGCCATCTTATACACTAACTGAAAGAATGTACAATGCAGCTGAATAAACGCTGATGGGCCAAAAGTAATTGAGGGCAAGACATAGGGGTACATTTACTAAGATGTGGGTTCTATTTAAGATGAGATGTTGCCCATATCAACCAATTTGTAAAAAGTTGCCGCTTTAAATCTTAGTGCTAAATCGCTGAAATTTCAGCACTTGCAAATCTTGCACTCATTACGTTTAGGCTGATGTGTGCACTAGCAGCTATTAAACACAATCATTTTGGTGTTGGAGTTTTCTTGTTACTATCATGAAGTTGATTGGACAGGTAGTAAGTGAAATCATACATATAAGTCCAAATTGGAAAGAAAGTGTGGGTGCACTCAACCAAACAACTTTTGACTGTCATTGTATAGACTGTTCTAGATAAATGATGACTAGAAGCTATTTTTTTAGAACTTCTCCACTTTGTTTCTCTCAAAGTTTTGAAATGTCACCCTTCGGGTGGGATTTACTAAAGAAGAGGTATGGTAAGAAAGAACCCTGTTTTTGGTGTTTTTACCAACACAGAGGATAACATCAGCTAGAAGCCTATGGGGGTCATTCCAACCTGATCACACGCTGCTGTTTTTCACAGAGCAGCGATCAGGTAACTACTGCGCATGCATATGCACTGCAATGCGCAGGCGCGATGTACGGGTACAAAGCGTATTGTTGCTGTGCAATGGATTTAACGAAGAATCCATTTGCACAGCCAATCGCAAGGAGATTGACAGGAAGAAGGCGTTTGTGGGTGTCAACTGACCGTTTTCTGGGAGTGTTTGATTAAATTCAGGCGTATCCAAGCGTTTGCAGGGCGGGTGTCTGATGTCAATTCCGGGACCTGACAGGCTGAAGTGATTGCAAGGGCTGAATAAGTTCTGAGCTACTCAGAAACTGCACAAACTATTTTTGTACCGCTCTGCTGCACATGCGATCGCACCGTTGCACAGCAAATATACACTCCCCAGTGGGCGGTGACTATGCGATTGCGCGGCTGCAAAAAGTAGCTAGCGAGCGATCAACTCGGAATGACCCCCAATGTTCTTCTTTCCGCATCATGCTGTCTAAGGCACCTGACTGAATCCCTCCCAGCATGCCCCGCAGCCACTGTGTCCTTCTGTGCATGCACAGATGGACTCCGGGGTCATAAACGATTCAGGGTAACACCAGTGTTCAGGATACCATCCCAATTATTTACCTCTGCCTAACGCTTTAAGCAGATCCTCCTGTTGTTCTTTCCCACTTTTACCTCTACGCCATCTTGATCAGGTGATTTCTCATCAATTGTTCGCATTGTTTGAACTTCATCGTCTTTGTTTGAATGGATGGATTCATTCATTTTTAATACACTAAATAAAATCAGATTTTAACTATCTAATCCATCAGGTTGTGCCCCTAAACAATCACGTATAAATTGACGGACCTGTCACGTGTATGGGCTACACTTGTTAGTACCTCCTGGATACTTGAGATTTATATTGTGCAATTTATGTCTTTAGTGCAGTTTGTTTTGTTGGATACATCCATATTTAATACATTTAATAAAATCATACTATTATCTACTTATCTATCATTCCTTTTTGATCAATCATTAGAGTGCACCCACACGAGAGTCTTCTTTCTCTCCAATTTTGACATAGTTACAAACACTGACTCTGGGTGCACCACCACCTTGACTATATCAGGAGACTTTCTCTCCCTCTCATTTGTCGATCTTGGTTCCTGTAGTACTGTATATACTTTTGACCTTAGACTGGTGCGGGATCACCCACATACTTAAATCATACAAATAAGTAAGCAAACATATCAGTCTTGAACTCATGCTTGCTTTTTACTTATTTTGTTATATTACAACCTGTAATTTAATTAATTTTTTTAAATCTGAATTTTATGTGATGGATCTGCAAAACATAGTCTAAGTTGGTGAAGTGAAATAAGAAAAATTTATGTAAAAATATTTTTTATAAATAAAAATCTAAAAATTGGCATGTACATATGTATTTACCCCCTTTGCTATGAAGCCCCTCAAAAGTTCTGGTGCAACCAATTACCTTCAGAAGTCACATAATTAGTGAAATGAAGTCCACCTGTGTGCAATCTAAGTGTCCCATGATCTGTCAGTATAAACTAGAGATGAGCGGGTTCGGTTTCTCTGAATCCGAACCCGCACGAACTTCATGTTTTTTTTCACGGGTCCGAGCGACTCGGATCTTCCCGCCTTGCTCGGTTAACCCGAGCGCGCCCGAACGTCATCATGACGCTGTCGGATTCTCGCGAGACTCGGATTCTATATAAGGAGCCGCGCGTCGCCGCCATTTTCACACATGCATTGAGATTGATAGGGAGAGGACGTGGCTGGCGTCCTCTCCATTTAGATTAGAAGAGAGAGAGAGATTGACCTGATTTACTGGAGCTTAGGAGTACTGTAGAACTGTAGAGAGTGCAGAGTTTACTAGTGACTGACCACAGTGACCACCAGACAGTGCAGTTTTATTTAATATATCCGTTCTCTGCCTGAAAAAAACGATACACAGTGACTCAGTCACATACCATATCTGTGTGCACTGCTCAGCCCAGTGTGCTGCATCATCTATGTATATATCTGACTGTGCTCAGCTCACACATCTTATAATTGTGGGGGAGACTGGGGAGCACTGCAGTGCCAGTTATAGGTTATAGCAGGAGCCAGGAGTACATATTATTATTAAAATTAAACAGTGCACACTTTTGCTGCAGGAGTGCCACTGCCAGTGTGACTGACCAGTGACCTGACCACACTGACCACCAGTATAGTTAGTAGTATAGTATACTATATTGTGATTGCCTGAAAAAGTTAAACACTCGTCGTGTGACTTCACTTGTGTGGTGTTTTTTTTTTTATTCTATAAAAAACTCATTCTGCTGACAGACAGTGTCCAGCAGGTCCGTCATTATATAATATATACCTGTCCGGCTGCAGTAGTGATATATATATATTTTTTATATCATTATTTATCATCCAGTCGCAGCAGACACAGTACGGTAGTTCAAGGCTGTAGCTACCTCTGTGTCGGCACTCGGCAGTCCGTCCATAATTGTATACCACCTACCCGTGGTTTTTTTTTCTTTCTTCTTTATACATACATACTACTACTACATCTCTTTATCAACCAGTCTATATTAGCAGCAGACACAGTACAGTACGGTAGTCCACGGCTGTAGCTACCTCTGTGTCGGCACTCGGCAGTCCGTCCATAATTGTATACCACCTACCCGTGGTTTTTTTTTCTTTCTTCTTTATACATACATACTACTACTACTACATCTCTTTATCAACCAGTCTATATTAGCAGCAGACACAGTACAGTACGGTAGTCCACGGCTGTAGCTACCTCTGTGTCGGCACTGGGCAGTCCGTCCATAATTGTATACCACCTACCCGTGGTTTTTTTTTTCTTTCTTCTTTATACATACATACTACTACTACATCTCTTTATCAACCAGTCTATATTAGCAGCAGACACAGTACAGTACGGTAGTCCACGGCTGTAGCTACCTCTGTGTCGGCACTGGGCAGTCCGTCCATAATTGTATACCACCTACCCGTGGTTTTTTTTTCTTTCTTCTTTATACATACATACTACTACTACTACATCTCTTTATCAACCAGTCTATATTAGCAGCAGACACAGTACAGTACGGTAGTCCACGGCTGTAGCTACCTCTGTGTCGGCACTGGGCAGTCCGTCCATAATTGTATACCACCTACCCGTGGTTTTTTTTCTTTCTTCTTTATACATACATACTACTACTACATCTCTTTATCAACCAGTCTATATTAGCAGCAGACACAGTACAGTACGGTAGTCCACGGCTGTAGCTACCTCTGTGTCGGCACTGGGCAGTCCGTCCATAATTGTATACCACCTACCCGTGGTTTTTTTTTCTTTCTTCTTTATACATACATACTACTACTACATCTCTTTATCAACCAGTCTATATTAGCAGCAGACACAGTACAGTACGGTAGTCCACGGCTGTAGCTACCTCTGTGTCGGCACTCGGCAGTCCATCCATAATTGTATACTAGTATCCATCCATCTCCATTGTTTACCTGAGGTGCCTTTTAGTTGTGCCTATTAAAATATGGAGAACAAAAATGTTGAGGTTCCAAAATTAGGGAAAGATCAAGATCCACTTCCACCTCGTGCTGAAGCTGCTGCCACTAGTCATGGCCGAGACGATGAAATGCCAGCAACGTCGTCTGCCAAGGCCGATGCCCAATGTCATAGTACAGAGCATGTCAAATCCAAAACACCAAATATCAGTAAAAAAAGGACTCCAAAACCTAAAATAAAATTGTCGGAGAAGCGTAAACTTGCCAATATGCCATTTACCACACGGAGTGGCAAGGAACGGCTGAGGCCCTGGCCTATGTTCATGGCTAGTGGTTCAGCTTCACATGAGGATGGAGGCACTCAGCCTCTCGCTAGAAAAATGAAAAGACTCAAGCTGGCAAAAGCAGTAGCACCGCAAAGAACTGTGCGTTCTTCGAAATCCCAAATCCACAAGGAGAGTCCAATTGTGTCGATTGCGATGCCTGACCTTCCCAACACTGGACGTGAAGAGCATGCGCCTTCCACCATCTGCACGCCCCCTGCAAGTGCTGGAAGGAGCACCCGCAGTCCAGTTCCTGATAGTCAGATTGAAGATGTCAGTGTTGAAGTACACCAGGATGAGGAGGATATGGGTGTTGCTGGCGCTGGGGAGGAAATTGACCAGGAGGATTCTGATGGTGAGGTGGTTTGTTTAAGTCAGGCACCCGGGGAGACACCTGTTGTCCGTGGGAGGAATAGGGCCGTTGACATGCCTGGTGAAAATACCAAAAAAATCAGCTCTTCGGTGTGGAAGTATTTCACCAGAAATGCGGACAACAGGTGTCAAGCCGTGTGTTCCCTTTGTCAAGCTGTAATAAGTAGGGGTAAGGACGTTAACCACCTCGGAACATCCTCCCTTATACGTCACCTGCAGCGCATTCATAATAAGTCAGTGACAAGTTCAAAAACTTTGGCCGACAGCGGAAGCAGTCCACTGACCAGTAAATCCCTTCCTCTTGTAACCAAGCTCACGCAAACCACCCCACCAACTCCCTCAGTGTCAATTTCCTCCTTCCCCAGGAATGCCAATAGTCCTGCAGGCCATGTCACTGGCAATTCTGACGAGTCCTCTCCTGCCTGGGATTCCTCCGATGCATCCTTGCGTGTAACGCCTACTGCTGCTGGCGCTGCTGTTGTTGCCGCTGGGAGTCGATGGTCATCCCAGAGGGGAAGTCGTAAGCCCATTTGTACTACTTCCAGTAAGCAATTGACTGTCCAACAGTCCTTTGCGAGGAAGATGAAATATCACAGCAGTCATCCTGTTGCAAAGCGGATAACTGAGTCCTTGACAACTATGTTGGTGTTAGACGTGCGTCCGGTATCCGCCGTTAGTTCACAGGGAACTAGACAATTTATTGAGGCAGTGTGCCCCCGTTACCAAATACCATCTAGGTTCCACTTCTGTAGGCAGGCGATACCGAGAATGTACACGGACGTCAGAAAAAGACTCACCAGTGTCCTAAAAAATGCAGTTGTACCCAATGTCCACTTAACCACGGACATGTGGACAAGTGGAGCAGGGCAGGGTCAGGACTATATGACTGTGACAGCCCACTGGGTAGATGTATGGACTCCCGCCGCAAGAACAGCAGCGGCGGCACCAGTAGCAGCATCTCGCAAACGCCAACTCTTTCCTAGGCAGGCTACGCTTTGTATCACCGCTTTCCAGAATACGCACACAGCTGAAAACCTCTTACGGCAACTGAGGAAGATCATCGCAGAATGGCTTACCCCAATTGGACTCTCCTGTGGATTTGTGGCATCGGACAACGCCAGCAATATTGTGTGTGCATTAAATATGGGCAAATTCCAGCACGTCCCATGTTTTGCACATACCTTGAATTTGGTGGTGCAGAATTTTTTTAAAAACGACAGGGGCGTGCAAGAGATGCTGTCGGTGGCCAGAAGAATTGCGGGACACTTTCGGCGTACAGGCACCACGTACAGAAGACTGGAGCACCACCAAAAACTACTGAACCTGCCCTGCCATCATCTGAAGCAAGAAGTGGTAACGAGGTGGAATTCAACCCTCTATATGCTTCAGAGGTTGGAGGAGCAGCAAAAGGCCATTCAAGCCTATACAATTGAGCACGATATAGGAGGTGGAATGCACCTGTCTCAAGTGCAGTGGAGAATGATTTCAACGTTGTGCAAGGTTCTGATGCCCTTTGAACTTGCCACACGTGAAGTCAGTTCAGACACTGCCAGCCTGAGTCAGGTCATTCCCCTCATCAGGCTTTTGCAGAAGAAGCTGGAGGCATTGAAGAAGGAGCTAAAAGGGAGCGATTCCGCTAGGCATGTGGGACTTGTGGATGCAGCCCTTAATTCGCTTAACAAGGATTCACGGGTGGTCAATCTGTTGAAATCAGAGCACTACATTTTGGCCACCGTGCTCGATCCTAGATTTAAAACCTACCTTGGATCTCTCTTTCCGGCAGACACAAGTCTGCTGGGGTGCAAAGACCTGCTGGTGACAAAATTGTCAAGTCAAGCGGAACGCGACCTGTCAACATCTCCTCCTTCACATTCTCCCGCAACTGGGGGTGCGAGGAAAAGGCTCAGAATTCCGAGCCCACCCGCTGGCGGTGATGCAGGGCAGTCTGGAGCGACTGCTGATGCTGACATCTGGTCCGGACTGAAGGACCTGACAACGATTACGGACATGTCGTCTACTATCACTGCATATGATTCTCTCAACATTGAAAGAATGGTGGAGGATTATATGAGTGACCGCATCCAAGTAGGCACGTCACACAGTCCGTACTTATACTGGCAGGAAAAAGAGGCAATTTGGAGGCCCTTGCACAAACTGGCTTTATTCTACCTAAGTTGCCCTCCCACAAGTGTGTACTCCGAAAGAGTGTTTAGTGCCGCCGCTCACCTTGTCAGCAATCGGCGTACGAGGTTACATCCAGAAATGTGGAGAAGATGATGTTCATTAAAATGAATTATAATCAATTCCTCCGCGGAGACATTGACCAGCAGCAATTGCCTCCACAAAGTACACAGGGAGCTGAGATGGTGGATTCCAGTGGGGACGAATTGATAATCTGTGAGGAGGGGGATGTACACGGTGATATATCGGAGGATGATGATGAGGTGGACATCTTGCCTCTGTAGAGCCAGTTTGTGCAAGGAGAGATTAATTGCTTCTTTTTTGGTGGGGGTCCAAACCAACCCGTCATATCAGTCACAGTCGTGTGGCAGACCCTGTCACTGAAATGATGGGTTGGTTAAAGTGTGCATGTCCTGTTTATACAACATAAGGGTGGGTGGGAGGGCCCAAGGACAATTCCATCTTGCACCTCTTTTTTCTTTTATTTTTCTTTGCGTCATGTGCTGTTTGGGGAGGGTTTTTTGGAAGGGACATCCTGCGTGACACTGCAGTGCCACTCCTAGATGGGCCCGGTGTTTGTGTCGGCCACTAGGGTCGCTAATCTTACTCACACAGCTACCTCATTGCGCCTCTTTTTTTCTTTGCATCATGTGCTGTTTGGGGAGTGTTTTTTGGAAGGGCCATCCTGCGTGACACTGCAGTGCCACTCCTAGATGGGCCAGGTGTTTGTGTCGGCCACTAGGGTCGCTTAGCTTAGTTATCCAGCGACCTCGGTGCAAATTTTAGGACTAAAAATAATATTGTGAGGTGTGAGGTATTCAGAATAGACTGAAAATGAGTGGAAATTATGGTTTTTGAGGTTAATAATAATATGGGATCAAAATGACCCCCAAATTCTATGATTTAAGCTGTTTTTTAGGGTTTTTTGAAAAAAACACCCGAATCCAAAACACACCCGAATCCGACAAAAAAAATTCGGTGAGGTTTTGCCAAAACGCGGTCGAACCCAAAACACGGCCGCGGAACCGAACCCAAAACCAAAACACAAAACCCGAAAAATTTCAGGCGCTCATCTCTAGTATAAACACATCTTTTCTGAAAGGCCCCAGAGGCTGCAACACCACTAAGCAAGAGGCATCACGCCATGAAGACCAAGGAGCTCTCCAAACAAGTCAGGGACAAAGTTGTTGAGAAATACAAGTCAGGGTTGGGTTATAAAAAAATATCCATATCTTTGATGATCCCCCGGAGCACCAGCAAATCCATCATCTTCAAATGGAAAGAACATGGTACCACAGCAAACCTGCCAAGAGAGGGCCGGCTATCAAAACTCACAGACCGGGCAAGGAGGGAATTAATCAGAGAGGTAGCACAGAGACCAAAGGTAACCCTGTAGGAGCTGCAGAGTTCCACAGCAGAGACTGGTGTTTCTGCGCATGTGACCACAATAAGCCATACACTCCATAGAGCTGGGCTTTATGGAAGGGTGGCCAGAAAAAAGCCATTACTTAGTGTTAAAAATAAGAAGGAATGTTTTGAGTTTGCCAACAGGCATGTAGACGACTCCCCAAATGTATGGAGGAAGGTGGTCTGGTCAGCCACCAAGGAAAATGCTATGTCTCGCGTAAACCCAACACATCCCATCACCTCAAGAACACCATCCCCACAGTGAAACATGGCGGTGGCAGCATCATGCTGTGGAGCTGTTTTTCAGCAGCAGGGACTGGTAAACTGTTTCGAGTCAAGGGAAAGATGAATGGTGCTAAATACAGGAATATTCTTGAGCAAAACCTGTTTCAGTCTGCCTGTGATTTGAGACTGGGACGGAGGTTCACCTTCCAGCAGGTTAATGACCGAAGCATACGGCTAAAGCAACACTCGAGTGGTTTAAGGGGAAACATTAAAATGTGTTGGAATGGCTTAGTCAAAGCCCAGATCTGAATCCAATTGAGAATCTGTGGTCAGGCTTGAATATTGCTGTTCACAAGCGGAAACCATCCAACATGAAGGAGCTGGAGCAGTTTTGCCTTGAGGAATGGGCAAAAATCCCAGTGGCAAGATGTGGCAAGTTCATAGAGACTTATCCAAAGTGACTTGCAGCTGTAATTGCCGCAGAAGGTGGCTCTACAAAGTACTTTCTTTAGGGGGTGAATAGTTATGCACGCTGAAGTTTTCTGTTATTTGTCCTATTTGTTGTTTGCTTCACAATAATAAAAAAACATCCTCAAAGTTGTAGCCATGTTCTGTGAATGAAATGATGCAAACCTTCAAACAATCCATTTTAATTCCAGGTTGTGAGGCAACAAAACATGAAAAATGCAAAGGGTGTAAATACATTAGCAAGGCACTGTAAAACTTGCTTGGTTGCTATGGGCAACTTCTTCACATTATATATTTAGCAGGTTTGAGACATCTCCCTTACTGTATAATAAGTACTTCTTGCTCACTACCAAGAGACCATATGGCATACAGTAGCTGTCTTTTTCTTCTTCTTCAGCCTGGTTTTATGGGCTGGGTTCGGGTCACCATACCGACGCCGGCTATTAGATGGCCAGCGGGGGGCCACACAGCAGGCTCGGCAGCTCGCTGTGCTCACCACATGTTCTATTCCCACTCTGTGGGTGTCGTGAACACCTAGGAGTGGGAATAGTCCCTGTTGGTCGGCATGTCGACCGCCGGGCTATTCAGTGTTCGGAATCACGGCATCGGCAATGTGACTGGTGGTCTCCCAACCGCCGGACACATAACCACATTTATAATACTGTTAAGCTTGTACTGTAGCGCAACAGTTAAGTATCTAACTAAGGGTGATTTTATCTGCTTAATTTACTTACAGTACCTTCCACTGGTGACGACCCCAGTAAACTGGCTGATGTCCTTGCAAATGCACCTCCCTCCCCACACAAGTAACTGGAGCAGATGCACCAGGAATACAGCCTGAGGTGTGGTTTCGCTGTAAGTGCAGACAATGAGTAGTATGGGTGTAGTATGTGAAATACTAATAGACCAAGATGCAAATACAATTATTTAATTATAGTCAGCTTCCCCTTCTAAATAGAGTAGGAAAGCAGTATTTAGTACACGTTATCTTACTTTTAAGCCACAGTTGCAGCACTGTAACTTCATTTGCATTAATTGGTTTGTTATAGATACATTGACGAATTAGACCCAGTCTGCAGCCATTATCATCATCAACTCACAGCTTACCGCAAAGTTCCATTACTCCGAAGTCTATTCTCTCCATACAGGTGCATTTGCACTTTTTCAGTCGCAATTCACCCAAGAATGCAACACATCCTTACTGTACTTTGATACATTTTCATGGCTCTTCTAACCCCCATCCCGGCCCTTTTGTCACAAGAAGCCACTTGCAGCTTGCCAAGA
Source organism: Pseudophryne corroboree (assembly GCF_028390025.1). Classification (NCBI taxonomy): domain Eukaryota; kingdom Metazoa; phylum Chordata; class Amphibia; order Anura; family Myobatrachidae; genus Pseudophryne; species Pseudophryne corroboree. The sequence continues at coordinate 159,059,842 of NC_086449.1, forward strand.
TAAAAAAGACATGTATGTGTATTAAAAAAAAAGAAAGAACAAGTTGCGGCCAAAATAAGCCACTACTTGTAATACAGAATGAGGCCCTGTATGTTTAGTGGCTTTGGGTGTTAGTCGCTATTCTAAAGGTTTTTAAACATCTGTAATGAATAGTGAAAATGTGAAATGCGCTGTTATTATTTTTTGTTGGAATGCAAAATAATCCTTGAAAAAAAGGGCCCGTGTGTATTTACTGTATGCTTTTAAATACAGTTGTACCTTAGTATGCTTTACAATAAGACTAAGAATTATCCTGGTCTGGATAGTTAATGGATAGTTACTAAGTAGATGGCTTTCCAACAATATTATGTATACAAGGGGTTATTCAGGTTTGTTAGCAAACCAAAAAAATCACACTGATGGGCAAAACCATGTGCACTGGTGGGGCATATGTAACATGTGCAGAGATAGTTATATTTGGGTAGATTATATTCATAGTTGCCTACTTTGCTGCCTCCTCCCCTGAGAGGTATCTGCATGGTAGGCGCATGGGGGCGTGGCCGGAGGCAAGGTGGTCTGGCCAAGGGCTTGGCCGGTAGAGAGGTGGGCAGTCCGGGGGGCATCATGACCGCATCATCATGGCACTGCCCTCCACTATGCAGGGCTCAAAAAATAGGGACTGTATAGTGGGGTGCGGAGCTACGATGACGCGAATAAGAGCAAATCGCGTCATCGGATCCCCTTATTATCCCCCAATTGTTCTCTGCTGTGAGCTGCCGAAGGGGAGTGCGGGGGGCTGGCACAGAAAGCAAGAGACTTTCCAACCTTTCTGGGGGGCCAAGAGGGCCACTCGATATTCAGGAGCATACTGGCTGCTTTATATTTATAGTGCAATTTAGATTTCATATTGAACACACCCCACCCAAATCTAACTTTCTCTGCACATGTTACATATGCCCCACCTGCAGTGCAACATGGTTTTGCCCGTTAGTGTGTTTTTTTTTTATTTGCTAACACACCTGAATAAGGCACAGTACACTATCTGAAAAATTTATAATCCTGAGTTCGATCTGATAACACAGAATTCATTAATTTCACCCCCTGCTTATACCTATAATTCTGTAATCACTTACAAGTGACATTGTGTAACAGCTCCCTGCAGCCTCGGAGCCCGGTAGATAGTCATAAACGTAAATAAGAGAACTAATGTATATCGCTAAGGACCTCCTTCATTAAGTAGTCAGATTTGGGAACTGTAAGATTCATCTAGAAGTAAGTTGATATGAAAATGGATGGCTTGTTGTGCAGGAACTTTCATAGGGAATCTGATGAACTTTACAGTCTCACTATTCATCCTTCAGTGGCACCAAATGTCCCTCAGTGTAAGATATTGTAGGAATCCAATTTACAAATTCATATCAACAACAGGACATTATACAGCCGAAGTCAATTCTTATGCGTCCCTTGGGTGTTCCATACGAAATTGTCAAATGCAAGGAACAGATGCCTGAACATACACTAGTCTTCTACACACTGTGTGTATATACATTATCGACCTACGCTATAAATGGCCACACACTTGCGCATTTATTATGAGCTTATGTTGCATTCCGCTGGATCACTGTCACAGTAAAACAAGTGACAGGATTGATGCATGATTTTTACATGACGCTCCGTTTACGGATTCCATGCAAATGTGCTGTCCCTCTTTGTGGTCATAAGAGGCCCCCACTCCGCTCATCTGATCATGAATGTGGGTAGCATGCAGAGCCGGCCCTAACCAATTTGGTGCCCCCTAGCACCACCGCTATTTCCGCCTCTGACCCAGCACCCTTCTCCCAGCACAGCACCCATCACCCAGCAGCACAGCTCACAGCAGCAGCCAGCAAAACCCATCACCTATTGCAATCCTCATTTTGGGGTCCTGTGCCAGCAAGAGTGTTGGCAAAAAGGGGCACGTTCTTGCTGGGAAGGGGCATGCCCACTCAATAATACCCCCAGTTCATGTGCGTGCAGGTCTCCGAGACAGGGCATCTGTGCCACATTCCTGGATACTTCTCTACTGCACATGTGCAAAACACCTCAGGGAAAATAGCCCCTGTTTAATTTTCCCTGTTATTTCTGCTGCTCTGCAGTGTTGACCATCACGCGAGATAAGTATAATTATGGGTGCAGGGTGTGCAGTGTTGACCCTGGGGGGCACCGCTCACCCTGAACCCATTATACAGCTCATTAAATATCAATACACCACCCATATCGTTGATATTTCAGAAAATAATGAACAAAAGAAGTTAGTTTGGGATGAATATATATTTATTTTGGCAAAAAATCATGTTTTTTACCCATACATATTGTTAACAAATAGAGTTTTGATTTCCCTACTTTTTTGTCTCCTCAAAGTATCCACCCGAAGCGGTGATAACATCAGTGCATAAGCAGGGCATTCTGTCAGTCAAAAATAGGGGGAATGCAATAGTTTTTGGGCATCTATTTTTCCCTTTTAAATGGGATATTTAGATGGCCAAACAACAGTCAGAATTGTTTATTGAGCGCCCATGCATGTTGTGCTAAAACAGACCTGTTTTACACAGCTAAACCCATCTAAAGTATTGCTTTGGGCATCCAAACTCCCTCCCCTTTGAGAAGAAATGTCACTATGGCTAATGGCCACCTAAATGGATCAACAATTTAATTGCTCCGTTCTGTTCCCCCTAGGGATCGCTACAGGGAAAAACAATTGAATCGCCTCCAACTTGTCTAAAGTTTCATCTTCGATTGCAGCCCACCTGTCTTGTAGCAACTCTACCTGTCCAGTTGATCCCAAAGGAGTTCAAGTGGATTGCAATCAGGACTGTGGGGTAGCCAAATTATGTACCACCTCTGAAACATCCCCAGACCATAATGGAACCTCCTCCATGATTGACTGTGGGCTGTATGCAAGCAGGAAGCTTTAGCTTGCCTGTCGCATGACGAAGAAACTTGCACCTTCTGGGTGCACTTCAAACTTTGACTCATCTGTGGGAAGAACCTTCTTCCACTGACTAGTGCACTTTAAATACAAATAAGCCTTCAATATAAATTGACGGTTGTAGCGCATATTTTTCCTATCATCCATTTTCTTCAAGTAAAAGTAAACCTTTCATGTCTTTACTGTATTTGGTCTGGGATTCCTTGCCTCTCTGTTGTGGTATGGAGGAGGGACTACAAAGGGAACAAAGGTTGGTGTCAAAGTACAAAGCTGAACCCTCATCTCTTTCTGCAACCAGGTAACATGAGTCCTGTACTTATCATCTTAGTAACATCCATAAATTTATAAGGTTACCACATATTCATTTTCTGAACTGCAAATGTGTAAGAAGTTGAAGTTATTTTGGTGAACAAATTGGGCCTGGTGCAGAATTGGACCAAAAATTAGGTGAATGTGCACTTGCACTGCGTAACTTTACAAAGGCCCTCATTCCGAGTTGATCGCTCGGTAAAAATCTTCGCATCGCAGCGATTTTCCGCTTAATGCGCATGCGCAATGTTCGCACTGCGACTGCGCCAAGTAAATTTGCTATGTACTTAGGAATTTTACTCACGGCTTTTTCATCGGTCTGGCGATCGTAATGTGATTGACAGGAAATGGGTGTTACTGGGCGGAAACAGGCCGTTTTATGGGCGTGTGGGAAAAAACGCTACCGTTTCCGGAAAAAACGCAGGAGTGGCCGGAGAAACGGGGGAGTGTCTGGGCGAACGCTGGGTGTGTTTGTGACGTCAAACCAGGAACGACAAGCACTGAACTGATCGCAGATGGCGAGTAAGTCTGGAGCTACTCTGAAACTGCTACGAGGTGTGTAATCGCAATATTGCGAATACATCGTTCGCAATTTTAAGATGCTAAGATTCACTCCCAGTAGGCGGCGGCTTAGCGTGAGCAACTCTGCTAAAATCGCCTTGCGAGCGACCAACTCGGAATGAGGGCCAAAATGCGTATATATGTCCGTAAGCTTGGTGTGCTACTAGTCATCATCAATGTGCACCTATCCTATACTCGGTGCAGCAAATACACCTTCAAACAGACATATTAATGCTTCCATCCAACTATGCCTGCAGTTACTGTAGGTCAACACACCCCTGTCACCCACTGCCTCTCCCTGTCACCCACTGCCTCTCCCTGTCACCCACTGCCTCCACATGCGACATATTGCCTCTCCATCACTCTCTTCCAATCCCTTTCACCCACCAAGTCTCCCCGGTGCTGGAGTAAAACTTTGGGGGGCCCATGGCACTTAAGACAGAGGGGTCCTAAAGTATAGAATTAAAATCATAGCATTAGCAATCACCATTTTGTGAAGCACTTGTCAATAATGCTGTCCATGCTGACATCAAATTCACATGCCAGCCCTGTTGTGATGTCTGGCCAGACATATTGGCCCTCATTCCGAGTTGTTCGCTCGGTATTTTTCATCGCATCGCAGTGAAAATCCGCTTAGTACGCATGCGCAATGTTCGCACTGCGACTGCGCCAAGTAACTTTACTATGAAGAAAGTATTTTTACTCACGGCTTTTTCTTCGCTCCGGCGATCGTAATGTGATTGACAGGAAATGGGTGTTACTGGGCGGAAACACGGCGTTTCAGGGGCGTGTGGCTGAAAACGTTACCGTTTCCGGAAAAAACGCAGGAGTGGCCGGGGAAACGGTGGGAGTGCCTGGGCGAACGCTGGGTGTGTTTGTGACGTCAACCAGGAACGACAAGCACTGAAATGATCGCACAGGCAGAGTAAGTCTGGAGCTACTCTGAAACTGCTAAGTAGTTAGTAATCGCAATATTGCGAATACATCGGTCGCAATTTTAAGAAGCTAAGATTCACTCCCAGTAGGCGGCGGCTTAGCGTGTGTAACTCTGCTAAAATCGCCTTGCGACCGATCAACTCGGAATGAGGGCCCTTGAGCGTCCAATTGGTAAGTGTGTATACTTATTCAACAGCTGCTCTGTCGGAGGATGTGATGGTGGTGGCGGATCCATAGGTATAGTCAGCCTTAGTGTCTGCAACAACAACCCTTCCGCCCCCCGCCTCTTCATCAATGAGCCTAATTCACATGCAGTCGCAAAGAAGCTATTGTACACACATCCGTCGATCTTTTCTTACATCTGAGCCGCAGTGCATATGCGCAGCAAGGGAATTGCGATGGCAGTCATAACTGGGAATTAGTCACAAAGCAAGTGACAGGAAGAAAGTGTTTGGTGGTGGTTACGGTGTGTGGTCAGGTAAACACGGGCAGCATTTTCTAGGCGTGCATGGCAGTTGCGATCTCACTTGCTACTAGAGAGCCCTCTGCGCCCCTGGAGTTCAGCTCAGTCTGCATGTTTCCAGAGGCACTCAGAATCTGCAACATGGCCTGATTGCCAAAATGGTACCGATGTATCAGAAATTATACACCATCGGACGGAATTGAAGCGATAGCAGTGGTAATCCCTATGCTCAGGTTAGTTTCTGCCCATATTAGCATGCAGGGGCACCAGAACGTGTTGGGGTTGGGGGGGACATATATTAAAATAAGAATTTACTTACCGATAATTCTATTTCTCATAGTCCGTAGTGGATGCTGGGAACTCCGTAAGGACCATGGGGTATAGCGGCTCCGCAGGAGACTGGGCACAAAAGTAAAAGCTTTAGGACTACCTGGTGTGCACTGGCTCCTCCCCCTATGACACTCCTCCAAGCCTCAGTTAGGATACTGTGCCCGGACGAGCGTACACAATAAGGAAGGATTTTGAATCCCGGGTAAGACTCATACCAGCCACACCAATCACACCGTACAACCTGTGATCTGAACCCAGTTAACAGCATGATAACAGAGGAGCCTCTGAAAAGATGGCTCACAACAATAATAACCCGATTTTTGTAACAATAACTATGTACAAGTATTGCAGACAATCCGCACTTGGGATGGGCGCCCAGCATCCACTACGGACTATGAGAAATAGAATTATCGGTAAGTAAATTCTTATTTTCTCTGACGTCCTAGTGGATGCTGGGAACTCCGTAAGGACCATGGGGATTATACCAAAGCTCCCAAACGGGCGGGAGAGTGCGGATGACTCTGCAGCACCGAATGAGAGAACTCCAGGTCCTCCTCAGCCAGGGTATCAAATTTGTAGAATTTAGCAAACGTGTTTGCCCCTGACCAAGTAGCTGCTCGGCAAAGTTGTAAAGCCGAGACCCCTCGGGGAATGGGAATGGGCTTTTACAGATTTTGGCTGTGGCAGGCCTGCCACAGAATGTGCAAGCTGAATTGTACTACAAATCCAACGAGCAATAGTCTGCTTAGAAGCAGGAGCACCCAGCTTGTTGGGTGCATACAGGATAAACAGCGAGTCAGATTTTCTGACTCCAGCCGTCCTGGAAACATATATTTTCAGGGCCCTGACTACGTCCAGCAACTTGGAGTCCTCCAAGTCCCTAGTAGCCGCAGGTACCACAATAGGCTGGTTCAAGTGAAACGCTGAAACCACCTTAGGGAGAAATTGAGGACGAGTCCTCAATTCTGCCCTGTCCGTATGAAAAATTAGGTAAGGGCTTTTATAGGATAAAGCCGCCAATTCTGAGACACGCCTGGCTGAAGCCAGGGCTAACAGCATTACCACTTTCCATGTGAGATATTTTAAGTCCACAGTGGTGAGTGGTTCAAACCAATGTGATTTTAGGAACCCCAAAACTACATTGAGATCCCAAGGTGCCACTGGAGGCACAAAAGGAGGCTGTATATGCAGTACCCCCTTGACAAACGTCTGAACTTCAGGAACTGAAGCCAGTTCTTTCTGGAAGAAAATCGACAGGGCCGAAATTTGAACCTTAATGGACCCTAATTTTAGGCCCATAGACAGTCCTGTTTGCAGGAAATGCAGGAAACGACCCAGTTGAAATTCCTCTGTAGGGGCCTTCCTGGCCTCACACCACGCAACATATTTACGCCAAATACGGTGATAATGTTGCACGGTTACATCCTTCCTGGCTTTGATCAGGGTAGGGATGACTTCATCCGGAATGCCTTTTTCCTTCAGGATCCGGCGTTCAACCGCCATGCCGTCAAACGCAGCCGCGGTAAGTCTTGGAACAGACAGGGTCCCTGCTGGAGCAGGTCCTTTCTTAGAGGTAGAGGCCACGGGTCCTCCGTGAGCATCTCTTGAAGTTCCGGGTACCAAGTCCTTCTTGGCCAATCCGGAGCCACGAGTATAGTCCTTACTCCTCTCCTTCTTATGATTCTCAGTACCTTGGGTATGAGAGGCAGAGGAGGGAACACATACACTGACTGGTACACCCACGGTGTTACCAGAGCGTCCACAGCTATTGCCTGAGGGTCCCTTGACCTGGCGCAATATCTGTCTAGTTTTTTGTTGAGGCGGGACGCCATCATGTCCACCTTTGGTTTTTCCCAACGGTTCACAATCATGTGTAAGACTTCTGGGTGAAGTCCCCACTCCCCCGGGTGGAGGTCGTGTCTGCTGAGGAAGTCTGCTTCCCAGTTGTCCACTCCCGGAATGAACACTGCTGACAGTGCTATCACATGATTTTCCGCCCAGCGAAGAATCCTTGCAACTTCTGCCATTGCCCTCCTGCTTCTTGTGCCGCCCTGTCTGTTTACGTGGGCGACTGCCGTGATGTTGTCCGACTGGATCAACACCGGCTGACCCTGAAGCAGAGGCCTTGCTTGACTTAGGGCATTGTAAATGGCCCTTAGTTCCAGGATATTTATGTGAAATGACGTTTCCATGCTTGACCACAAGCCCAGGAAATTTCTTCCCTGTGTGACTGCTCCCCAGCCTCTCAGGCTGGCATCCGTGGTCACCAGGACCCAGTCCTGAATGCCGAATCTGCGGCCCTCTAGAAGATGAGCACTCTGCAACCACCACAGGAGAGACACCCTTGTCCTTGGAGACAGGGTTATCCGCTGATGCATCTGAAGATGCGATCCGGACCATTTGTCCAGCAGATCCCACTGAAAAGTTCTTGCGTGGAATCTGCCGAATGGAATCGCTTCGTAAGAAGCCACCATTTTTCCCAGGACCCTTGTGCATTGATGCACTGACACTTGGCCTGGTTTTAGGAGGTTCCTGACTAGCTCGGATAACTCCCTGGCTTTCTCCTCCGGGAGAAACACCTTTTTCTGGACTGTGTCCAGAATCATCCCTAGGAACAGCAGACGTGTCGTCGGAATCAGCTGCGATTTTGGAATATTTAGAATCCACCCGTGCTGTCGTAGTACTACTTGAGATAGTGCTACTCCGACCTCTAACTGTTCCCTGGACCTTGCCCTTATCAGGAGATCGTCCAAGTAAGGGATAATTAAGACGCCTTTTCTTCGAAGAAGAATCATCATTTCGGCCATTACCTTGGTAAAGACCCGGGTGCCGTGGACAATCCAAACGGCAGCGTCTGAAACTGATAGTGACAGTTCTGTACCACAAACCTGAGGTACCCTTGGTGAGAAGGGCAAATTGGGACATGGAGGTAAGCATCCTTGATGTCCAGAGACACCATATAGTCCCCTTCTTCCAGGTTCGCTATCACTGCTCTGAGTGACTCCATCTTGAATTTGAACCTTTGTATGTAAGTGTTCAAGGATTTCAGATTTAAAATAGGTCTCACCGAGCCGTCCGGCTTCGGTACCACAAACAGCGTGGAATAATACCCCTTTCCCTGTTGTAGGAGGGGTACCTTGATTATCACCTGCTGGGAATACAGCTTGTGAATGGCTTCCAATACCGCCTCCCTGTCGGAGGGAGACGTTGGTAAAGCAGACTTCAGGAACCGGCGAGGGGGAGACGTCTCGAATTCCAATTTGTACCCCTGAGATACTACCTGCTGGATCCAGGGGTCCACTTGCGAGTGAGCCCACTGCGCGCTGAAATTCTTGAGACGACCCCCCACCGTACCTGAGTCCGCTTGTAAGGCCCCAGCGTCATGCTGAGAACTTGGCAGAAGCGGGGGAGGGCTTCTGTTCCTGGGAAGAGGCTGCCTGCTGCAGTCTTTTTCCCCTTCCTCTGCCCCGGGGCAGATATGAGTGGCCTTTTGCCCGCTTGCCCTTATGGGGACGAAAGGACTGAGCCTGAAAAGACGGTGTCTTTTTCTGCTGAGAGGTGACCTGGGGTAAAAAGGTGGATTTCCCAGCCGTTGCCGTGGCCACCAGGTCCGATAGACCGACCCCAAATAACTCCTCCCCTTTATACGGCAATACTTCCATATGCCGTTTGGAATCCGCATCACCTGACCACTGCCGCGTCCATAACCCTCTTCTGGCAGAAATGGACAGCGCACTTACTCTTGATGCCAGAGTGCAAATATCCCTCTGTGCATCTCGCATATATAGAAATGCATCCTTTAAATGCTCTATAGTCAATAATATACTGTCCCTGTCCAGGGTATCAATATTTTCAGTCAGGGAATCCGACCAAGCCACCCCAGCACTGCACATCCAGGCTGAGGCGATTGCTGGTCGCAGTATAACACCAGTATGTGTGTATATACTTTTTAGGATATTTTCCAGCTTCCTATCAGCTGGCTCCTTGAGGGCGGCCGTATCAGGAGACGGTAACGCCACTTGTTTTGATAAGCGTGTGAGCGCCTTATCTACCCTAGGGGGTGTTTCCCAACGCGCCCTAACCTCTGGCGGGAAAGGGTATAATGCCAATAATTTTTTAGAAATTGGCAGTTTTTTATCGGGGGAACCCCACGCTTCATCACACACCTCATTTAATTCATCTGATTCAGGAAAAACTACGGGTAGTTTTTTCACACCCCACATAATACCCTTTTTTGTGGTACTTGTAGTATCAGAAATGTTCAAAACCTCCTTCATTGCCGTGATCATGTAACGTGTGGCCCTACTGGAAAACACGTTTGTTTCCTCACCGTCGACACTGGAGTCAGTGTCCGTGTCTGGGTCTGTGTCGACCATCTGAGGTAACGGGCGCTTTAGAGCCCCTGACGGTGTTTGGGACGCCTGGACAGGTAATAACTGATTTGCCGGCTGTCTCATGTCGTCAACAGTCTTTTGTAAAGTGCTGACGCTATCACGTAATTCCTTCCATAAGACCATCCAGTCAGGTGTCGACTCCCTAGGGGGTGACATCACTATTACAGGCAATTGCTCCGCCTCCATACCATTTTCCTCCTCATACATGTCGCACAACGTACCGACACACAGCACACACACAGGGAATGCTCTGATAGAGGACAGGACCCCACTAGCCCTTTGGGGAGACAGAGGGAGAGTTTGCCAGCACACACCAGAGCGCTATATATATACAGGGATAACCTTATATAAGTGTTTTTCCCTTATATAGCTGCTGTATTGATTAATCTGCCAAATTAGTGCCCCCCCTCTCTTGTTTTACCGTGTTTCCGTAGTGCAGGACTGCAGAGGAGAGTCAGGGAGACGTCCTTCCAGCGGAGCTGTGAGGGAAAATGGCGCTTGTGTGCTGAGGAGATAGGCTCCGCCCCCTTCTCTGCGTCCTTTCTCCCGCTTTTTCAAGGAAAAACTGGCAGGGGTTAAATGCATCCATATAGCCCAGGAGCTATATGTGATGTATTTTTCGCCATCTAAGGTGTTTTTATTGCGTCTCAGGGCGCCCCCCCCCAGCGCCCTGCACCCTCAGTGACCGGAGTGTGAAGTGTGCTGAGAGCAATGGCGCACAGCTGCGGTGCTGTGCGCTACCTTATTGAAGACAGGACGTCTTCTGCCGCCGATTTTCCGGACCTCTTCTGTCTTCTGGCTCTGTAAGGGGGCCGGCGGCGCGGCTCTGGGACCCATCCATGGCTGGGCCTGTGATCGTCCCTCTGGAGCTAATGTCCAGTAGCCTAAGAAGCCCAATCCACTCTGCACGCAGGTGAGTTCGCTTCTTCTCCCCTTAGTCCCTCGGTGCAGTGAACCTGTTGCCAGCAGGACTCACTGAAAATAAAAAACCTATACTTAAACTTTTTCACTAAGCAGCTCAGGAGAGCCACCTAGTGTGCACCCTTCTCGTTCGGGCACAAAAATCTAACTGAGGCTTGGAGGAGGGTCATAGGGGGAGGAGCCAGTGCACACCAGGTAGTCCTAAAGCTTTTACTTTTGTGCCCAGTCTCCTGCGGAGCCGCTATACCCCATGGTCCTTACGGAGTTCCCAGTATCCACTAGGACGTCAGAGAAAATAAGATTTTACTTACCGATAAATCTATTTCTCGTAGTCCGTAGTGGATGCTGGGGACTCCGTCAGGACCATGGGGATTAGCGGCTCCGCAGGAGACAGGGCACAAAACTAAAGCTTTAGGATCAGGTGGTGTGTACTGGCTCCTCCCCCTATGACCCTCCTCCAAGCCTCAGTTAGGATACTGTGCCCGGACGAGCGTACACAATAAGGAAGGATATTGAATCCCGGGTAAGACTCATACCAGCCACACCAATCACACCGTATAACTTGTGATCTAAACCCAGTTAACAGTATGACAAACGTAGGAGCCTCTGAACAGACGGCTCACAACAATAACAACCCGATTTTTTTTGTAACAATAACTATGTACAAGTATTGCAGACAATCCGCACTTGGGATGGGCGCCCAGCATCCACTACGGACTACGAGAAATAGATTTATCGGTAAGTAAAATCTTATTTTCTCTGACGTCCTAAGTGGATGCTGGGGACTCCGTCAGGACCATGGGGATTATACCAAAGCTCCCAAACGGGCGGGAGAGTGCGGATGACTCTGCAGCACCGAGTGAGAGAACTCCAGGTCCTCCTCAGCCAGGGTGTGCCCCTGACCAAGTAGCAGCTCGGCAAAGTTGTAAAGCCGAGACCCCTCCTGCAGTCGCCCAAGATGAGCCCACCTTCCTTGTGGAATGGGCATTTATATATTTTGGCTGTGGCAGTCCTGCCACAGAATGTGCAAGCTGAATTGTACTACACATTCAACTAGCAATCGTCTGCTTAGAAGCAAGAGCACCCAGTTTTTTGGGTGCATACAGGATAACAGCAAGTCAGTTTTCCTGACTCCAGCCGTCCTGGAAATCTATATTTTCAGGGCCCTGACAACATCTAGCAACTTGGAGTCCTCCAAGTCTCTAGTAGCCGCAGGTACCACAATAAGCTGGTTCAGATGAAACGCTGACACCACCTTAGGGAGAAACTGGGGACGAGTCCGCAGCTCTGCCCTGTCCGAATGGACAATCAGATATGGGCTTTTGTGAGACAAAGCCGCCAATTCTGACACTCGCCTGGCCGAGGCCAGGGCCAACATCATGGTCACTTTCCATGTGAGATATTTCAAATCCACAGATTTGAGCGGTTTAAACCAACGTGATTTGAGGAATCCCAGGACTACGTTGAGTTCCCACAGTGCCACTGGAGGCACAAAAGGGGGTTGTATATGCAGTACTCCCCTGTCAAATTTCTGGACTTCAGGAACTGAAGCCAATTCTTTCTGGAAGAAAATCGACAGGGCCGAAATTTGAACCTTAATGGACCCCAATTTGAGGCCCATAGACACTCCTGGATGCAGGAAATGCAGGAATCGACCGAGTTGAAATTTCTTCGTGGGGCCTTCCTGGCCTCATACCACGCAACATATTTTCGCCACATGTGGTGATAATGTTGTGCGGTCACCTCCTTCCTGGCTTTGACCAGGGTAGGAATGACCTCTTCCGGAATGCCTTTTTCCCTTAGGATCCGGCGTTCAACCGCCATGCCGTCAAACGCAGCCGCGGTAAGTCTTGGAACAGACATGGTACTTGCTGAAGCAAGTCCCTTCTTATCGGCAGAGGCCCTGAGTCCTCTGTGAGCATCTTGAAGTTCCGGGTACCAAGTCCTTCTTGGCCCATCCGGAGCCAGGAGTATAGTTTTTACTCCTCTACGTCTTATAATTCTCAGTACCTTTGGTATGAGAAGCAGAGGAGGGAACACATACACCGACTGGTACACCCATGGTGTTACCAGAACATCCACAGCTATTGCCTGAGGGTCTCTTGACCTGGCGCAATACCTGTCCAGTTTTTTTTGTTCAGGCGGGACGCCATCATGTCCACCTTTGGTCTTTCCCAACGGTGCACAATCATGTGGAAAAAACTTTTCGATGAAGTCCCCACTCTCCCGGGTGGAGGTCGTGCTGAGGAAGTCTGCTTCCCAGTTGTCCACTCCCGGAATGAAAACTGCTGACAGTGCTATCACATGATTTTCCGCCCAGCGAAGAATCCTTGCAGTTTCTGCCATTGTCCTCCTGCTTCTTGTGCCGCCCTGTCTGTTTACGTGGGCGACTGCCGTGATGTTGTCCCACTGGATCAATACCGGCTGACCTTGAAGCAGAGGTCTTGCTAAGCTTAGAGCATTGTAAATTGCTCTTAGCTCCAGTATATTTATGCGGAGAGAAGTCCCCAGACTTGATCACACTCCCTGGAAATTTTTTCCCTGTGTGACTGCTCCCCAGCCTTTCAAGCTGGAATCCGTGGTCACCAGGACCCAGTCCTGAATGCATAACTGTGGCACTTTAGTAGATGAGCACTCTGCAGCCACCACAGAAGAGACACCCTTGTCCTTGGAGACAGGGTTATCCGCTGATGCATCTGAAGATGCGATCCGGACCATTTGTCCAGCAGATCCCACTGAAAAGTTCTTGCGTAAAATCTGCCGAATGGAATCGCTTCGTAAGAAGCCACCATTTTTCCCAGGACCCTTGTGCAATGATGCACTGACACTTTTCCTGGTTTTTGGAGGTTCCTGACTAGCTCGGATAACTCCCTGGCTTTCTCCTCCGGGAGAAACACCTTTTTCTGGACTGTGTCCAGAATCATCCCTAGGGACAGCAGACGTGTCGTCGGAGACAGCTGCGATTTTGGAATATTTAGAATCCACCCGTGCTGTCGTAGAACTACTTGAGATAGTGCTACTCCGACCTCCAACTGTTCTCTGGACCTTGCCCTTATCAGGAGATCGTCCAAGTAAGGGATAATTAAGACGCCTTTTCTTTGAAGAAGAATCATCATTTCGGCCATTACCTTGGTAAAGACCCGGGGTGCCGTGGACAATCCAAACGGCAGCGTCTGAAACTGATAGTGACAGTTTTGTACCACGAACCTGAGGTACCCTTGGTGAGAAGGGCAAATTGGGACATGGAGGTAAGCATCCTTGATGTCCAGGGACACCATATAGTCCCCTTCTTCCTGGTTCGCTATCACTGCTCTGAGTGACTCCATTTAGAATAGGTCTCACCGAGCCGTCTGGCTTCAGTACCACAATATAGTGTGGAATAATACCCCTTTACTTGTTGTAGGAGGGGTACTTTGATTATCACCTGCTGGGAATACAGCTTGTGAATTGTTTCCAATACTGCCTCCCTGTCGGAGATAGACGTTGGTAAAGCAAACTTCAGGAACCTGCGAGGGGGAGACGTCTCGAATTTCCAATCTGTACCCCTGGGATACTACTTGTAGGATCCAGGGGTCCACTTGCGAGTGAGCCCACTGCGTGCTGAAACTCTTGAGACGACCCCCCACCGCACCTGTTTGTACGGCCCCAGCGTCATGCTGAGGACTTGGCAGAAGCGGTGGAAGGCTTCTGTTCCTGGGAATGGGCTGCCTGCTGCAGTCTTCTTCCCTTACCTCTATCCCTGGGCAGATATTATGGGGACGAAAGGACTGAGGCTGAAAAGACTATGTCTTTTTCTGCTGAGATGTGACTTGGGGTAAAAAAGGTGGATTTTCTAGCTGTTGCCGTGGCCACCAGGCCCGATGGACCGACCCCAAATAACTCCTCCCCTTTATACGGCAATACTTCCATATGCCGTTTGGAATCTGCATCACCTGTCCACTGTCGTGTCCATAAACATCGTCTGGCAGATATGGACATCGCACTTACTCTTGATGCCAGAGTTTCGCATATATAGAAATGCATCTTTTAAATGCTCTATAGTCAATAAAATACTGTCCCTGTCAAGGGTATCAATATTTCCAGTCAGGGAATCCGACCAAGCCACCCCAGCGCTGCCCATCCAGGCTGAGGCGATCGCTGGTCGCAGTATAACACCAGTATGTGTGTATATACTTTTTAGGATATTTTCCAACCTCCTATCAGTTGGCTCCTTGAGGGCGTCCGTATCTGGAGACGGTAACGCCACTTGTTTTTATAAGCGTGTGAGCGCCTTATCCACCCTAAGGTGTGTTTCCCAACGCGCCATAACTTCTGGCGGGAAAGGGTATACCGCCAATAATTTTCTATCGGGGGAAACCCACGCATCATCACACACTTCATTTAATTTATCTGATTCAGGAAAAACCACATGTAGTTTATTCACACTCCACATAATACCCTTTTTTGTGGTACTTGTAGTATCAGAAATATGTAACATCTCCTTCATTGCCCTTAAGAAGTAACGTGTGGCCCTAAAGGAAAATACGTTTGTTTCTTCACCGTCGACACTGGAGTCAGTGTCCGTGTCTGTGTCGACCGACTGAGGTAAAAGGACGTTTTAACGCCCCTGACGGTGTTTTAGACGCCTGGACAGGTACTAATTGGTTTGCCGGCCGTCTCATGTCGTCAACCGACCTTGCAGCGTGTTGACATTATCACGTAATTCCTTAAATAAGCCATCCATTCCGGTGTCGACTCCCTAGAGAGTGACATCACCATTACCGGCAATTGCTCCGCCTCCTCACCAACATCGTCCTCATACATGTCGACACACAAGTACCGACACACAGCACACACACAGGGAATGCTCTGATAGAGGACAGGACCCCACTAGCCCTTTGGGGAGACAGAGGGAGAGTTTGCCAGCACACACCAAAAACGCTATATTATACAGGGACAACCTTTATATAAGTGTTTTTCCCTTATAGCATTTTAATATATATATACATATCGCCAAATAAGTGCCCCCCCTCTCTGTTTTAACCCTGTTTCTGTAGTGCAGTGCAGGGGAGAGCCTGGGAGTCTTCCCACCAGCATTTCTGTGAGGGAAAATGGCGCTGTGTGCTGAGGAAAATAGGCCCCGCCCCTTTTTCGGCGGGCTTCTTCTCCCGTTTTTCTGAGACCTGGCAGGGGTTAAATACATCCATATAGCCTCCAGGGGCTATATGTGATGTATTTTTAGCCAGAATAAGGTAAAGTACATTGCTGCCCAGGGCGCCCCCAGCAACGCCCTGCACCCTCCGTGACCGTTGGTGTGAAGTGTGTGACAACAATGGCGCACAGCTGCAGTGCTGTGCGCTACCTTCATGAAGACTGAAAAGCCTTCTGCCGCCGGTTTCTGGACCTTCAATCTTCAGCATCTGCAAGGGGGGTCGGCGGCGCGGCTCCGGGACGAACCCCAGGGTGAGACCTGTGTTCCGACTCCCTCTGGAGCTAATGGTGTCCAGTAGCCTAAGAAGCCAATCCATCCTGCACGCAGGTGAGTTGAACTTCTCTCCCCTAAGTCCCCCGATGCAGTGAGCCTGTTGCCAGCAGGACTCACTGAAAATAAGAAACCTAAAAACTTTTTCTAAGCAGCTCCTTAAGAGAGCCACCTAGATTGCACCCTGCTCGGACGGGCACAAAAACCTAACTGAGGCTTGGAGGAGGGTCATAGGGGGAGGAGCCAGTACACACCACCTGATCCTAAAGCTTTAGTTTTGTGCCCTGTCTCCTGCGGAGCCGCTAATCCCCATGGTCCTGACGGAGTCCCCAGCATCCACTTAGGACGTCAGAGAAAATACATTTTGGCGCTCCCCCCACGATTATCCACCCCCACCCCAATCCATGCGGGGAGCACTTACCCCCAAGATCACTGCGGAGAATCTGACTTCAAAACTCCGGCGACGCAGCGTGCTGCCCCATGTCCTCCTGTCTTAGTCGGCTCTCAGATGCATTACTGAGAGGACGCATAGCCATGCTGACCCTGCTGGGACATCCCCGCCTCCTCCCAGTCATGCCTCTGTGAAGAGCCGGCTGGACAGGACACGGGGCAGCACGCTGCAGCGCCGGAGTTTTGAAGCCACAGTCTCCTCTGTGATCTGGGGGGTAAGCGCTCATTCTCCCAATGCCTGTGCCTCTGTCATGTTTGGGGGGGCCTGCTGCCCCCTTGCTACCCCCATTCCGACACCTATGTTAGCATGTAATCACAACTGCACACGGCAAAAGATAGCATCAGCAATCGCAATAACAACCACATCTGAATCAGGCAGAGTATGCACTGCTGTGGTCAGTTTTATTTATTCACAGTTCCATTGTTTCCCAGTGTCCCTTCTTCCCCCTCTTATTTTAACAATCTTACTGTCCCTCGGTGCCACTCTGGAACCCCACACCTTGCATCCAATTCTAATTGATAAAAAAAAAAAAGTTCACTACAGTCCAGACTCCAGAGAGTCTTCCCCCAATCTTACAAAACACTGCTGTGTGGGCCTATTTATGACTTACTTTCTCCCTGTCAGTAGCTGAAGATGAGCCCACCTGTGATGTAGAGAGTATGATGCTGAGCTGCCTGGCTGCAGCATGCCACGTTCCTCACTTCAAGCCTCAATGTTCCATCCCAACCCACTCTTTCCCAGGAGCCTGCGCAGCCAGTGTTTGTGTACTGTACACAGAGCCTGCGCAGACAGTTACTGCAAGTCCCAATGATTCGCAACCGGAACTAAGTGCTCAGTAAGCTGAGCAGTCAGTGGCGGACTGGCAGTGTTGCTGCTGCACCGTCAGTGTGTGACAGTTGTTAACAGATGCTGCAGATGGGATCAGTGATAAAGATCCAATCTGTGGCTGCAGCAGAGGGCCTTCTGTGACACCCAAAAGTAGGTATCACTGAAGTCAACAATTTACAGGTAAGTATTAGGAAGTCTAACCCTCTGGTTTAATGTGTTACTTTATCTTTTTTGGTGTTCCTCACCTGGACCTAGTGTCTGTAGCTCGTAACAGGCATAAGTTTCACCAGCAACTCACAATATTGTTCAGGATATATTGCACACAGGCATTGATTACACAATTTCTCTATATGAATTTTTATTCTACTGAAACACTGCTATAAGTTTTTCTCAGCTGTAGAAATTTGAGAATGTCTCATATAATGGCAATTTAGAGTAACCTCAATGTATATGCTAGTCACATACCATTTTCATGCAAAGAACAATAAAGCACAAGAAACAATATCCACATTTGACAATCCTTACACACTAATACAGGTATCCCTTATCCAAAATGCTTGGGACCAGAAGTATTTTGGATATCGGATTTTTCCGTATTTTGGAATAATTGCATACCATAATGAGATATCATGGTGATGGGACCTAAGTCTAAGCACAGAATGCATTTATGTTTCATATACACTTTATACACACAGCATGAAGGTAATTTTAGACAATATTTTTTATAACTTTGTGCATTAAACAAAGTTTGTGTACATTCACACAAATCATTTATTTTTCATATACACCTTATACACACAGCCTGAAGGTCATTTAATACAATATTATTAATAACTTTGTGTATTAAACAAAGTTTGTGTACATTGAGCCATCAAAAAACAAAGGTTTCACTATCTCACTCTCACTCAAAAAAGTCCGTATTTCGGAATATTCCGTATTTCGGAATATTTGGATATGGGATACTCAACCTGTAGAAAGTTTTAAGCAATCACCTGAAAATACTCTTAGAATTGGGGCCCCGTAAAAACCTTTAGTTTTGTAGCTAGCTACATTGAGTATAGTGCACCTTTCTAGGAAAGTTATATCCTGAGAATAGTTAATACAAGTCTTGGATGAAGGTAGCAATGGATGGATTACAACAAATGAAGTGTAGCTGGTTCTGTCCAACCGGGCAGTTTTGCAACTTCTAATATGGTGCAGCACAATATTTCTAGGCAACTGTGAGTCTGTCTTGCTAGTCTGGATGTAATATTAATTGATTGTACTGTAAGTGCTATTTTCTTAAAGGAGGCTCTCTGCGATATCCACATGGCTGTGTCAGGCAATAACTAGGTTTACAACTGTGCCACTTGATCCTGTCTCATCCTTAAACGCAATATAGGCAGCTAAGGTGTCTCTGTCCCTGTTATGAGCAGTCTCTTTATCTCTGCAAGGGCTTGCAATGAATAGTTGGTGAAACAGGGTTACTGACCTGGACTCCAAAAAGGTTACTGTACTCAATTGTTACATTTACTCTGTCTGACTGAGAGCAGTACATCAGCTGCAGGCCCCTGTGATATTGAGTCCTGAATCCTTTAAGCTGTCTGTGTAACTAAGACAGTATTGTTCCTTACTGCACTACAAAGTTCTGGCTGTGTGCTGAGAAAACTGCAGCACGTGACTGTCTGCTTCTGTGCAGAGGTGCTTACTGCTATTTGATGACTCTTCTCAGTCTCATAAAGGGTGTTGGTACTATAGAAACTGGCTAATTTAATGTATAAAACTGTGATCTTATATACCAGGGTATTTCAGCAGGGAGTTTGTGACAGTCAATTAGATCATTCAGCAATTACTGAGACTACTACTATGGAGTGTGAGAATGTATAATCTACAATGGGGCTCCTGGATCTCACTAGAAGTGGCTATTTTGCCTCAGGGCTGACGCAGTCTGCTCATGCTCACCACTCCATAGACACTCTCTTTGTCAGCTGCTGGACTCTGATTTATTGAAGATCAGATAAGGAGTCTCCTTTGTCACCATGTACACCACCAAATCAGCTCAGCACCTTCTGCTCCTAGGTCCTGTTCCACTCTGCTCATCCTCCTAAGATGGCCACCCCCCAACTGCCAACAGACTCGGCACACGGCTGTTAACTGTCCAAGCGCATGACAGCTATAGCATAGAAAATGTTCTTAACCCTTTCCTTGCTGAAGTCTCAAAGCATTTAGCCAGGATGTATTTTGTAGAGGGGGAAAAAGGGCGCAGAAATAAGTTAAATGTCCGTGGCAACTCTGATGGGGTGTCACACTTCTCAGAGAGGGGATTCCAGGGGACTTGACCCCGTGCTCCCCCTTAATCTGGCCCTGCCTCGCCCTGTCCACTGCCTCCCTATTTTCCACTACCTCTCCCTTTCACTCACTGCCTCTCCCTTTCACTCTCTGCCTCCACCTATTACCCTCAGCTCTGTGACATATTACATATCTCCCAATTGTCCCAACTTTCATCGGACAGACCTGTTTTTCTGAAACTGTCCCACCCAAGGAATGCAGTTTCCCGTGGTGTGTGTGCGGGGCAGGGACGGATGTAGATGGAGGATGCCCCTTGACTGGTTATAAGCCCTCATTTGATGATAGCCAATTTCAAAGAATAATAAAAAAAGACACTATGACTTTTTCATTTTTAATGATGTATACATTATGCATATTTACAAAGCAGGACAGCTTATAGGGGCAGTATGTGTATGTCCTACCCTTTTACACTCCATTCAAGATGGCATACGGTACAGTACAGTGGAAATATTTTGCAGTTACTGGTACTTTTTGGGCTGACAGTACCAACAGGTGCCGCCCCCAAACAAGTGCTGCCCCTAGGCATGTGCCTCAAGTGCCTAATGGGATATTCACCACTGGTGTGGGGAGGGGGAGGGCATTGGGAGGTCCCCTGTCACTCACTGCTCTGCTTATCATGGCAGCAGTGAATAGCGCATGCACACAGCATCTATTCACAGGTGAGAGGGACAGAAGGCATACCAGCAGCTCCCGGAGCACTGGGCATGTCCTCACAGTGACAGCAAATGGGAGGCGTGACTCGCAGACTCCGCTTTCTCGTGAAGTCATGCCCTTTTAAGACCACACCCCATTTTCCAAATCCTTGTCCCCTTTTCAGAGGCATATGGCAGGGTCCCAAATCCTGGATCAAAAATATTGGGGGGTATGTATTGTGAACTTGGGGTGGGTTGGAAGAGGAGGTCCAAAGCATATTATTGCACCTGGGCCCACCAATCACAAGTTCAGTCACTGATTGAATGCATTTTTTTTTAATGATAAATGTGATTCTATAACTCTGCAACTGAGGAAAGGACACACGGTCTACATGTTTAGGGGCAACCTACTTTTTCCCTTTCACACCATTTCTACATGTGGTAAGCAGAAATCGTATCCGGATGCTAGGTCGACATGGATAAGGTCAGCAGTCAATAAGTTGACCACTAATCATTGACAGGCATTAGGTCGACATGGTCAAAAGGACAACATGGACAAAAGGTTGACATGTCAATGGTCGACATATGAAAAGGTCGACATGACTTCTTTTTACAATTTTTTTTAAAAAAATTAGACTTTTTTCATACTTTACGATCCACATGTACTACGATTGGGAACAGGAAGCATGGTGAGCGAGCGGTGCACTAACTGGGGTTCCCGGTCACTTTACGGAGTAAAGAAGACCAAAAACATGTAAAAATCTCATGTCAACCTTTTCCTGTGTTGACCTTTTCTGCATTGACCTTTTTGGCATGTTGACCTTTTTCGGGTGTCAACCTTGTGCCTGTCAACCTTTTGGGGTCGACCTAGACACTGTCGGCCTTTGTCAGGTCAACTTAGGCAGCCATACCTAGCAGTAATGACCATGTAGTTTACTTTAAAACTTTCTTTTTTCTCAAGTTTAAAAAAAAAAGAATCATCATTAGGGTAGACACTAGTCAAAAGAAATGAAACCACAGTAAATAAATATTAGATTGCTTTTTGCTCTATTTCAAACAAGCTTCTTGCATTAAATTTTTTTTTTTTTGTTTTATTTGTTATACCATAGATGTCTTTAAAACTTTCAAATTTGACACCAGCTAAATAAACATCTTTAACCTCTGCTGACACTAGCTCCATCATTCTACGCAATTGTTGTCACTTCCATAATTAATATTCAACTTTAAAAACCGAATAAATGTGTGGAATAGAAATAAAAGGCACTAAAAACAACAGATGTGATAACATATTTCTCACGTTTTTTTCTGATGCTCCATTTGTGCAGAACCTGTGACCCATTGAAAAGTAAATTCATTTTTAAAGTAAAGAATTTTAGTGTGTGAATAGAACTGGAACAACACTCGATTAATTTTGTTGTGTGATGAGGTTGGGGGTAGGAGTGGGATCACTTAAGGCCAAATTCCACCAATGGAATATGCAAAGTTTGCAGCTAAATACAGGTCAATTTAAATGTTCCACAGAACATCTTACCTATGGTCACAGGTATTGCTGGAAACAAATTGTAAGTAATTTACAGCAGGAAGCCCAGCAGAGTACTGATCCCCAAGGCGTTCTGTCGAGATAATAAAAAATGGCTTAATTTCAAGGGCCGTCCAGAGTCGTACGCATCTCAATTGCAGCAGAATTGGTGTAACTGGGAGGGAACAGGGCATTTGCGTGAAGGATAAGTGTTCTGAGGGTGCGTCATGTGTATATGGGCAGAATTGCCAGGTATGAAGAGTCAAATGTATAAGAAGTTCCATCTTATTTCAGATGGATCTCTTGTACCCAGTGCCAGATTAAGGTCCTCATGGGCCTGGAGCTGAAATTTATGAAGGGCCTATTGTGTGTCGCCGCAAAGGGTGTGGCCAGCATGGTGGGGGTGTGGCTATAGGTATGGGGGTGTGACCAGTGGTGTGTGTGTGTTTGAAACAGAGAAATCTCAGTATCAATAAAAAAACATTATCATCAAACCGTCCTTAGGCGCCCCACAATTTCACAAATGAATTGTATATTCCGGACCCAGATTGTGTTCCTGATCTTCTTCCAACATGTAACAAATTTAAAAGAAACACACAATAGTGTAACTCCGTTACATCCACCAATTCTTTTATAGAACTACAAATGGGATCCGTACCATGAATATAGTAGACAAATGGCACATAAACAGAGAAGGATGGTTCTCTTCACAGAATTCACACTTCTTCTGGCACCCGTCTCCACGATATTCAATCGTCATATACAAAATGAGAATAGATATAGTGTAATACTGTTTAAAATCTATTTCTTAAAAAACAGAGGAGATAAATAGACTCTCACCATTTGTGAAGTCTACCCTTTGTAGACTAATGACGCATATACAGGGGAGATAAATCTTATCACAGGATTCCCACTTGTTCCCGTACACGTCTCCACGTTAGAAGAATGTCATAAAATGAAAACAGGTATAGTGTAATACTGTTTATTTAAAAAATATAAAAACAGAGGAATGAATGGACTCTCACCATATAGGAACAATTTTAAGGCAGTTGTACATATAAACCAGGCGTCCCCAGCACCTCAAACGTCCGTCTATGGATCCTTCCCAGACTCCCCAAAAACGTCCACACAAGTCATCCAACGCGTTTCAATACTTAGCAGTATCTTTCTCAAGGCATACACAACCATCTACCAGGGTTATCTATATATACCCCTCCTGATCATACAATTATTGTTTAATAGGAAAAACCTATTTCCAGACATGGATAAGCTACCAACTAATTCCTAATTAATTCCCCTCCAAAAAGTCCAATCCTGTAGTCCATTTTAGCATTTCCATCAATCTTAGAAAGCCCGCCTTGGCGCCAATACACGCTCCCGTTTTTCTTCTCCGGAAGTCACCTAACTTCCGCATTTGCGTTCCACTGTCGCGGCTTCCGGTGACGTCATTTCAACATTTGCGTTCCATTCTCGCTGCTTCCGGTGATTTCACTTCTGGAAAAAAAAACCGTATTTGCGTTCCAGCTGCGGGACTTTTATTACAAATGTCCCCGATCCTCCCACTCATTTATGTAGATATACGGGAGGAGGAGTTCCATCGATATAGTATGGAGCAGGCATCTCATTGCGGACTCAGTGCAGATGTAGATCACGTATTTGCAAGACAAACAAAAAATTATTAAAATCATGCTTAAAAACACTTAATAATATGTACAGGACCTAATCAATGTTGGTTATTTTAAGAGGGTTAGAAGGAATTGTACAGACAGGGACACATTCTTACTTCAAGCTGGGGAAATGTCAAGCAATTTTATGAACAGTGGGTATGATGAGAAGATGATCAATGATTCCCTGAGTAGGGTGGATTCCATGGAAAGGAATGACTTGTTAAAGAAAGTGGAAGGGAAGAAAGGGGATAAAAAGAATAATTACCAATGGTCCTTTAGCACCAATTATACTTCACAACATCATCAAGTCAAAAAAGTTCTTAGGAAGCACTGGAAGATTCTAAAGAAGGATCCGATCATTGGTGGGGAGCTACCTGAGAATCCTAATTGTATTTTCAGGAGAGCTCCTAATTTGAAAAATAAATTAGTTAAGAGTCTCTGTCCATCTTCACCTAATAAAGGGAATGTGTTATCCAAAGGTTTCTATAGATGTGGGAGTTGCAATGGTTGCAAACAGGTCCCCAATACCTTTGGGAAAAAGTTGTCTGAGGTAGTCATTAACGGTAAAAAACATCAAATTATGGATTTTTTAACTTGTCACTCTTTTAATGTGGTATATGCGATTGAATGCCAGTGCAATAAATTTTATATAGGCAGAACAAGTAGAGCATTCAAAGTGAGACTAGGAGAGCACCTTAGAAACATCCGTAAGGGTCTCGATACACATGCACTATCGAAGCACTTTAAGGATGCACATAATTGTGACATCAAAAACATTAAGAATTTTTATGTTTTAAAAAAAGTGTCTTCTGATGCGAGGGGAGGCTTGATTGCCACCAAATTAGCTAAATGTGAGATGAATATGATATATCATTTTAATATGTTGTCTCCAGTGGGTATTAATAAGGACTTTGAGATCAAGTGGTTTTTATAATTCTATATACAATTGTATGATTTTTATACCATCATTGATTAGGTCCTGTACATATTATTAAGTGTTTTTAAGCATGATTTTAATAATTTTTTGTTTGTCTTGCAAATACGTGATCTACATCTGCACTGAGTCCGCAATGAGATGCCTGCTCCATACTATATCAATGGAACTCCTCCTCCCGTATATCTACATAAATGAGTGGGAGGATCGGGGACATTTGTAATAAAAGTCCCGCAGCTGGAACGCAAATACGGGTTTTTTTTCCGGAAGTGACATCACCGGAAGCAGCGAGAATGGAACGCAAATGCGGAAATGACGTCACCGGAAGCCGCGACAGTGGAACGCAAATGCGGAAGTTAGGTGACTTCCGGAGAAGAAAAACGGGAGCGTGTATTGGCGCCAAGGCGGGCTTTCTAAGATTGATGGAAATGCTAAAATGGACTACAGGATTGGACTTTTTGGAGGGGAATTAATTAGGAATTAGTTGGTAGCTTATCCATGTCTGGAAATAGGTTTTTCCTATTAAACAATAATTGTATGATCAGGAGGGGTATATATAGATAACCCTGGTAGATGGTTGTGTATGCCTTGAGAAAGATACTGCTAAGTATTGAAACGCGTTGGCTGACTTGTGTGGACGTTTTTGGGGAGTCTGGGAAGGATCCATAGACGGACGTTTGAGGTGCTGGGGACGCCTGGTTTATATGTACAACTGCCTTAAAATTGTTCCTATATGGTGAGAGTCCATTCATTCCTCTGTTTTTATATTTTTTAAATAAACAGTATTACACTATACCTGTTTTCATTTTATGACATTCTTCTAACGTGGAGACGTGTACGGGAACAAGTGGGAATCCTGTGATAAGATTTATCTTCCCCTGTATATGCGTCATTAGTCTACAAAGGGTAGACTTCACAAATGGTGAGAGTCTATTTATCTCCTCTGTTTTTTAAGAAATAGATTTTAAACAGTATTACACTATATCTATTCTCATTTTGTATATGACGATTGAATATCATGGAGACGGGTGCCAGAAGAAGTGTGAATTCTGTGAAGAGAACCATCCTTCTCTGTTTATGTGCCATTTGTCTACTATATTCATGGTACGGATCCCATTTGTAGTTCTATAAAAGAATTGGTGGATGTAACCAGGGGCGTCGGAATAGGGGGGGCAAGTGGGCAGCTTGCCCCCCGCAAAGATAAGAGAGGCGCTTATCAGCTATAGCAGAGGAGCGGCAGTCAGGTGAAATACCGCTGCCGGCTGCCACACTTTACAGCTGATGTGCGGCAGCAGCAGCTCCTCCTGCCTCCTCATCACTGACACTGTGTCTCAGCCAGTCACAGGTCCCGACCTCCTCCATGGTGCCACTGCCACCTCCTCCCTAGCAGTGGCTCCGCCCCCCTCCCACAGTGGCTCCACTCTCTCTTTTCAGTGGCTCCACCTGGAAACTCCCCTGCACCCACGGAAGATGTAGCAGGAGAGGGGACACCGAGCCTGGCCAGGCCTGCTCTGCCCCAGCCCTACCTGCCCTAGTCGGCTCACGGTGGTAATGCCGCAATTTGCG
This sequence comes from Pseudophryne corroboree, assembly GCF_028390025.1. Classification (NCBI taxonomy): domain Eukaryota; kingdom Metazoa; phylum Chordata; class Amphibia; order Anura; family Myobatrachidae; genus Pseudophryne; species Pseudophryne corroboree. The sequence continues at coordinate 159,086,089 of NC_086449.1, forward strand.
GCTATATAGGGGGCGGAGCCTAATTCCATGAGTGGCAGCCCCCACAAGAGACCTGTGCTGTAGTGCAGTGAGGTAGTGTCTCTCTATCTCTTTTAGTCCCTCGCTCTCTCTCTCCCCCCACTCTGCAAAGGATGCGGAGCAGACTCTCCCTGCTGCTCTACATGAATATTGCTGCCAGTGCGCCAGTCATGCAGAGGCACCAGCAGCTGTGTGAATATGGTGTGCACTGTGCCAGCAAAGCACTTTATTGGGCTCCTCTTCAGCAGTCACAGACAGTACAGTGGTCAAGCTTCAGCAACCCCCTCCAGCGAGACTGTGGTAAGATCCGCCCCCTTACACCACTGCAGCTCCTCCTATTGCTGCTGCGTTCGCGCACGCCTTGCTCCTCTGCGGCCGCCATGAAGCCTCCAGAGTCCCACAGCTGCGGTCCCAAACGCATAAGCTCTCCTGGCCCCAAGTAAGTCAACCAATAATACAAGGCAGCCGCGGGCAGAGGCATGTAGCACTGGGGCTGTGCAGCACTACAGGTCACCAGGCTGGTATAGGGCACAGGGACGCAATTAGCCACGTTAGCTTACCCACTGAGACTCTGGGATTAGCGTGTTCTGTCTCTACCCCCCCTCCCCCCATAATGTCACTCTTTCACCCCCCCCCCCATGTTCAGTCACTATTTCACCCCCTCTTGTGTTTTATCCCAGCCATTGTGTAACCCCCCCTCCTCTGTGTTTTGTCACTACTTCTACCCCCTCTGTGTTCTGCCACTTTTTAACCCCCCCCCCCCCCTGTGTTGGCACTAATTCCCCCCTCCCTGTGTTCTGTCACCGTATCATCCCCCCTGTGTTCTGTCACTATTTCTCCCCCCTCTGTGTTCTGTCCCAGACATTGTGTAACCCCCCTCTTCTGTGTTCTGTCACTGTTTCACCATCCCCTCATGTTTTGTCACTATTTAACTCCCCTCTGTGTTCGGTTATTGTTTCACCCCACATTGTGTTCTGTCACTATTTCACCGCTACTTGTGTTCTATCCCAGCCGTTGTGTAAGCCCCCCTCCTCTGTGTTCTATCAGTATTTCACTCCCTTCTGTGTTCTGTCACTGTTTCACCCCCCCCCCCCCATCGTGTTCTGTCACCGCTTCACCCCTACTTGTGTTCTATCCCAGCCATTGTGTAAGCCCCACCTCTGTATTCAGTCACTATTTTTCCCCCCTCTGTGTTCTGCCACTGTTTCACCTCCCCGTGTTGTCACTATTTCACCCCCCCCCCCCCCGTGTTCTGTCAGTGTTTCACCCCCCTGTGTTCTGTCACTATTTTACCCCCCTTGTGTTCTATCCCAGCCATTGTGTAACCACCCCTGCACTATGTTCTATTACTATTTCTCCTCCCTCTGTGTGTGTTCTGTCACTGTTTCACCCCCCCCCCCTCCGTGTTCTGTTGCTGTTTTTCACCACCATCTGTGTCTTGTCCCAGCCAATGGGTCATCCCCCCCCCTTTCAGAAATATGGTAAGGCACAAACTTTTAGTTTGCAGGGGGGTACAGTACACCCTAACACCGGCCCTGCTGACACTGTCTCCCTGTGTCCCCCTCCCCACACTCTCTTCTCTTTGACACTGTCTCCCTCACCCTCTTTCTGACACCGTCTCTCTCCCTGGCACGTTCTCTTTTTCTCGCTATCTCTGTGACACTATCTCTCTCTGATGCTGTGTAAATCTCTCTCCTTGGCACTGTCTCTCTCTCCCTTTCTTTGACACTGCCTCTTTCTTTCTCTCACTCTCTAACACTGTCTCTCTCCCTGACACTCTCTCTTCTGACACTGTTTTTCACTCTCTCCCTGGCACTTTCTCTCTCTTTTTCCCTTACACTCTCTCTCTCTCTCTCTCATCTTTCTCTATCTATCTGACACCCCTCTCTCTCTCTCTCTCTCTCTCTCTCTCTCTCTCTCTCTCTCTTCTCTTTTGCTCATTCTCTATTTTTCCATGAAACCCTCTCTCCCTTTCTCGCTCCTCTCTCTCTTTCCCCCGAGACCCACTTTGTCTCTATCACTTTCTCCTGCTCTCCCTAAGGGGAATTACAGTGACAACAGCAGCGGGCAGGGGAGGCCCTTTCAAAAATGTTTAACAAAGTTCTAGTTACGTCCCTGCTTCACACCGTCCTGCATCAGCCGCCTTGTCACACTGCCTATCCTCATCGGGTGTGGTATGGTATGCCACCGGCCGGGCTCCCGGCGACCAGCATACCGGAGCCAGAAGCCCGACCGCCGGCATACCGACAGCGTGGCGAGCGCAAATAAGCCCCTTGCGGGCTCGCTGCACTCGCCACGCTGCAGTCACGGTGGCGCGCCACGCTATTTATTCTCCCTCCAGGGGGGTCGTGGACCCCCATGAGGGAGAAAAACTGTCGGTATGCCGGCTGTCGGGATTCCGGCGCCGGTATACTGTGCGCCGGGATCCCGTCAGTCGGCAACCTGAAGACCACCCATCCTTGTCTACCTCCCCCCTCCCTCCCACGACCACCAAATTTTTGCTGGGTTACTGACTACGGCCTGGGAGCCTGCAGGAACCGTTGCAGAATCACTGCCTGGCCGGAGAGATAATGCAGCCTCCTCACGGAGACCTCCAGGTACTGTACTGCTCTCCTGGGCACCTCACATTCTGCTGATGATGATATAACTCTCGCTCTCTCTCTTTCATCTCTCTCTCCATGCCTCCATGTAGCTCTCTCTCTCTCTCTATCCCTCTCTCTTCATTTTTGTTATGAGGTACAACACAGGAGGGGCGACATTTAGCAACTTAGGGGCGCCAAACGGAAATTATATCTTGCCCCCCCCCCAACTTAAAAACGTTCTGACGCCCTTGGATGTAACGGAGTTACACTATTGTGTGTTTCTTTTAAATTTGTTACATGTTGGAAGAAGATCAAGGAACACAATCTGGGTCCGGAATATACAATTCATTTGTGAAATTGTGGGGCGCCTAAGGACGGTTTGATGATAATGTTTTTTTATTGATTCTGTATTTTTTGGATGTGAGGTGACATCTTACCTATCATTTAATAGTCCAATAGGGCTGCCTTCTTCATCATATAAAAAAGATTATCCTAGAGAAATCTCAGTACTTAAATAACTATATTACAATAATTATTTTATTAAGAGGGGAGGAAAAAAGGGAGAAGAACAGTGGAAGATGGGAGGAAGACAGGAGGAAGAACAGGGTCTTAATTGGAAGGAAGACAAGAGAAAGACGGAGAAGAATAGGGGCTAGATGGGAGGAAGACAGGAGGGATATAGGGGGAAGAACAGTAGGAGATGAGGGAGACAGGAAGATGGCAGGAAGAAGGGAGGGAGCAGCGGCGGAACATGCGCCGGTGCATTGCACCGAGGCCCGCCGCTATGAAGGGGCCCACAGTCATAGAAACATAGAAACATAGAATTTGACGGCAGATAAGAACCACTTGGCCCATCTAGTCTGCCCCTTTTTTATTTTATCCTTTAGGCAATCTCAACCCTTTTTTAATCTTGATTATTTGTAAGGATATTCATATGCCTGTCCCAAGCATGTTTAAATTGCCCTACAGTCTTAGCCTCTACCACCTCTGATGGGAGGCTATTCCACTTATCCACTACCCTTTCTGTGAAGTAATTTTTCCTTAAATTTCCCCTGAACCTCCCCCCCTCCAGTCTCAATGTATGCCCTCGAGTTCTAATACTTCTTTTCCTTTGAAGAATGTTTCCCTCCTGAACTTTGTTAAGACCCTTTATATATTTGAAAGTTTCTATCATGTCTCCCCTTTCTCTTCTCTCCTCCAAACTATACATGTTAAGATCTTTTAGCCTTTCCGGGTAAGTTTTGTGATGTAGGCCATGCACCATTTTAGTTGCCCTTCTTTGTACACTCTCTAATGTATTTATATCCTTCTGGAGATAGGGTCTCCAGAACTGGACACAGTATTCCAGATGGGGCCTTACCAATGACCTATACAGTGGCATTATCACTTCTTTTTTCCTGCTACTGATTCCTCTCCCTATGCAACCAAGCATCTGACTTGCCTTTCTCATTGCTTTGTTGCATTGCTTTCCTGCCTTCAAGTCACTTGAAATAGTGACTCCTAAATCTCTTTCCTCCTCAGTAGTTTCCATTATAGTACCCTTGATACTATACTTAGCCTTTGGGTTTTTGAGACCCAAGTGCATGATTTTGCATTTTTTAGCATTAAACTGTAGTTGCCACGTTCTTGACCATTTCTCAAGCCTACCTAGGTCATCAATCATTTGTTTGACCCCTCCCGGTGTGTCTACCCTGTTGCATATCTTTGTATCATCTGCAAAAAGGCATATCTTCCCTTCAATACCATCTGCAATGTCACCAACAAAGATATTAAAGAGAACTGGACCAAGTACAGATCCCTGGGGTACTCTACTGGTAACATTTCCCTCCATAGATTGCACTCCATTAACTACAACTGTCTGTTTCCTATCCTGCAACCAGGTTCTTATCCATTTCACTAATTTATAATCCACCCCCAGGCTTTCAAGTTTATTTAGCAGTCTGTGATGTGGGACAGTGTCAAATGCCTTACTAAAGTCTAGATATGCTACATCTACAGCTCCCCCTTGATCTATTATTTTCATCACAGAGTCAAAAAAGTCAATAAGATTTGTTTGGCATGATCTCCCACCAGTAAATCCATGCTGTTTTGGATCCTGTAAGTTGTTTGATTTAAGATATTCCACTACTCTTTCTTTTAATAGTTTTTCCATTACTTTCCCTACTACTGATGTAAGGCTTACTGGTCTGTAGTTACTTGCTTCTTCCTTGCTTCCACTTTTGTGCAGTGGAACTACATTTGCTCTTTTCCAGTCCTCTGGAATATCACCTGTATTTAGTGACTGGTTAAATAATTCTGTTAAAGGTGTAACCAGGACATCTTTTAGCTCTTTGAGTATCCTTGGGTGTATCCCATCTGGTCCCATTGATTTATCCACTTTTAGTTTTGAAAGTTCTGTTAGGACCTTCTCCTCTGTAAATGTATTTTCATCTACCTTATTTTTATGAATGTCCTTGCAATTTAACTGTGGCCCCATCCCTTCTTCTGTAGTAAATACTGAGCAAAAATAATTATTTAGGTGATCTGCTATTGCCTTGTCTCCCTCCACCAAATGCCCACTCTCTGTCTTAAGTCTTATTATTCCTCCATTTGATTTTCTCCTTTCACTTATATACTTAAAAAAAGTTTTGCTCCCTTTATCTACTGACTGGGCCATTTTCTCCTCAGCTTCTGCCTTTGCACGTCTGATCACTTTCTTAGCATCCTTCCGTCTGTCCAGATACTCCTCTTTGTCGTTATTATTTTGAGTCTGTTTGTATTTCCTAAAAGCCATCTTTTTTGCTTTCACACTAGTTGATACTACTTTTGTGAACCACACTGGCTTCCTTTTCCTGGTGCTTTTCCTAACCATTTTGATACAAAGGTCTGTTACACTTAGTAATGTACTTTTAATTTTTTTCCACCTCTCCTGCACCCCTTCCAAGTTCCTCCAGTCTGCCAATGAATCACTTAAACATCTCCCCATTTTTGCAAAGTCTGCATTTCTAAAATCCAACACCTTTGTTTTTGTGTGAGAGGAGTTGGATCCTGTCTTTATACTAAACCATACTGCTTGATGATCACTGGATCCCAGGTGCTCACCCACATATATATCAGATATCCTATCACCATTTGTAAGAATTAGATCTAATATTGAGTCTTTGCGAGTGGGCTCCCTCACCAATTGCTTGAGAGATGCTCCCTGTAAGGAATGTAGAAATTTGGCCACTTGTAGCTGAACTTGCAAAAGACCCCTCCCAATTTACATCAGGTAAATTAAAGTCTCCCATGATTATGACTTCTCCCTTAAAAGCCATTTTAGAGATGTCCAACAATAGGTTCCTGTCCAAATCCTGCCCCTGGCCTGGTGGTCTATAGATCACCCCAATGCGAATAATGTCCTTCTTCCCAGTTTCTATGGTGACCCAAAGGGGCCTCAGTTTTTGGCTTCAATATTTTGTATTAAAGTGGCATTTATGCTTTTTTTTCACATACATTGCTACCCCTCCTCCTATTCTTCCCTATTCTATCTTTCCTAAATAAATTGTATCCTGGTATAGTTAAGTCCCAGTCATGATTCTCATTGCACCAAGACTCTGTAATTGCCACAAAATCCAGGTTATCCCTTGTCATTATCGCAATTAGCTCTGGAATTTTGTCTCCTAAGCTCCTAGCATTTGCAGACATAGCTTTAAAAAATGTTTCTGTGCATTTGTTAGTAGTAGCCATGTCCAGAGCGTACGAAAGTAAATGACAAGTTTAAAGTTGAAATTACCTGTTTGGGGGATGTTGCTCAGTATTTGTTTTCTTTTACTAATCAGTAATCATACTCTGTCCTTTACACCATGACTATACCTTACTAAATATAAAGACATAGTACACCTGACCACAATGGGTTAATGTTCAAAAGAGGTAATCACCAGTTAGTATGCAATACTAAACTGTTTCACTGAGCAACTTCCCCACACATGCAATGAGATTTTCAAGAAATCATTACATAAAGAAACATACATAAGTTTGCATAAGAGAGAACTGTAGTGAGCAGATTGGGGATGCCTTTTCCTAGGTTTTGTAAAAATGGATGTGATATGCATAAGATGAATTACATACTTTTGAGCATTAAGGCAGTCCCTTTTGTGGTAGTGTTGGTGTGTGTTGATGTTTTCCTTCTGGTTTTCTTCGGTTAACGCAGGTATAACGCTATTTTTATAATAACACTTTTATGTCAGCACTTCTATGGAAGCACTGCCAGCCGACGGCTATCAAGCCGTATACTAGACTTCAAATAGGAACAATATCCATGTGAATGCAATGATTGCAAACTCCACCCAAGACCATCCCCCTTTAAACTAAGGCCATAAATTAGCTTAGAAAAACAGACATTACATGCCAATAAGGCAGCCAACTATATCTCTACAAAGAGAAAAACATACAAGAAAAAAAAAACAAAAAAAACCCGTATTCAATATACCTAGACTATTCAAACATGAAATTCATTTGACATAATCAGCAAATGCAGTACAACTTGCTGGGATGTGTAGTTCAACGAATCATACCTGTTGAGCACAAAGAGTGATGAGGAGTTGGTTCACAAGTTCACAATTGACAACAGCTGATGATATAACTTAACGCAGGTATAACGCTATTTTTATAATAACACTTTTATGTCAGCACTTCTATGGAAGCACTGCCAGCCGACGGCTATCAAGCCGTATACTAGACTTCAAATAGGAACAATATCCATGTGAATGCAATGATTGCAAACTCCACCCAAGACCATCCCCCTTTAAACTAAGGCCATAAATTAGCTTAGAAAAACAGACATTACATGCCAATAAGGCAGCCAACTATATCTCTACAAAGAGAAAAACATACAAGAAAAAAAAACAAAAAAAACCCGTATTCAATATACCTAGACTATTCAAACATGAAATTCATTTGACATAATCAGCAAATGCAGTACAACTTGCTGGGATGTGTAGTTCAACGAATCATACCTAGACTATTCAAACATGAAATTCATTTGACATAATCAGCAAATGCAGTACAACTTGCTGGGATGTGTAGTTCAACGAATCATACCTAGACTATTCAAACATGAAATTCATTTGACATAATCAGCAAATGCAGTACAACTTGCTGGGATGTGTAGTTCAACGAATCATACCTAGACTATTCAAACATGAAATTCATTTGACATAATCAGCAAATGCAGTACAACTTGCTGGGATGTGTAGTTCAACGAATCATACCTAGACTATTCAAACATGAAATTCATTTGACATAATCAGCAAATGCAGTACAACTTGCTGGGATGTGTAGTTCAACGAATCATACCTAGACTATTCAAACATGAAATTCATTTGACATAATCAGCAAATGCAGTACAACTTGCTGGGATGTGTAGTTCAACGAATCATACCTAGACTATTCAAACATGAAATTCATTTGACATAATCAGCAAATGCAGTACAACTTGCTGGGATGTGTAGTTCAACGAATCATACCTGTTGAGCACAAAGAGTGATGAGGAGTTGGTTCACAAGTTCACAATTGACAACAGCTGATGATATAACTTAACGCAGGTATAACGCTATTTTTATAATAACACTTTTATGTCAGCACTTCTATGGAAGCACTGCCAGCCGACGGCTATCCAGCCGTATAGTATAATGAGACAGACTGACTCATTACATGCTGCCCGCCATTACACTGCAGGCCCTAACAATGGGGGTCATTCCGAGTTGTTCGCTCGTTGCCGATTTTCGCAACGGAGCGATTAAGGCAACAATGCGCATGCGATTAGTATTTTAGCACAAAACTTAGTAGATTTACTCACGTCCGAACGAAGATTTTTCATCGTTGAAGTGATCAGAGTGTGATTGACAGGAATTGGGTGTTTCTGGGCGGAAACTGGCCGTTTTCTGGGAGTGTGCGGAAAAACGCAGGCGTGCCAGGAAAAAACGCGGGAGTGTCTGGAGAAACGGGGGAGGGGCTGGCCGAACGCAGGGCGTGTTTGTGACGTCAAACCAGGAACGAAACGGCCTGAGCTGATCGCAATCTGTGAGTAAGTCTGGAGCTACTCAGAAACTGCTAAGAATTTTCTATTCGCAATTCTGCTAATCTTTCGTTCGCTATTCTGCTAAACTAAGATACACTCCCAGAGGGTGGCGGCCTAGCGGGTGCAATGCTGCTAAAATCTGCTAGCGAGCGAACAACTCGGAATGACCCTCAATGAAGGAAGCCTGAATGCGGTCTGCGGCACTAGCAAAGGAGAAGGGTGATGAGATCAATCATCACCCTTCTTTGAACTTCTTTGAACTCTGACAGTGCGCACTGCTGGCTGTCACAATCTCCTCCAACCAGCTCCATACCTCCCAGCATTTTGAATCCCTAAATAGGTACCTCTCACGAGTCGAAGGTGCGTGCTCCCGAAAAGGGGGTGTGGTCTATGTAAAAGGAGCATGGCTTTGCGGCAATGCCACAATCGTGAGCCACGCCCCCCATTTCTGTAACTCTGGGTGAATGCCCAGCATTCTATGAGCTGCTGGCATGCTCCCAGTTCCTCTGTCACCTGTATATACACGCTGTGCGCATGGGACTGTCCCGCGGAAATCGGGACAGTTGGGAGGTATGCAGCTCTGTCTCTGCTGGCCGAGGGTCCACCACTGCATGCTGGGAGAAGGGGGAGGGAGCGTCTTGGGAGTATGCTGTGTCCAGGAGACGTCAGCAGTTGCCCTGAAGAGCATTGCTGGAGCCAGAGAGCTAGCCAGGAGGGGCGCACAGTACAGTATGTTGTGGAAAAAAAAACATAAAAAACTGTAAATACCAGACTGTGTACAGTATATATGTGTTTTGCTGTGTGTGTTTTGCTATGGGTGTTTTGCTGTGTGTTTTACTATGTGTGTGTTGTACTTTGTGTGTGTGTTTTCTACTTTGTGTGTATATATTTAACTATCTGTCTATAAAAATAGTGCACTCACATACTGTGTGTCATAACGTGTATAAGGAGTACTACAGTGAGTCGCAACATGTATAAGGTGCTCTACTGTGTGGCGTTATGTATAATGAGCACTACTGTGTGGCGTGTATAATGAGCACTACTGTGTGCGGCATTACATGTATAAGGCATACTACTGTGTGGCATTATGTGTATAAGGAGCGCTGCTGTGTGGTGTTACATGTACAAGAAGCACTGCTGTGTGGCGGGACATGTGTTAGGAGCGCTGCTGTGTGACGTTACATGTATAAGGAGTGCGGCTGTGTGGGATTACATGTATAAGGAGCACTGCTGTGTGGCATTATGTGTATAAGGAGAGCTGCTGTGTGGCGTTACGTGTATAAGAAGCACTGCTGAGTGGCGGGACATGTGTAAGGAGCACTGCTGGGTGACATTACGTGTATAAGTAGTGCTGCTGTGTGGTATTACAAGTATAAGGAGCGCTGCTGTGTAGTGTAAGGTGTATTAGGAGTGCTGATGTGTGGTGTAAGGTGTATTAGGAACGCTGCTGTGTGGTGTAAGGTGTATTAGGAACGCTGCTGTGTGGTGTAAGGTGTATAATGAGCGCTGCTGTGTGGTGTAAGGTGTATTAGGAACGCTGCTGTGTGGTGCACTTTGAGGGTACTATTATGTGGTGATGCCCCTTCTCAATGAGACCAAACCCCACTTTTTGGGTGGTCCCTATTTTATATATGGGAGGGGGTCCCAATGCATATTGATGCGCCTGGGCCCACCACTCTCTAATTCCGCCACTGGGAGGGAAACAGGTGGAAGAACAGGGTTGGGAGGAAGAATAGGGGCTATATGAAAGGAAGACAGAAGGGAGATATCGGAAGAGCAATGGAAGATGGGAGGAAGACAGGGGGAAGAACAGTCAGGTGATGAGGTAGGAGGGGGATTAGCCTGGTGGCAAGGGATGGAAAGGGGATTAGCCTGGTGAGGAGGAGGGGGGGCTATCTTGGTGACAAGGGGAGGGGGGAGATTAGTCTGGTGAGGGGGGGGGGGTTAGCCTGTTGACAGGGGGAGGAGGGGGATTAGCCTGGTGATGGGGGAGGAGAGCAGATTAGTCTGGTTGGGGGGGTTAGCCTGGTGATGGGGAGGAGGGGGATTAGTTTTGTGAGGGGGAGGGTTAGCCTGGTGACAGGGGGAGGAGGGGGATTATTTCTGTGAGGGAGTTAGCCTGGTTATAGGGAGGATTAGCCTGGTGATGGGGAGGAGGGCAGATTAGTCAGGTTGGAGGGGGTGGGGTTAGACTGGTGACAGGGGGAGGGGGATTAGTTCTGTGAGGGGGGAGGGTTAGCCTGGTAACAGGGGGAGGGGGGGGGTATTTTTTGTGGGAGGGGGATTTGCCTGGTGACAGGAGAATGGGAGGATTAGCCTAGTGAGTGGGGGCAAATTTGCCTGGTGACAAGGGTAGGAGGGGGGATTAGTCTGGTGAGGGGTGTCGGTTAGCCTGGCGACAGGGTGAGAATGGGGGATTAGTCTGGTGAGGGGTGTCGGTTAGCCTGGCGACAGGGTGAGAAGGGGGGATTAGTCTGGTGAGGGGTGTCGGTAGCCTGGCAACAGGGTGAGAGGGGGGGATTAGTCTGGTGAGGGGGGGGTTAGCCTGGTGACAGGGTGAGGAGGGGTGATAGACTGGTGGCAGGGGCAGGAGGGGGGGGGTTAGGCTGGTGAGGAGGGGAGGTAGCCTGGTGACAGGGGAAGGAGGGGGGGGGGCTTAGGCTGGTGAGGAAGGGGGTAGTCTGGTGACAGGGGAAGGAGGGGGATTAGTCTAGTCTTGGGGGGGGGGGTTAGCCTGGTCTAGGGAGGGGGATTAGCCTGGTGACAGTGGGAGGAGAGGGGATTAGTCTGGATGGGGGGGGCGCAGGTGCCACTTTCACTTGTGATGCTGTTGCTACATATTGCAGAGCTCTGGGTTATGTAATTTATACTATATATGACAGTACCTGTCACTTGCAGATGGCGGCTCCGTTGATGCTATAATAGGAGGCTCCAGCGTTTCTGACCTACTTGCACCGGACAGTGTGAGGGGGACACCCGGCCTTCCACGGCCGCCACTCACTGCACATTCGCGGACGGCCCGTCGGGCATCTAGAGGGAGCCGTGGCTGAGAAAAGAACAGCGCGGGAGCCGCCAGAGCCGGGAATTCAGCAAGGGCTTCCCGGTAGGCTGGGGTTGTGGTCCAGCCAGGCTGCTCGGCGCGTACGCGGTGTAATGGTAGGGCCTTCCCTGTCCCCTCCCACTTATCCCCACTGTGGAGAAGCCGCCAGCGGCAGCAGCAGAGCAGTGCTGGGTCCTAGTGCCGCTGGCTAGATCGTCTTGCCCTGCAGCCGGCAGTAAACAGAGGTGCTGGCGGGGTGGCTCTGCACTGCAGCTGTGCTCAACACACCGCATCGTCACTGGCAATGTGCTGTAGCAGGAATGTTTTTTCCTGTTTACAGCAGCACAGCAGTCTGCAGTTGCTGTGGGCCTATTTTGAAGGTGGGCCTGGAGCTGCAGCTCCATCAGCCCCATTATTAATCCGGCCCTGCTTGTACCAGGTTTAGGCTTGGTGAAAATCCACTCTGATAGTGAGGATGGTTACTTTCACATGGAGATGGATAAGGGCAATACAGTCAAATAGATGCGTGCAACTCTGAATACAGGTGAAGATTCATGATTAATTCTTGCCACACACTGTGGCTGACTTTCCTGCAACTCTGAATCAGCACTTTAGAATAGATTTTCCAGATCAAAAATGTGCCTTTTCTTACTGCTCATAAGTAGAACGCTGTGGAATTTCAGTTCCATGCAAGTCATTTTTTACACATATCAGTATTCATTTCAAAGCCAGACTAAGGGAGGGGAAAATGGGGAACATGCCCAGAACTCCCCTCTCTCTTAGGGTCCCCCTCCCATGGACCTTTACTTTATTTCAGCTGCAGAGCTGGACAGGAAAAGGTTGGCTGGAGTCTAAGTGGAGGGTCCGACACTAGGGTTGTCCATCGAAGGGTTAACCATTGATGGTCTCTAATAGATGGACCATTTTTATTTTCCACTGATAGTACAAATCCATTGCCAGACAACTATTGATGGTTTAAACCATCAATGGTATCACTTGCGATATCACATGATTACGGGAGCCACCCTGAGAAGGAGGGAAGCACCTTGAAAAAAATAGTCAGAATATTCTTTATGCAACGCAAAAAAATCAATAACCATTGAAGAGAAAAATCAGACCTGTGCTTAGTTCAGGGTCCTTGCTCCGCTAGACAGAGACAGAGTATGTACAGTAGTTGAACGGAGCATGGGGGCACAGAGCTTGGATGGAGAAGGGGGTGGGGTAGAGTGATGGATGGGGAAGTAGGTTTAGTCCTGAATTATGAACTTTGTAGGTATACACATAAATGTGCTTTGAAAAGAACAAAAGGGGATGCAGACTGTATCTGTCACCCAGGCAGTAGGGACAAAGTACTTTCCAAACAAAATGTGCCCTATTCCACCCAGCTACACCCATTGTCTGGCAATTCCCATCCAGTCCACTTCTCTGTATGCCGACTCCCCCTTTATGGTACACCACTCCCTCCTTTGCATGCACTGTCCGAGACATGGTCTTGTATCTCCATCTGTCTGTTATAAATTACCACATACTATGGGATGCGGTCAAGATGCCGCCGGCCGGAATCCCGGCGGTCGAAATACCGACGCCGGAATCCCGACCGCCACAATCCCGACCGCCACAATCCCAACATATTCTCCCTCCGTGGGTGTCCACGACACCCATAGAGGGAGAATATAATAGTGTGCCGAGCGTAGCGAGGCACCGTGCCCGCAGCGTGGCGAGCGAAGCGAGCCCGCAAGGGGCTGCGTTCCGCTCACCACCCCTGTCGGGATTGTGTGGTCGGGATTCCGGCGTCGGTATTTCGACCGCCGGGATTCCGACCGGCGGCATTTAGTACTGATCCCCATACTATTTGGTTAAAATATATTAACTGAAATCTAAAGAGGCATGAATGATAAATCTGACATGGGTCCTAATTCATCTAATACCACAAACCTGCCACACAGTACTGTATATGCACCTTTTCTGGGATAGAGTCACACAATGTAATTGTGATATACAGTATACTGTAGATCCTGGTCTACTGTTTAAAGGAATTGTGCTGGGATTACTAATTCTAAAAATCATTTCGATCTTGTCTTGCTGGGTAAAGCAATGACTGAGAGCCGGTAATGCCAAGCAATCCCTTTAGCGTGTTTGATGATGATTAGCCATGGTGTTACTGTTCTTTTGCTTTCTGTGAATAATATGTCATTTTATCTAAGTGGAGCTATCAAAGCTAAAGCTCCCAGGTATGCTATTAAATGCAGCTATGCATTTAGATATGATGATTGATCAATTACAGATAAATGAGGGTTCTCAAGCAATGCACATTTTTATGGAAAATCTGTTTTGTAGAATAGTAACTTTTAATTTCTAGAAGATACCAAGATACAAACTAAAAAAACTTGTAATCATATTTGTGGAACTGGAGGTATATTTATGAGTGTTATTGCTACAAGACACGCTCATTGGAATGAGACACTTTTGGGGTGGTTGAACTGGAACCGGTTGTTGTTAGGACTGGGCTTTGTACAACCGCCTTATGATACATTAGATATGGTGGGGTAGATGTACTAAGCCTTGAAGAGTGATAAAGTGGAGAGAGATAAAGTACCAGCCAATCAGCTCCTAGCTGCCAGTTTACAGGCTGTGGGGCAGATGTATTAAGCTTGGAGAAGTGATAAAGCAGTGATGAGTGCAAGGTGATAACGCACCAGCCAATCAACTCCAATATGTAAATTGACAGTTATGAGCTGATTGGCTGGTTCATTATCACATTGCACTTATCACTGCTTTATAACTTCTCCAGGCTTAATACATCTGCCCCTGAGACAGTTAGAATAATGACAGTCAGGACCTGATTGGATGGAAGTTTACCTCTATCTAAGGCTTAGTAAATATGCTTTTTTATATGATATTTTGGGATTTTTTGTTTGGCTCTTGATAGAAATAAAGACACTATTTAAATCCATATAAAAACTATTTTATTCATTGTTGATTTATTAATCTGCAGATTCCAACAATAAAGTCCTGAATGCATTGCAGGAGATGAGCAAACTTAATTTGGTCATGGAGAGTTTGTCTGTTCCATTGGCAGAATTTGGCATTACCGTGTTTTCTGTCCCTCCCAAACGCACTATACAGCAGAATAAACTGACTTTTCATCATCCCAGCTCTATTCGTGGACAAAAACAATTATGCATGTGAATTCACAGGCAGAATGGGGATGTAATAGCAGAACTCAAAATTGGGTATTCATTTAGTGGCAATCAGGTGCTGGGGTTCAGACCATTTCACCAGCACCTTGCGATTACAATACTGCGCCATAGAGGCGCACACGAAAATCTGCAATGCAGGGGTGCTGTAATTATTGGTGATGCTTGAGAGCTGCATATCACAGCCTCACATTGCCACTAATTGAATGCTCCACTAAGATTTTATCACTTCTCTGCAAAACCATCTATGCTGTGAAACTCGATTTATGGGAAATATCCTCTCATGGTCATGCAATAATTATAATTATATAATAAGAATAAATTTCACATGTGCAGATTAGGATTCTCCTGCTGGCGCAGGATGTACAGTAACGGTCTGTGACTGCTGACAGCACTACCAATACTGCAACCCAGAATGCGGTAAGAATGGAACTCTGGGGCACATGCGCCAAGATAAAAAAACATTGTGAGCTGGGAAACATGAGGGTGGGCAAAGCTGCAGGGGTGGAGTGTTGTAATAGGTGTGTGATATTTTAATACTCAGGGTGGCCTAGAGGGTGCATAAATGCCCCACATAATTACTGACCTTACCTTGGGGGGGGGCAGTATAGACACACATGGGTAAGGGAGCTCTGCCACTACGGATCTATTACCACTAGGCAGTGGTGGGGTAATGCCACTGGACACCTTTTGCTGCTGCAGGATCTATTGAAACCGGGGTGGGGGAGGTACAGTATAGTTACAATAGGGAACAACGAACATAAGGGATCATGAAATACCCCCTACGTATTTTGTTCAACAAAATCTTTAGATAAAATTATTTTTTTTAATTGCCAGCTAAATTGTTGAAGGCCCTAACATGGTAGTAAGTACAGTGGCACATATCAAACTCAACCCTTAAATTAGGCTAAGAATGGGGTAATAAACAAACCTGGAATGACAAAATATCCTAATTGGGCTAATTAATCCAGCTTTGTAAATCATCCTCACTATTTCTAATAAGCATCTCAGTGCCATTATTTTTCTACTGTAACCTTCTCCTAGGTAGAAAATGAAAAATGTGTATATTTTTTAAACCATCTGAAAAGAAACTGGATCCAAATAAATCCTACATAATATTTTCATCTAGACCATTTGATATATTAACTTCTGAGTGAAAACTTTTAGATCTCTAACACCATGCAAATTAAACAAAGCGGGTCTTGCTCTAACTCTTAGCAGTACTGCAGTCAATGAATATATATATATATATATATATATATTCTGTACTTCTCTCTCACACTAGCCTCTTGTCTTATCCTGTGAAATGAGTTTCATTTTGCTCAAGGGTATCCGCTACACAGATTATACATCAGAAGGAATATTTTAATCCACCTTTGCACAGATTGTTGCCTGCGCATCGCCTTATCAATGAATTATACTCCTTCACGCCTGACGACCAACCGCAGATTGAGCTGCCTTGAGTACTACAACATTGGAACAGGGATCAGTACAACTGGACACCGGTAAACACATTATCTCTGGATGCACTTAAGTTACCTCATTCCCAGACTAGGCTTTGATATTTCGCTGCTCGCAGAAGCATTTACATTAATAGAATCATACAGTGCCACTCAGAAGGATCACAGCAATGCACGTACTGAAATGGAAGCAGAGGGTCCTCTGTGTTAAATGGACGTTAAGCAGACAAATAACTTGCTTGAGATATTAGACCGTGCAATGCCGAACTGGCGACTGCTTGTTGCGGAACTGGTTTTGGGCAGAATCTGCATTTAGCATGGGGTTGGTTCAAGTTTCGATGGAGTATCAAAATAGTGGTTGGGTCTAAATAAGCAGGAAGCTGTATTCAAGCATCTAAAACACTAGAAATGGGCTTATTGGTTCTTGCACATCCTTGCATAGCTGTACAGTAGGGGTAGGGAGGATACTAGCATTAGCATAAAGTCACAGATGCGAATATGGCAAAAGAGGATCAGACACCATGAGCAGCACTAGTGCATGTACCAATATAACTTCTTCTCATACAGATGGAGCCACGCTAATCGTGGCTCCATCTGTGCCTGGGCGTGCCTATCGCCGGGCGTCTCCATCTGCTTGTCTGTGACGGAGACGCTCTCTCATTCTAGTGAATGGGGTGCGTCTCCGTCCAGAGCACGTGCGCGTCCGTGACAGAGACGCGCCCCATTCACTAGAGTCTCTGGGTACTCCCAGCGTGGCTAGGCGGATGGATCACCTAGTCGCACCGTGAGTGCACACCTGTGATGGAGCCTCACTGGATGAGTGCGGTTCCATCTGTACTTAGACAGTTGTGTATCTATAATGGGTCCAGGATTGCCCACACTGCACACCCTGCATCAATATTCTACAATACTTTCCTCACCAGCATCCAACAGTGCTGCACAAATCACCAGAAAAATGGCTGCTGCTCCATTTTCCTGGAGACCTGAACATGCACGGTAGAGAGGATGGGACATGAATGAAGGTTGCTCTCGGGCCACCTCCTCTCTTAATACATCCCTGTTGCATGGGCACAGCCACTAAGTGCTGAGTTGTGTTATGTCTAAGATGTTGTCTATAGCAGTGGTAGCCAACCCTGGTCCTCGAGAGCTACCATCAGTTCACGTTTTCCAGCTCACCCAGCAGGTGCACAGGTGCAGTCATTACTCAATGACATTTTAAAAGATCCACCAATGTGCCTCCACCCAAGTATCAGGAAGTATTTATGGGCCTACTTGGGAAACCTCCTGTGTAAATGGTACCATTGGAATGTAATGGTGCAGTAAGAAATTTATACAAGAGTACACAGTTAAAGAAACCAATAGTGGTGTTTATTTTCCATTGGCCACTTTAGCTGACCTTTTCTCGGTTACCTCTAACACATTTATGTGAGAAAGAATTTCATTAACATGACATACAGATATTTATAATGGTTTGATGTGTTCTGAGTAAATCACAAACTATTTACTACACACATTTGTTATGTATTCAGTATATGGTAGACTGTACTTCTATAGGTTTAAAGCTTACATTACAACACAATGAACCTCTGAAAATATAATGTTGCAGTTAAATCCTGGTTTAAATTAGTCTCATTTGGTACTTTAGTAACTTTAGTGCACTCGTTGGGGCCCTTATTTTTTTGTAAATCCAATATAGATGTGACTCATGACCAATTGTCTTACAACTTTAGCTGAAGAAATACGCAACTTTCCCGTATCTAGGGTTACTAGAAAATGTTCCAGGGTTGTTACAATAATATACCTTTTAATGTAGATTTTTTTATCCTTTTTATCCTTCCACAGTCTCTCAGCAAAAAGGAAATTAAGTCACAGTAACTATAGCTCCACTCCTCTGGATATAGTGTTTAATGTCTCTCCCTATCGGAGGAGTTTCCTATAGAGTGCCTCTATTATGTTGAGGTCCCAGGAGCTGCTGCTAAATGTAGACAGTCAGTTATATACCACCATGGCTACAACATGGGACTCCTAACCCATATAACATGACTGAAGGCCCATTAATGTATATTAAATGCTTCCTTATTTCTCGGCCATGACTGAGCCTCCTCGCTTGGAGTGGCACTGGTATGAAATAATACGCCGGGCAGCTGTTACAAGATAGTAACCAATATTACTCCCCCGACTCTCTGCTCTGCTGACTGTAGCTGGGAAGCTCTATTTCTGCTGCAGCCTCCTGAATGCCTGTCACTGGGAACACTGCCTCCTGGATCCGCCCCTTAGTTGCCAATCAATCCGCTGTTCTGCCTCCAGCTGCTCCTACAGCTTGCTGCGGACGGCCACCTCTCCAGCTCCACCCCAGGCTGTGTGTGTGCAGGGAGTATTTCTCTCACCTCCATAGTCCTGCATTACCTGCCCTGAGCTCCGCCTCTGCCAAACCACCGCTGATGCCGGGACACTGCTGCACATTTCACAGTAGCTCGCCATGCCTGCAGTCTGCACACTACAGAAGCTGGATGCTGGCTCTGAATCTGCCCACTTGCGGCATTGGCTCCGCCCACTTCCACAGCTGTCATAGCCAGATGTCACAGTTCCCCAGCTGCTGTGATCTCCAGTGGGGCGGCCAGTGAGCAGGCATAGCCGCCTACGAGCCCCACTCTATAATGGGGTCATCACAGCTCCAGCTGTGTTCCCAGCTCCCTCTCCGCCGTCACTCCCCCTCCCCCTGTGCCCGGCAGACAGTTTACAGCAAGATATTACAGCTCCACTGCTTGGCACACAGGGGGAGGTGTGAGCCCTGGAGGGAAGGATCAGGAGACTGCTGTTAGCTGCGACTGACAGCTCTTATCTCCAAGAGGTCACATGACCCCTCCTGAGGTGATGCCCCACCCACTGGCAATCATCCCACTGGATGATTGACAGCTAGGAACACAAGGAGTTGCTAGAATGTTCTGTCAGTCACTGGCCACCATTGTGTACATTAATAGGTTTACACATATAATACATTTTAGCATGTATATGAATACATATCAATAAAAATACATATGACTGGGGTACATACATTAATTATTTTTCCTTTTTACATTGTCTAGCTTGTATTACAACATAGAAAACAATATAAAGTGTAAATATATAAATTATATGTATAAAGTTACCTCACTTTTACCTATTTCTGTTTATATATATAAGTTTAACCCCTAATTAGGGTTACATTATTACTTAACTTGTGATTCTGTGAGGAGACCTGGAAAACGTTAACTGTTGGTAGCTCTCGAGGACCAGGGTTGGCTACCCCTGGTCTATAGCCTTGATCAGCATCATCAAACTTCCAACTTCATAATTCTTGAACAAATGTTCAATATTTCCCCTCCATGCTTCTAAAACATGCAGCCCACTTTGTTGATTAAGTAAAATAATCTCTTATTCTTTCATTAAACATAAAGGGGCTGATGCTCACTCAGATGCAAGAGGTAATGCGGACGGATCTTTAGATTAGTTTTAAACATACTGTACATACGTCAAAGAAAGTAATCAGCAACTATGCAAAAACAGACTTAAGCATATGGCTGGAGTTCACTAGTGCATACAAATTAATCCATCCTTCACCCCAGAAGCAGGCCCAGAGTATTTAAAGTAGAAACATCTATTTCATAAATATTCCTTCCTACAGAGAAAACATTATGACCAAAGCACCCAGTACCTGAGTGTTGAATGATGTCTTTTATATAATTACTATTCATTTTTATACTTGGTATCAGATTCATAAAATGTGTTTTGAGTGTGCTTTTTAATAAAAACTGTAGTTTTCTTCTGACATTTAATGACTAAGGAGCCTAAAATGCTACATTGTATTTTGGTCCAGATTGCAGACATTTTAGTGGGCAGCCAAACAGCGATATTGGCCTAGGGTCAGTGGGATGTGCGAGTGTAGAAAGAGAATACATGGACTGTGTAAATGGAAGATAATTATATAGAATATCTTATGAAGGTTTTGTGGATGTTTCTGGAATTTGATAATCTGCCTGAAGAGGCAAGTTTTCAGGGAATACTTGAAGATGTGTAGACTAGAAGAAAGTCTTGTTGTGCTAGAAAGGAAATTACAAAGAGTAGTTGCAGCCGGAAAAAATCCCAATGAGATCAATGTTTCAGTTACAAGCTTTCCTCTAATCACGATCAGTGTTCTACTGCATCTGAGAATTGTGGTGAGATTGTCCTGCAGATAATCCTTCACAATTATATTTAATGTACACAGTATTCATTCTGCATGGCATAGCTTGATGTTTAAATAAGATTTTACTTACCGATAAATCTATTTCTCATAGTCCGTAGTGGATGCTGGGGACTCCGTCAGGACCATGGGGAATAGCGGCTCCGCAGGAGACAGGGCACAAAAGCAAGCTTTTAGGATCACATGGTGTGTACTGGCTCCTCCCCCTATGACCCTCCTCCAAGCCTCAGTTAGGTACTGTGCCCGGACGAGCGTACACAATAAGGAAGGATCTTGAATCCCGGGTAAGACTCATACCAGCCACACCAATCACACCGTACAACTTGTGATTTGAACCCAGTTAACAGTATGATAACAATGAAGTAGCCTCTAAAAAAGATGGCTCACAACAATAATAACCCGATTTTTTGTAACAATAACTATGTACAAGTAATGCAGACAATCCGCACTTGGGATGGGCGCCCAGCATCCACTACGGACTATGAGAAATAGATTTATCGGTAAGTAAAATCTTATTTTCTCTAACGTCCTAGTGGATGCTGGGGACTCCGTCAGGACCATGGGGATTATACCAAAGCTCCCAAACGGGCGGGAGAGTGCGGATGACTCTGCAGCACCGAATGAGAGAACTCCAGGTCCTCCTCAGCCAGGGTATCAAATTTGTAGAATTTAGCAAACGTGTTTGCCCCTGACCAAGTAGCTGCTCGGCAAAGTTGTAAAGCCGAGACCCCTCGGGCAGCCGCCCAAGATGAGCCCACCTTCCTTGTGGAATGGGCATTTACAGATTTTGGCTGTGGCAGGCCTGCCACAGAATGTGCAAGCTGAATTGTACTACAAATCCAACGAGCAATAGTCTGCTTAGAAGCAGGAGCACCCAGCTTTTTGGGTGCCTACAATATAAACAGCAAGTCAGACTTTCTGACTCCAGCCGTCCTGGAATTATATATATATATATTTTCAGGGCCCTGACAACGTCTAGCAACTTGGAGTCCTCCAAGTCCCTAGTAGCCGCAGGCACCACAATAGGTTGTTTCAGGCGAAACGCTGACACCACCTTAGGAAGAAACTGGGGACGAGTCCGCAGTTCTGCCCTGTCCGAATGGAAAATCAAATATGGGCTTTTGTAAGACAAAGCCGCCAATTTTAACAATCGCCTGGCCCAGGCCAGGGCCAACAGCATGGTCACTTTCCATGTGAGATATTTCAAATCCACAGATTTGAGTGGTTCAAACCAATATGATTTGAGGAATCCCAACACTACGTTGAGATCCCACGGTGCCACTGGAGGCACACAAGGGCTGTATATGCAATACTCCCTTGACAAACGTCTGGACTTCAGGAACTGAAGCCAATTCTTTCTGGAAGAAAATCTATAGGGCCGAAACTTGAACCTTAATGGACCCCAATTTGAGGCTCATAGACACTCCTGTTTGCAGGAAGTGCAGAAATCGACCTAGTTGAAATTTTTTCGTGGGGCCCTCCTGGCCTCACCCACGCAACATATTTTTACCACATGTGGTGATAACGTTGTGCGGTCACCTCCTTCCTGGCTTTGACCAGGGTAGGTATGACCTCTTCCGGAATGCCTTTTCCCTTAGGATCCGGCGTTCAAACCGCCATGCCGTCAAACGCAGTCGCGGTAAGTCTTGGAACAGACAAGGTCCCTGCTGGAGCCGGTCCTTTCTTAAAGGCCGATGCCACGGTTCCTCTTGGAACAGACATGGTACTTGCTGAAAGCAAATCCCTTCTTAGCTCCCGAGGCCATTAGTCCTCTGTGAGCATCTCTTGAAGTTCCGGTTACCAAGTCCCTCTTGGCCAATCCGGAGCCACGAGTATAGTTCTTACTCCTCTATGTCTTATAATTCTCAATACCTTGGTTATGAGAAGCAGAGAAGGGAACACATACACCGACTGTTACACCCACGGTGTTACCAGGACGTCCACAGCTATCGCCTGAAGGTCTCGTGACCTGGCGCAATACCTGTCCCATTTTTTTGTTCGGGCGGGACGCCATCATGTCCACCTTTGGTCTTTCCCAACGGTTCACAATCATGCGGAAAACTTCCCGATGAAGTTCCCACTCTCCCGGGTGGAGGTCGTGCCTGCTGAGGAAGTCTGCTTCCCAGTCATCCACTCCCGGAATGAACACTGCTGACAGTGCTATCACATGATTTTCCGCCTAGCGAAAAATCCTTGCAGTTTTGCCACTGCCCTCCTGCTTCTTGTGCCGCCCTTTCTGTTTACGTGGGCGACTGCCGTGATGTTATCCCACTGGATCAATACCGGCTGACCTTGAAGCAGAGGTCTTGCTAAGCTTAGAGCATTATAAATTTGCTCTTAGCTCCAGTATATTTATGTGGAGAGAATTCTCCAGACTTGATCACACTCCTTGTGTGACTGCTCCCCAGCCTCTCAGGCTGGCCTCCGTGGTCACGAGCATCCAATCCTGAATGCCGAATCTGCGGCCCTCTAGAAGATGAGCACTCTGTAATCACCACAGGAGAGACACCCTTGTCCTTGGATATAGGGTTATCCGCTGATGCATCTGAAGATGCGATCCGGACCATTTGTCCAGCAGATCCCACTGAAGAGTTCTTGCGTGAAATCTGCCGAATGGAAGCGCTTCGTAATAAGCCACCATTTTTACCAGGACTCTTGTGCAATGATGCACTGACACTTTTCCTGGTTTTAGGAGGATCCCGATTAGCTCGGATAACTCCCTGGCTTTCTCCTCTGGGAGAAACACCTTTTCCTGGACTGTGTCCAGAATCATCCCTAGGACCAGCAGACGTGTCGTCGGAACAACTGCGGTTTTGGAATATTTAGAATCCACCCGTGCTGTCGTAGAACTACTTGAGATAGTGCTACTCCGACCTCCAACTGTTCTCTGGACCTTGTTCTTATCAGGAGGTCGTCCATTTTCTTTGAAGACGAATCCTCCTTTCGGTCATTACCTTGGTAAGGACCCGGGGTGCCTTGGACAATCCAACGGCATCGTCTTGAAACTGATAGTGACAGTTCTGTACCACGAACCTGAGGTACCCTTGGTGAGAAAAGGCAAATTTTGGGACATGGAGGTAAGCATCCCTGATGTCCCGGGACACCATATAGTCCCCTTGTTCTTTGCTATCACTGCTCTGAGTGACTCCATCTGGATTTGAACCCTTGTAAGTGTTCAAATTTTTCAGATTTAGAATAGGTCTCACCTAGCCTTCAGTACCACCATATAGTGTGGAGTAATACCCCTTTCCTTGTTGTCGGAGGGGTAAATTTATTATCACCTGCTGGGAATACAGCTTGTGAATTGTTTTCAATACTGCCTCCCTGTCGGAGGGAGACATTGGTACAGCAGACTACAGGAACCTGCGAGGGGGGAAACCTCTCGACATTCCAATCTGTACCCCTTGGATACTACTTGTAGGATCCAGGGGTCCTGTACGGTCCCAGCGTCATGCTGAGAACTTGGTAGAAGCGGTGGAGGGCTTCTGTTCCTGGGAATGGGCTGCCTGCTGCAGTCTTCTTCCCTTTCCTCTATCCCTGGGCAGATATGACTCTTATAGGGACGAAAGGACTGAGGCTGAAAAGATGGTGTCTTTTTCTGCAGAGATGTGACTTAGGGTAAAAAACGGTGGATTTTCCAGCAGTTGCCCTGGCCACCAGGTCCCATGGACCGACCCCAAATAACTCCTCCCCTTTATACGGCAATACATCTTTGTGCCGTTTGGAATCTGCATCACCTGACCACTGTCGTGTCCATAAACATCTTCTTGCAGATATGGACATCGCATTTACTCTTGATGCCAGAGTGCAAATATCCCTCTGCGCATCTCGCATATATAGAAATGCATCCTTTAAATGCTCTATAGTCAATAAAATACTGTCCCTGTCAAAGGTATCAATATTTTTAGTCAGGGAATCCGACCAAGCCACCTCAGCTCTGCACATCCAGGCTGAGGCGATCGCTGGTCGCAGTATAACACCAGCATGTGTGTGTATACTTTTTAGGATATTTTTCAGCCTCCTATCAGCTGGCTCCTTAAGTACGGCCCTATCCGTAGATGGTACCGCCACTTGTTCTGATAAGCGTGTGAGCGCCTTATCCACCCTGAGGGGTGTTTCCCACCGCGCCTTAACTTCTGGCGGGAAAGGGTATACCGCCAATAATTTTCTATCGGGGGAAACCCACGCATCATCACACACTTCATTTAATTTATCTGATTCAGGAAAAACTACAGGTAGTTTTTTCACCTCACACATAATACCCTTTTTTGTGGTACTTGGAGTATCAGAAATATGTAACACCTCCTTCATTGCCCTTAACGTGTGGCCCTAAAAGAAAATACGTTTGTTTCTTCACCGTCGACACTGAAATCAGTGTCCGTGTCTGGGTCTGTGTCGACCGACTGAGGTAAATGGGCATTTTACAGCCCCTGACGGTGTTTGAGACGCCTGGACAGATACTAATTTGTTCGCCGGCCCTCTCATGTCGTCAACCGGCTTGCAGCGTGTTGACATTGTCACGTAATTTCCATAAATAAGCCATCCATTCCGGTGTCGACTCCCTAGAGAGTGACATCACCATTACAGGCAATTTGCTCCGCCTCCTCACCAATATTTTCCTCATACATGTCGACACACACGTACCGACATACAGCACACACATAGGGAATGCTCTGATAGAGGACAGGACCCACTAGCCCTTTGGGGAGACAGAGGGAGAGTTTGCCAGCACACACCAAAACGCTATAATTATCCAGGGACAACCTTTATATAAGTGTTCCTCCCTTATAGCATTTTAATATATATACATATCGCCAAATCAGTGCCCCCCCCTCTCTGTTTTAACCCTGTTTCTGTAGTGCAGTGCAGGGGAGAGCATGGGAGCCTTCCCACCAGCCTTTCTGTGAGGGAAAATGGCGCTGTGTGCTGAGGAGAATAGGCCCCGCCCCCTTTTCGGCGGGCTTCTTCTCCGGAGTTTTAGATATCTGGCAGGGGTTAAATACATCCATATAGCCTCAAGGGCTATATGTGATGTATTTTTCGCCATACAGGTATTATACATTGCTGCCC
The DNA here is from genome assembly GCF_028390025.1 of Pseudophryne corroboree. Lineage (NCBI taxonomy): Eukaryota > Metazoa > Chordata > Amphibia > Anura > Myobatrachidae > Pseudophryne > Pseudophryne corroboree. Next base: position 159,111,718 of record NC_086449.1, read on the forward strand.
AGGGCGCCCCCCCCCAGCGCCCTGCACCCTCCGTGACCGCTGTGTGAAGTGTGCTGACAACAATGGCGCACAGCTGCAGTGCTGTGCGCTACCTGATGAAGACTGAGAGTCTTCTGCCGCCTGGTTCCGGACCTCTTCATCTTCAGCGTCTGCAAGGGGGGTCGGCGGCGCGGCTCCGGGACGAACCCCAGGGCGAGCCCTGTGTTCCGACTCCCTCTGGAGCTATGTCCAGTAGCCTAAGAATCCAATCCATCCTGCACGCAGGTGAGTTGAAAATCTCTCCCCTAAGTCCCTCGATGCAGTGAGCCTGTTGCCAGCAGGACTCACTGAAAATAAAGAACCTAAAAACTTTTTCTAAGTAACTCTTTAAGAGAGCCACCTAGATTGCACCCTTCTCGGCCGGGCACAAAAACCTAACTGAGGCTTGGAGGAGGGTCATAGGGGGAGGAGCCAGTACACACCATGTGATCCTAAAAGCTTGCTTTTGTGCCCTGTCTCCTGCGGAGCCGCTATTCCCCATGGTCCTGACGGAGTCCCCAGCATCCACTAGGACGTTAGAGAAAACATAATACTAGAGGGTGGCCCAAAAGTCTCCATATTGAGCAAAAAATAATACTTTTTTTTAATTTACAAAATGCAGATACCCTTTAACAATGTTTTTAAAAAAAGATACGAAACATGGATCACCTAAAGAAACACTTTCAAAATGCAAGTTTGTGTATAACACCAGATGTGAAAGTGGCATTCATATGTGTTTTGAAAGTAATGGCAAACATTTTTAGTTTATTTTGTGAATGTTATATTTTGTTAAAAAGTGTTAATTTTCTCTATGTATGTGTTAGGATTCACCTGCCTTAACTAACTGCAGGTGAATTGCTAGACTAGATCACTGCTGAAGTAGACCCGAAAACAGCCAGGGTGAGGATTCAAAATAAAACTGTATTATAACAAATTTCCAGACAAGGCATACCGGATAACAGATATAGGGGCAGATGTATTAACCTGTAAAGGCATTATGAAGTGATAAACCAGTGATAAATGCAAGGTGATAAACACACCAGCCAATCAACTCCTAACTGTTAATTTACATATTGGAGTTGATTGGCTGGTGTGTTTATCACCTTGCATTTATCACTGGTTTATCACTTCCTTATGCCTTCTCCAGGTTAATACATCTGCCCCAATGCATGAACAGAGGAAAACAGACACAGGTTAACTTCACCTGGAGATGCAGTCTCCGGAATATGATAACAGACTAGGCAGGCAGGATTGAACGAGGTAAGAAAACAGGATTCCAGCTGGATACAGACGAGCAAGGCAAGGTCATAGGAACAAGGCTAGACTAGAAACTTTCACTGTCAAGCTGGCTGGGTAACTGACTAGCCCTGAGCCTCAGGGCTAACAGACATTTAAAGTCAGCAAAGCCAATTACTACAGCACACAACACAAGCCCCCTCACACCACAATGTGCTGCATCGGGAGAATGATATCATAATTATTAGAGCAGCCTGGTTCAGCTGATTACACCAGCTGGGACTGCTCTCAGACAACAGCACCCCTGGCCACCATGAGGTACTTCAGGCCAGAACATAACAGCAGCATCCCTGGCAGCACAGAGGTGCTGCAGGCCAGACCATGACAGCAGCAACCCTGGAAGCCCAGAAGTACTGCAGGCCAGACCATAACTGCAGCATCCCATGCCGCCCAGAGGTACTGCAGGCCAGAACATAACTGCAGCACCCCTGGCCGCCCAGAGGTACTGCAGGCCAGAACACAACATCAGCACCCCTGGCCGCCCAGCGGTACTGCAGGCCACAACATAACAGATGGCAGAATTCGTAACAGTATGGAATTTTCCCTATGTTTGGAGAGTGTTGGATTATCCTGTATTAAGGATCTCTTTTTGTGTTTTGTATCTCATTTTTTAGAGCTATACTTTGCTGGCAGAAGATCTACAAATATGCGCAGTTGCCATTGGAAGATAATTATTATGGGTTTTTTTTATAATCACTATTAGGTATATTCAATTAGTGTCAGATCCTCTCCGACAGAAAGGATCCGACACTTCATTATTCAATTTGCTCGCATTTCCGACAGGTTTTTGCTCATTTTTGATAATGCCAATCCGACTTATTTTAAAGTCGAATTGGCATTGTCGAGAACAGGCCAAAAACCTGTTGGAAATGGCAGCAAATTCGACAAAAACATGGATCCGCGGTTAATCCGCCGATCCACGTGTTTTCTGAGAATGCGAAAAAACAGCACTGGAATTGAATAGGTCGAATACGATTCGATCTAAAAAAGTTGAAAAGTGCAGTTTTTCTGACTTGTCAGAAATTCAAACACAAATTGAATAGATCCCTATGTAGACAAACGTGATTGTACACTGACAGCAAATAGATCAATGAGATTTTATTAACATCAGTACTTTGTAGGTCCACCACGTGCACTGATTACTGCAGACACCCTTCTTGACAAACTGTCCACAAGCTTGTGGCCAACAGCAGGTGGTATGTTTTGCCATTACGCCTTAAGTACAATGACCAACTTCAACACTGAAGAAGGTTGAGTTGGTCTAAAATGCACCCTTGTTGCTCCAATTCATCCGCAATGTTATCAGTGGGGTTAAGATCTGGACTTTGAGTTAAGGCCCATATAGATGGGCCGATGCGGGAGAGATGTGTGCTGAGCGAACCGCTCAGCACACATCTCTCCCGCCGCTCAGCACAGCGTGTTCTGTGCTGAGCGTGCGGAGGAAGACGGGGGGGGCGCTCATTTCACCCAGCGGGTGAAATGAGCGACCCGCTAGATTGGCCTGCACGGCAGGCCAATCTAGCACCAGCGATAGGGGCTGCATATCGCTATCGCTGTAGGGGGTACACACAGTACACACGGAGCAATAATGCTCAAATTCTAAGCAATCTAGTCAGATTGCTTAGAATATCGCTCCGTGAGTGCCCCCCTTTAGTCAGTACATCTTGGTTCCTGAATTATCTGTATACCAGTCCAGCATCACCCTGGAAACATGACAGGCTCAGGTGTTTAATGTGGGATGTAGTCGGGATCCCGGTGGTCAAAATCCCGGCGGTCAAAATCCTGACATCAGAATCCCATCTGCCAGAATGCCGGCAGCGGCGCCACAACTATTCCCTCTCCTGGGTGTCCACGACAGCCATGGAGGGGGAATAAAAACCTGTGCGAGTGCAGCGAGCCACCAAGCCCACATCATGGAGAGCACAGCATGGCAGATGCAGAATGGCGAGCTCGGCATGGCGAGTGCAGCGAGCCCGCAAGGGGCTTCGTAGCGCTCGCCCTTCTGTCAGCATTCTTGTGGTCGGGATTCCGGCGTCAGGATTTCGACCGCCGAGATTTCAACTGTTGGGATCCCGTATCCAACGCTTTAATTTCATCCATGCATATGAAATGCATTCTGTCTTACTTAAAAAGATTACTGTACTTACCGAATCATATAATCCAATACACATCACCTATGGAAGTGCTGATAAATACAGTATACTCCTACAAAGAATTATTTAAATTTGACCAAATATTTCTGTTGCACACACTGGGGGTCATTCATCAATCATGTAATTAACATGGTGTATCTATAATTGTACAATAACACATACATTATACAAATATGAATATAGCATCTCCCCTGCTGTTTTCACCGACTCTGGCATTTCACAAAATGCCAAAGGACTATAGAGTGCGGTTTTCTATACATATGACTGAAGAAAATAATAACTTTGTTTCATAGGAGTACCTGTTGTCGCCGATTACTAATTCATTTATACTTATTCTCTTCAGCAGTGCCAGAAAGGTAATTCCTGTATAGCCAATGGGAGCAGGAGAGCAATGTGGACCCATTGACTCATTACTTCACACTCTGCACCCATTATAGATATTATAAATCCCTAGTACTCATTCTAGCACCCTGCACCTTTTAAAACCAGTGCAGTTTCTCTTTCCCGCCTGGGGTTTCGCTCTCTGCTGTATTGTTTCTAGCACAGTCTGGTCTGTATCTCAGTGCTGAGATAAAGACCAGACTGTGCTAGAAGCACCAAAGTAGAGAGCGACAACCAAGGCAGGAAAGAGGAGCTGCACTAGTTTTTGAAAGGTGCAGGGTGTTAGAATGAACACTATATTCCTGGATTGCACTCTGTGGTAAGTTCATATAGTACAGTATGTCACCCCAAAGCATTGGTATGCAGGATTGTAAAATAATGCAGCTTCTGTACATATCTCCAGTTTCAGATATGAAACCCCCAGCAGTACTGCAAATGCTCAATTGCCAAAAAGTAGAGTTTTGAAAAGTTTTGTTTTCAGTGCAGGATACTTGGCAAAATATACCAGTTTATGTGATTGGGATGGGGCAGTTTTGTACAGGTCTACAGCATGTGGTTTTGGATGTTCTATGAATCGATACAGTAGATCCATGTAATCAATTTAGGTAAGACAATGTTCTTCTTGCACCCTGAGTACAGGTTGCTGCATCAGTATGACAAAGACAGTCATGGAAGAATTTCAGTTGTTCAGCATCAAAACCACATCATTGAAAGTGCTGCAATTTTTTATTTATGTATGACACCAAACCTGACATAAAAGGCATACTATATATGGAACCAGCTTATACAGTAGCGCCAGCCTGTGCACTATTATCAGACTGAAGATGACATATGTTCTGTGCAGTAACTTAACTCCCTGACTTCTCCTAGATGAAATTCAAAGCAAGGTCAGGGACTGACTGTTCCGCTGAAGAGGCTTACAATTCCTTACCTTCCTTTTTATTACCCATGACAATCAATAGATAAATTTGTGGCTGATACCAAGGGAGCCTTCTCCAGCATAACTCACATCAGGTGGGAAACCAAAGGGATAAATCTGTCTTGGTGTCACCTGGTTTCACAAGCTTTTTTAAATGAAGGCAGTAAAAGGCCGATTAATGGAGGAAACATCATGAGGCTCAAAGTGCTCTTATACTGCTGTGTATCTGCAACACCCAGCAAACAGGTTGCTGTGCACACTGGCCCTCATTCAGATCCCAAAGTATCTGCGGCGCATGTGCCCGAACTGTACTGCGCATGTGCTATACGGGTCTGAGACGGCGGATGCCGGACAGTATCAGACTGTCAGTAATTGACTGATGCCATTTTGGGATGCAACTGCCTCCGTTTCCTAAAATGGAGGCATGTTGCCAGAGTTGTGGTGGAGAAATGAGGCCAGATTCGTTGTTAGAGGATGGAGATTTCCTGGCCTCTGTGTAGCAAATGTGGCGGCTGGCTTGCATGACCCCATGGGTCACGCAGTGACTGATGGTGTCAGAGATGATCTGATACTGCGTCCTAGGACACAGTTCGGATCAGTAATGTAGCAGGAGGTGGGACGCCTCCTGCTGAATTACCATATTAGTACTATCGCTATTCAGACAGTTTACCATCAGGTCTCCCCTCTGCACAGCATGCCATCAGGTCTCCTAACCACCTCACCGGCTGACCACTGCATGCTGTGCAGAAGGGATAGGCAAACTCTCCGGATAGGACTACCGCAAAAGGATGAAGCACCAGGAGCCAGGAGAAGCCGCAGCCAATCCCCACATGTGAGTGGAAGATTTTGGAGACCATTCTCCTCCATATGCCTTTTTTCTTTCTCTTTTTCCTGGCCAGGAACACAGACATTCACTTACCTCTCCGTCTATATTGCCTTCCTAATAAAGGACTGATAGGAGTTGAAAAATCAACTAAGACATATAAACAATACAGACTGCTGCATTGATCGAGAACCCTGCAATCTGAATACAAGAGTAGAGATACGAATTAGAGATGAGCGGGTTCGGTTTCTCTGAATCCGAACCCGCCAGAACTTCATGTTTTTTTTCACGGGTCCGAGCGACTCGGATCTTCCCGCCTTGCTCGGTTAACCCGAGCGCGCCCCGAACGTCATCATGACGCTGTCGGATTCTCGCGAGGCTCGGATTCTATCGCGAGACTCGGATTCTATATAAGGAGCCGCGCGTCGCCGCCATTTTCACACGTGCATTGAGATTGATAGGGAGAGGACGTGGCTGGCGTCCTCTCCGTTTAGAATAGATTAGAGAGACACTTGATTTACTAATTTTGGGGAGCATTAGGAGTACTCAGTACAGTGCAGAGTTTTGCTGATAGTGACCACCAGTTTTATTTATAATCCGTTCTCTGCCTGAAAAAAGCGATACACAGCACACAGTGACTCAGTCACATACCATATCTGTGTGCACTGCTCAGGCTCAGGCCAGTGTGCTGCATCATCTATTATCTATATATAATATTATATATATCTGTCTGACTGCTCAGCTCACACAGCTTATAATTGTGGGGGAGACTGGGGAGCACTACTGCAGTGCCAGTTATAGGTTATAGCAGGAGCCAGGAGTACATAATATATTATATAGTGAGTGACCACCAGACACACAGTGCAGTTTATTTAATATATCCGTTCTCTGCCTGAAAAAAGCGATACACACAGTGACTCAGTCAGTCACATACCATATCTGTGTGCACTGCTCAGGCTCAGGCCAGTGTGCTGCATCATCTATATATATTATATATCTGTCTGACTGCTCAGCTCACACAGCTTATAATTGTGGGGGAGACTGGGGAGCACTACTGCAGTGCCAGTTATAGGTTATAGCAGGAGCCAGGAGTACATAATATTATATTAAAATTAAACAGTGCACACTTTTGCTGCAGGAGTGCCACTGCCAGTGTGACTAGTGACCAGTGACCTGACCAGTGACCACCAGTATATATAATATTAGTAGTATACTATCTCTTTATCAACCAGTCTATATTAGCAGCAGACACAGTACAGTGCGGTAGTTCACGGCTGTGGCTACCTCTGTGTCGGCACTCGGCAGCCCGTCCATAATTGTATATACCACCTAACCGTGGTTTTTTTTTCTTTCTTTATACATACATACTAGTTACGAGTATACTATCTCTTTATCAACCAGTCTATATTAGCAGCAGACACAGTACAGTGCGGTAGTTCACGGCTGTGGCTACCTCTGTGTCGGCACTCGGCAGCCCGTCCATAATTGTATATACCACCTAACCGTGGTTTTTTTTTCTTTCTTTATACATACATACTAGTTACGAGTATACTATCTCTTTATCAACCAGTCTATATATTAGCAGCAGACACAGTACAGTGCGGTAGTTCACGGCTGTGGCTACCTCTGTGTCGGCACTCGGCAGCCTGTCCATAATTGTATATACCACCTAACCGTGGTTTTTTTTTCTTTCTTTATACATACATACTAGTTACGAGTATACTATCTCTTTATCAACCAGTCTATATATTAGCAGCAGACACAGTACAGTGCGGTAGTTCACGGCTGTGGCTACCTCTGTGTCGGCACTCGGCAGCCCGTCCATAATTGTATATACCACCTAACCGTGGTTTTTTTTTCTTTCTTTATACATACATACTAGTTACGAGTATACTATCTCTTTATCAACCAGTCTATATATTAGCAGCAGACACAGTACAGTGCGGTAGTTCACGGCTGTGGCTACCTCTGTGTCGGCACTCGGCAGCCCGTCCATAATTGTATATACCACCTAACCGTGGTTTTTTTTTCTTTCTTTATACATACATACTAGTTACAAGTATACTATCTCTTTATCAACCAGTCTATATTAGCAGCAGACACAGTACAGTGCGGTAGTTCACGGCTGTGGCTACCTCTGTGTCGGCACTCGGCAGCCCGTCCATAATTGTATATACCACCTAACCGTGGTTTTTTTTTCTTTCTTTATACATACATACTAGTTACGAGTATACTATCTCTTTATCAACCAGTCTATATATTAGCAGCAGACACAGTACAGTGCGGTAGTTCACGGCTGTGGCTACCTCTGTGTCGGCACTCGGCAGCCCGTCCATAATTGTATATACCACCTAACCGTGGTTTTTTTTTCTTTCTTTATACATACATACTAGTTACGAGTATACTATCTCTTTATCAACCAGTCTATATATTAGCAGCAGACACAGTACAGTGCGGTAGTTCACGGCTGTGGCTACCTCTGTGTCGGCACTCGGCAGCCCGTCCATAATTGTATACTAGTATCCAATCCATCCATCTCCATTGTTTACCTGAGGTGCCTTTTAGTTGTGCCTATTAAAATATGGAGAACAAAAATGTTGAGGTTCCAAAATTAGGGAAAGATCAAGATCCACTTCCACCTCGTGCTGAAGCTGCTGCCACTAGTCATGGCCGAGACGATGAAATGCCAGCAACGTCGTCTGCCAAGGCCGATGCCCAATGTCATAGTACAGAGCATGTCAAATCCAAAACACCAAATATCAGTAAAAAAAGGACTCCAAAACCTAAAATAAAATTGTCGGAGGAGAAGCGTAAACTTGCCAATATGCCATTTACCACACGGAGTGGCAAGGAACGGCTGAGGCCCTGGCCTATGTTCATGGCTAGTGGTTCAGCTTCACATGAGGATGGAAGCACTCAGCCTCTCGCTAGAAAAATGAAAAGACTCAAGCTGGCAAAAGCAGCACAGCAAAGAACTGTGCATTCTTCGAAATCCCAAATCCACAAGGAGAGTCCAATTGTGTCGGTTGCGATGCCTGACCTTCCCAACACTGGACGTGAAGAGCATGCGCCTTCCACCATTTGCACGCCCCCTGCAAGTGCTGGAAGGAGCACCCGCAGTCCAGTTCCTGATAGTCAGATTGAAGATGTCAGTGTTGAAGTACACCAGGATGAGGAGGATATGGGTGTTGCTGGCGCTGGGGAGGAAATTGACCAGGAGGATTCTGATGGTGAGGTGGTTTGTTTAAGTCAGGCACCCGGGGAGACACCTGTTGTCCGTGGGAGGAATATGGCCGTTGACATGCCAGGTGAAAATACCAAAAAAATCAGCTCTTCGGTGTGGAGGTATTTCACCAGAAATGCGGACAACAGGTGTCAAGCCGTGTGTTCCCTTTGTCAAGCTGTAATAAGTAGGGGTAAGGACGTTAACCACCTCGGAACATCCTCCCTTATACGTCACCTGCAGCGCATTCATAATAAGTCAGTGACAAGTTCAAAAATTTTGGGTGACAGCGGAAGCAGTCCACTGACCAGTAAATCCCTTCCTCTTGTAACCAAGCTCACGCAAACCACCCCACCAACTCCCTCAGTGTCAATTTCCTCCTTCCCCAGGAATGCCAATAGTCCTGCAGGCCATGTCACTGGCAAGTCTGACGAGTCCTCTCCTGCCTGGGATTCCTCCGATGCATCCTTGCGTGTAACGCCTACTGCTGCTGGCGCTGCTGTTGTTGCCGCTGGGAGTCGATGGTCATCCCAGAGGGGAAGTCGTAAGCCCACTTGTACTACTTCCAGTAAGCAATTGACTGTTCAACAGTCCTTTGCGAGGAAGATGAAATATCACAGCAGTCATCCTACTGCAAAGCGGATAACTGAGTCCTTGACAACTATGTTGGTGTTAGACGTGCGTCCGGTATCCGCCGTTAGTTCACAGGGAACTAGACAATTTATTGAGGCAGTGTGCCCCCGTTACCAAATACCATCTAGGTTCCACTTCTCTAGGCAGGCGATACCGAGAATGTACACGGACGTCAGAAAAAGACTCACCAGTGTCCTAAAAAATGCAGTTGTACCCAATGTCCACTTAACCACGGACATGTGGACAAGTGGAGCAGGGCAGGGTCAGGACTATATGACTGTGACAGCCCACTGGGTAGATGTATGGACTCCCGCCGCAAGAACAGCAGCGGCGGCACCAGTAGCAGCATCTCGCAAACGCCAACTCTTTCCTAGGCAGGCTACGCTTTGTATCACCGCTTTCCAGAATACGCACACAGCTGAAAACCTCTTACAGCAACTGAGGAAGATCATCGCGGAATGGCTTACCCCAATTGGACTCTCCTGTGGATTTGTGGCATCGGACAACGCCAGCAATATTGTGTGTGCATTAAATATGGGCAAATTCCAGCACGTCCCATGTTTTGCACATACCTTGAATTTGGTGGTGCAGAATTTTTTAAAAAACGACAGGGGCGTGCAAGAGATGCTGTCGGTGGCCAGAAAAATTGCGGGACACTTTCGGCGTACAGGCACCACGTACAGAAGACTGGAGCACCACCAAAAACTACTGAACCTGCCCTGCCATCATCTGAAGCAAGAAGTGGTAACGAGGTGGAATTCAACCCTCTATATGCTTCAGAGGTTGGAGGAGCAGCAAAAGGCCATTCAAGCCTATACAATTGAGCACGATATAGTAGGTGGAATGCACCTGTCTCAAGTGGAGTGGAGAATGATTTCAACGTTGTGCAAGGTTCTGATGCCCTTTGAACTTGCCACACGTGAAGTCAGTTCAGACACTGCCAGCCTGAGTCAGGTCATTCCCCTCATCAGGCTTTTGCAGAAGAAGCTGGAGGCATTGAAGAAGGAGCTAAAAGGGAGCGATTCCGCTAGGCATGTGGGACTTGTGGATGCAGCCCTTAATTCGCTTAACAAGGATTCACGGGTGGTCAATCTGTTGAAATCAGAGCACTACATTTTGGCCACCGTGCTCGATCCTAGATTTAAAGCCTACCTTGGATCTCTCTTTCCGGCAGACACAGGTCTGCTGGGGTTGAAAGACCTGCTGGTGACAAAATTGTCAAGTCAAGCGGAACGCGACCTGTCAACATCTCCTCCTTCACATTCTCCCGCAACTGGGGGTGCGAGGAAAAGGCTCAGAATTCCGAGCCCACCCGCTGGCGGTGATGCAGGGCAGTCTGGAGCGACTGCTGATGCTGACATCTGGTCCGGACTGAAGGACCTGACAACGATTACGGACATGTCGTCTACTGTCACTGCATATGATTCTCTCAACATTGATAGAATGGTGGAGGATTATATGAGTGACCGCATCCAAGTAGGCACGTCACACAGTCCGTACTTATACTGGCAGGAAAAAGAGGCAATTTGGAGGCCCTTGCACAAACTGGCTTTATTCTACCTAAGTTGCCCTCCCACAAGTGTGTACTCCGAAAGAGTGTTTAGTGCCGCCGCTCACCTTGTCAGCAATCGGCGTACGAGGTTACATCCAGAAAATGTGGAGAAGATGATGTTCATTAAAATGAATTATAATCAATTCCTCCGCGGAGACATTGACCAGCAGCAATTGCCTCCACAAAGTACACAGGGAGCTGAGATGGTGGATTCCAGTGGGGACGAATTGATAATCTGTGAGGAGGGGGATGTACACGGTGATATATCGGAGGGTGAAGATGAGGTGGACATCTTGCCTCTGTAGAGCCAGTTTGTGCAAGGAGAGATTAATTGCTTCTTTTTTGGGGGGGGTCCAAACCAACCCGTCATATCAGTCACAGTCGTGTGGCAGACCCTGTCACTGAAATGATGGGTTGGTTAAAGTGTGCATGTCCTGTTTTGTTTATACAACATAAGGGTGGGTGGGAGGGCCCAAGGACAATTCCATCTTGCACCTCTTTTTTCTTTTCTTTTTCTTTGCATCATGTGCTGATTGGGGAGGGTTTTTTGGAAGGGACATCCTGCGTGACACTGCAGTGCCACTCCTAGATGGGCCCGGTGTTTGTGTCGGCCACTAGGGTCGCTAATCTTACTCACACAGTCAGCTACCTCATTGCGCCTCTTTTTTTCTTTGCGTCATGTGCTGTTTGGGGAGGGTTTTTTGGAAGGGACATCCTGCGTGACACTGCAGTGCCACTCCTAGATGGGCCCGGTGTTTGTGTCGGCCACTAGGGTCGCTAATCTTACTCACACAGCTACCTCATTGCGCCTCTTTTTTTCTTTGCGTCATGTGCTGTTTGGGGAGGGTTTTTTGGAAGGGACATCCTGCGTGACACTGCAGTGCCACTCCTAGATGGGCCCGGTGTTTGTGTCGGCCACTAGGGTCGCTTATCTTACTCACACAGCGACCTCGGTGCAAATTTTAGGACTAAAAATAATATTGTGAGGTGTGAGGTATTCAGAATAGACTGAAAATGAGTGTAAATTATGGTTTTTGAGGTTAATAATACTTTGGGATCAAAATGACCCCCAAATTCTATGATTTAAGCTGTTTTTTAGTGTTTTTTGAAAAAAACACCCGAATCCAAAACACACCCGAATCCGACAAAAAAAATTCGGTGAGGTTTTGCCAAAACGCGTTCGAACCCAAAACACGGCCGCGGAACCGAACCCAAAACCAAAACACAAAACCCGAAAAATTTCAGGCGCTCATCTCTAATACGAATGACCATATCTACTAGGTACATGGACTTTTTATCTTTTTAAAAGCATTTATTGTGAATTATTTACTTTTATTTTTGTGAGATCATGCCGGCTGATGTGTTACAAACTCTCTGTCATCCCTGCTTCAGTTACCCACTCTCGTCTCTACCTGTCACCCCTGCCTCAGTCACCCACTCTCTACCTGTCACCCCTGCCTCACTCACCCACTCTCTCCGTCATCCCTATATCAGTCGCCCACTCTCTACCTGTCACCCCTGCCTCAGTCACCCACTCTCTCTCCATGTCACCCCCACCTCAGTCACCCACTATCTCCCTGTCACTCCTGCCTCAGTCACCCATTAACATTTTATTTTGGTGGCATGCACGGTCCCTATTTTTAATATGGGAGGGGGGCCCAATGCATATTGTTGCACCTGGGCCGACCGTTATCCAGTTCCGCCACTGCCATGTGTCCTATGATCTGTAACTGATGCCCACTTGACACTGGACTAATGTGTAGCCCTACACTATGCTACACTAACAGAAGATAGTTGTCTCATGCAGCAATGCACAGATTTTCTAAAACAAAGCAGACAAGTAGCACTTCTAGTTCAATCAAAGGACCTTATTTAGTAAGGATTGCAAAATTAGCGAATCGCAATCTGGCCAATTATCAAATAACTAGACATGCGCAGCGATCGCATTGCGCATGTGCGAGTAATAATAGCAACAGAAAAAGCATACACATCGTGATCACAATGCAGACGCTGTTTGATTGACAGGAAGTCTGCATTTCTGGGGGGAAAGCTGCCGTTTTATGGGTGTGTTTGAAAAATGCAGGCATGCCCAGGCGTTTTTATGGAGGGTCTCACAAGAATTGTGGATGACCTTGCCTGGCACAGATAGGAAAAATCTTCGATGTTCTGGTAATTGTGTATGGTTTTGCGATCAGCCCACATATTGCGATGCATTCACAATTTCTCCAATGGGAGTTTTTTCTCAATTTCTGGGCGGCAACTATTTGATCGCAGCAACTGCTTTTTAGCAGAAACTGCAATTCGTACTGAATAAGGTCCCAAATCAAAAGCTACTGTAATGCATGTTGTATAGTTCACGGTCACCAGGGGCGATGGCTGAAAAATAATATTCAGACTTATTTAGAACTTTTCACTGACCCATTACAAGGCTTTGTTGTGGCATCAGGGACCTAGGCCACAAGTCCCAAGCAAAGTGTCCAAGGAGGGGCATCTTAAGAGATGAGGGGGCCCGTGTGGGCCCCCTCCTCTCCACGGCGCCGTAGGCTCAGGCATTGAGCCGGAGACTACTGCGCATGTGCAGGTCTCCGGAAACATGGCGCCCACCATGTTCCAGAGACAAAATTCAAACTGCACATGTGCAGCGGCCATTTTTGAAGGGATTTTCTTCTGCTGTGTCCGACACTGGACCCTGGAGTGTCCGACACTGGACCCTGGAGAGGTGACTATTAAAATATGGGTGCAATGTGTGCAGTGTGGGCCCCCCCTGGCCCAGGGGCCTGTGTGCACTGCACACATTGCACCCATGATAGAAACTCCTATGGGTCCAAGGTCACTTTTTTTTTCTTAGAAAATTCTATATTCCATACTGTATTTATTTGCAGGGCACACTTAGGAAGAAATACTAGAATACTATGAGGCTCATTTATGGATACCTCACCCTGTATGTTTCGAGTGTACAGTAGTGTATAGGCTACAATGGCTAACGCCATCTTGACATGGCATTGGCTACCAGGGCGAAACTCCAGAATCCTACACATTCCAGGGCTTGGTAAATTCATCAAGAAAGCAGTCCCATATGTTTCTATGAGAGCTGCTTTTGCGATTGAAAGTAGGGGATCCCAGCAGATATCTCCTATATCTGCTACAGTCCCCTGTGTACCAGGAGGGGTTAGTGACAGTAGTACAGTACAGTATGTGACTCTTGCCACATTACCTGGCCACCTGTACAAATTAAGAATATGTCTTTGTATTGCTCAGAAACAACTAAAGGCTTTGAGAGAGTGAAATAATGTGGAGAATTCTAGTTTAGGCATTCTAGCTTATAAAAGTAAATAAGCAAGTGAATATTCTTTGTTAAAAACCATAATTAAGAGAATTATGCCCCCTGCAGATGTATAGAGTAGAGAACCAATGTATGTATTATGTAGCTTGTATACATTAACTTGGGAAACCGGAACCTACTGCACCACCCCTAATAACTCCCTCTCATAGGAATAAAAAGGTGATTACATGAAATACAGTCGCCCTTGTCCCTCCAGCCAAAATGATGATCTCAGAGTTCATCAGTCTGGATGTCTGACTTATGCAAAAGAGATTCCTTAGGAATCACTGCTGACCTGCATCTCTGAAGACAAATGAATAAGAGCTGAGTATGTCTATAGATAGATAGATAGATAGATAGATAGATAGATAGATAGATAGATAGATAGATAGATAGATAGATAGATAGAAAGATAGATAGACTGTATATATAATGTATAATATAATGCCTCCATGAGCCCGGCACTCCAGGAGTTGCTATTGTTCCCCCAGCACTGTATTGACGGTATCCGGACTCCAGGTCGACAACAAAAAGGTCGACACACCTTAGGTCGACGCCAATTGGTCGACACACCTTAGGTCGACATGGACAAAAGGTCGACATGGACAAAAGGTCGACAGGAACAAGGTCGACATGGAAAAAGGTCGACATGAGTTTTTCACAATTTTTTTCTTTTTTGAAACTTTTTCATACTTAACGATCCATGTGGACTACGATTGGAACGGTAAAGTGTGCCGAGCGAAGCGGAGCGAAGGCACCATGCCCGAAGCATGGCGAGCGAAGCGAGCCATGCGAGGGGACGCGGTGCACTAATTGGGGTTCCCGGTCACTCTACGAAGAAAACGACACAAAAAAAAAAAAACTCATGTCGACCTTTTCCCATGTCGACCTTGTTCCTGTCGACCTTTTGCCCATGTCGACCTTTTGTCCATGTCGACCTAAGGCGTGTCGACCAATTGGCGTCGACCTAAGGTGTGTCGACCTTTTTGTTGTCGACCTGGAGTCCCAGACCCGTATTGACTGCCATGTAAAGCAGCAGTGGCAGAATGTCCCCCCAAACATCTTCCCTGTCCATGGGACTGTCTCGTTGAATTCGGCTAGGAGGCATCCATTTGGGGGATACTTGGGGGATGCATTGGGGGAACTTTTCCAAAACACCAGAGCTTTTCGTTTCCTAATTAGAAACTTTTTCATTCAGAGAAAAAACAGATTCCAAGTAGGAAACTAAAATGCAATGATGCCTTGCACAACTTCACCTTTCACACTTCCACCCAGGAGCCTAGGACAATAACACACTGCATATGCAGCGCACCACACCTGTCAAATAGCATGTGGCTAATCCTTCTAACAGTGCATGGTATGCTGTGGCTTATCTCTAAACATTGGAGCTCAATAGATCCAAGGCTCCTTACCTGCGGTGATTTCGCTTCTGTGCATATGCAAATCTCCAAGAAAATGGCCGGCCGGGTGATCTGTGCAGCACTGATGCAGGACTACGGAGAGGTAAATGTAATATATAGGGCCAGGGTGTGCAGTGTGGGCCACTCTGGAACAATGTATGCTGCACATTCATTATGGAATCCCTGTTGGGTGCCATATTCTCAGAGATAGGCCCATACACAGTAGACTCTAGCACAATGCCTTCACTGCAGCGGTGCAAGGGATAGCCTGCAAGGAGACTGCACACAGGCCTCTTCAGATAAAATGCCACTCCAGGACGAATTTCTGTGCAAATTTTCAGACTTAAACTTCATAAGATTACACTTATGGCCTCTTCAAGGCTGCTCCACTGTCAAGTCATCAGAAAAAGCAGATGGGATCATTTGCATGGTAATACTCATAAATATGCACATTTTTTACCAATCATGGCTTTCATGAATCAGACAGTTGTTAGTACATGAATCTTGTGTGCCTAATGTGAAAAAATGTACTCATGCAAATCTGCACGCATTCCAGCTTCATGGGAGTATTTGTATGCAAAATCGTAGGCGAACGTTTGCAAATTTGACAAATGTTATTTTGATGAATAGGTTTTATGATTTCTCCCAATTATGTAAAAATAAATATGAATACATTACATTAAATGCTGCATTGTGTAGTCAAAGGCGGAAAAAACTGAAGCTCGTGTGTCACAGCAAGGACACATATTTCACATGTGTCCTACATTTGTATGCGTTGCCAGTTATGAAACTTGAAAATTGCATTTTAAAGCTCTATGCAATAGGAATCTATACATAGATTTGGAAATGATATATATAGGGCTGAACATAATCCAGTAATGCCAAATTAATAGCCTGATTACTGCCATAATAGCATTTCACCCTCAACAATATTTGGGTCTTTTTCTTTTCTTTTTATTGTATGATTTTAATAGTGTAAGTCAATAATAATAATTAAAAAAAATCATCAGTGTCCAACAATACACTCTGCATTGAAAGACAGCATTTGTGGCCATATGATATATGACCACTGTCCTAACACATAACATAGGGACATATCAGCTTTATCCATTAGGGAAGAGGTGAGCATCAATAATGGATTCTCCTTATAATCATTTGGGGACTTGCGGGCCAAGATATTAATGCATGGATGTGACTCATGTAATAATTTTCTCCCAAAAAATATTGCTAGCCTCATTTATAAGGATTCATTTTGTGTTAGGTCTAACCTAATTATTGTCGGTTGGTCCCCTGCTGGATCCATAGCAATTGCTGGAATTAGCCCATACAATAGATCAGGGTCAGACTGGCCCACAGGGAAACAGGGGAAACCACCGGTGGGCCCCACTACCCGAGGGCTCACTCCTTCCTCCAGGGATCAGGTTCCAGACTGTGCACTTGTATTATACATGGTAGATATGTTGCATTACACTGCACAAGACAATTGTGTATTTCAAAACTCTGTGGAGGCTGGCCACACCCCTTTTGTAGGGTGGCCACACCCCTATGTATGGGCCTCTACCACTGCATTACCCCGGTGGGCCCTTCATGTCCTAGTCCGACACTGCAATAGATATATAAATATGTTAGTTCTAAACAGGTAAGTAAATCTCCTCCAAGATGATCCACAATCCTTTTACAGTACAGTAGTTACAAAAATAAGATTTTAAACCTACCGGTAAATCTTTTTCTCCTAGTCCGTAGAGGATGCTGGGGACTCCGTAAGGACGATGGGGTATAGATGGCTCTGCAGGAGACATGGGCACTTTAAGACTTTAGAATGGGTGTGCACCGGCTCCTCCCTCTATGCCCCTCCTCCAGACCTCAGTTAGGACTGTGCCCAGAGGAGACTGACAGTACGAGGAAAGGATTTTTGTTAATCTATGGGCGAGATACATACCAGCCCACACCATACACACCGTACAACATGGTATATACTAAACCAGTTAACAACATGAACAACAGCATCAGCCCAAGACTGATCTCAACTGTAACATAACCCTTATGTAAGCAACAACTATATACCAGCCTTGCAGAATTTTTACGCACTGGGACGGGCGCCCAGCATCCTCTACGGACTAGGAGAAAAAGATTTACCGGTAGGTTTAAAATCTTATTTTCTCTTACATCCTAGAGGATGCTGGGGACTCCGTAAGGACCATGGGGATTATACCAAAGCTCCAAACCGGGCGGGAGAGTGCGGATGACTCTGCAGCACCGATTGAGCAAACATGAGGTCCTCATCAGCCAGGGTATCAAACTTGTAGAATCTTGCAAAAGTGTTTGAACCCGACCAAGTAGCAGCTCGGCAAAGCTGTAATGCCAAGACGCCTCGGGCAGCCGCCCAAGAAGAGCCCACCTTCCTAGTGGAATGGGCCTTTTCCGAATTTTGAAAACCCGCAATCCAGCCGTAGAATGAGCCTGCGGAATCGTGTTACAGATCAAGCGAGCAACAGTCTGTTTAGATGCAGGAGCGCCAACCTTGTTGGCTGCATACAGGACAAACAGTGCTTCTGTTTTCCTAACCCTAGCCGTTCTGGCGATATAAATCTTTAAAGCCCTGACTACATCAAGGGACTTGGAATCCTCCAAGGCACCCGTAGCCACAGGCACCACAATAGGTTGGTTCATATGAAATGACGAAACCACCTTAGGCAGAAAATGAGGACGAGTCCTCAACTCTGCTTTATCCGCATGGAAAATCAGATAGGGGCTCTTGTAAGACAAAGCCGCCAAGTCGGACACCAGCCTTGCATATGTCAAGGCCAATACCATGACCACTTTCCAAGTGAGAAACTTCAATTCAACTGGTTGAAGAGGTTCAAATCAGTGTGATTTAAGGAACTGTAACACTACGTTAAGGTCCCACGGTGCCACTGGAGGCACAAAAGGAGGTTGGATGAGCCACACTCCCTTTACAAAAGTATGGACTTCTGGGAGAGAAGCAAATTCCTTCTGAAAGAATATAGATAAACCCGAAATCTGCACCTTAATGGAGCCAAACTTCAGGCCCATATCCACACCTCACTGCAGAAAATGGAGAAAACTACCCAGTTGAGAATCATCCGTAGGGCACTCTTGGCTTCACACCAAGACACATATTTTTTCCCGATACGGTGATAGTGTTTCGCCGTTACCTCCTTCCTAGCTGTAATAAGAGTAGGGACGACTTCATCCGGAATACCTTTCCTAGCTAGGATTTGGTGTTCAACCGCCATGCCGCCAAACGTAATCGCGGTAAGTCTTGGAACACACAGGGCCCCTGTAGTAACAGGTTCTCCCTGAGAGGAAGAGGCCACGGATCTCCAGTGATCATTTCCTGAAGATCTGAACTCCAGGCCCTCGAGGCCAATCTGAAACAACGAGTATTGTCTGCACTCTTGTTCGTCTTATGATTCTCAATATCCTTGAGATGCGAGGAAGTGGAGGGAACACCGAGACCGACTGAAACACCCATGGTGTCACCAGGGCGTCCACTGCCACTGCCTGAGGGTCCCTTGACCCGGAACAATACGTCCGAAGCTTTCTGTTGAGGCGTGATGCCATCATGTCTATTTGAGGAAGTCCCCAACGACTTGTCACCTCTGCAAAGACTTCTTGATGAAGTCCCCACTCTCCTGGATGGAGATCGTGTCTGCTGAGGAAGTCTGCTTCCCAGATGTCTACTCCCGGAATGAAGACCACTGACAGAGCGCTTACATGATTTTCCGCCCAGCGAAGAATCCTGGTGGCTTCTGCCATTGCTGCTCTGCTTCTTGTCCCACCCTAGCGGTTTACATGCGCCCTGGCTGTGACGTTGTCTGACTGTAACAGAACAGGTAGGTTGCGAAGAAGATTCTCCGCCTGTCAGAGGCTGTTGTATATGACCCTTAATTCCAGTATATTGACGTGTAGACAAGCCTCCTGGCTTGACCATATTCCCTGAAAATTGTTTCCCTGTGTGACTGCTCCCCATCCTCGGAGGCTCGCGTCCGTGGTCACAAGAACCCAATCTTGAATGCCGAACCTGCGACCCTCTAGAAAGTGAGTACTCTGGAGCCACCACAGGAAAGAGAGAGAGAGACCCTGGCCCTGAGGGACAGGGTATCTTCCGATGTATCCGCAGATGGGACCCGGACCACTTGTCCAGAAGGTCCCACTGAAAAGTCCTTGCATGGAACCTGCTGAATGGTATGGCCTCGTAGGCCGCCACCATCTTTCCCAATACTCGAGTGCATTGATGAACTTACACTCTGTTTGGCTTTAACAGGTCTTTGATCATGTTCTGGAGTTCCTGGGCTTTTTCCACCGGGAGAAAAACCCCTTTTTTCCCCGTATCCAGAATCATGCCCAAAAAAGACAGCCGAGTTGTCGGAACCAACTGCGACTTAGGTAGATTTAGAATCCAGCTGTGCTGTTGTAGTACTCTCAGGGAGAGAGACACGGTTTTTAATAACTGTTCCCTTGAACTCGCATATATCAGGAGATCGTCCAAGTATGTGATACTTGTGACCCCTTGCTTGCGCAGGAGCACCATCATTTCCGCCATTACCTTGGTGAAAATTCTCGGGGCCGTGGAAAGCCCAAACGGCAACATCTGAAACTGGTAATGACAATCCTGTACAGCGAATCTTAGTTACGCCCGATGAGGAGGATATATGGGGACATGAAGGTATGCATCCTTTATGTCTAGTGACACCATAAAATCCCCCCTTTCCAGGCTGGATATCCTTGCCTTGAGAGATTCCATCTTGAGTTTGAACCTCTTTAAATATAGGTTTAGGGATTTTAGATTCAGAATTGGTCTGACCGAGCAATCCGGCTTTGGGACCACAAATAAGGTTGAATAAAACCCTTTTCCCTGTTGCACTAGGGGAACCATGATAATCACTTGCTGTTGACACAGCTTTAGTATGGCAGCCAAAACTATTTTCCTCTCCGGGGAAGTAGCTGGCAAGGCCGATTTGAAAATCGGTGTGGAAGCACCTCTTTGATGGATTTGGTAGAGGCCGGGGAGGACATTTTTCCAGTGAACTAGCCGTAGCCGGTGTTCTTTTCCCTCTACCTCTGGCGAGGAAAGAAAGCCACGCCCCTTTCTGAACTTACGCGACCGAAAGGACTGCATCTGTTATTAGGGTGTTTCGTTTTGCTGTGGGGGAACGTAAGGCAAAAAAGACGACTTACCCGCGGTAGCTGTGAAAACCAGGTCCGCGAGGCTCTCCCCAGATAAAACTTCACCCTTGCAAGGTAAAGCCTCCATATGACTCTTTGAGCCAGCATCACCTGTCCATTGACGGGTCCGCAGGGACCTACTAGCAGAACCTGCCATGGCATTAGCTCTTGAACCCAAAAGCCCAATATCTCTCGCAGCCCCTCTCATATATAGTGCTGCGTCCTTGATGTGACCTAAGGTCAACACCCTACTATCTTTATCTAGGGTGTCAATGTCATAAGACAAGTTATCAGCCCAAGCTGTAATTGCGCTACCTACCCCTGCCGACGCTACTGCATGTCTAAATAGGGCTCTCGTAGTCACATAAATTGATTTTAAGGTAGATTCCTGCCTATGATCCGCAGGATCCTATAGAGCCGCCGTATCAGGGGACGGTAATGCTACCTTTTTGGACCAGCGCTTTAACGCCTTGTCCAGCGTGGGTGAGGATTCCCACCGTAACCTGTCCTTTGAGGGGAAAGTATCCGCCATAATAATTCCCTTGGGAACCTGCAGTCTAATGTCAGGAGTCTCCCAAGCTTTTTTAAATAAAACGATCAGCTCATGAGATGAGTTAGTTTACTTTCCTTTAAACATGCCGACCCTCGTGTCAGGGACAGAGGAATCCTCTGTGATATGCAAAACATCTTTTATTGCAATAATCATATATTGAATACTTTCGCGACCCATGGGTGCAACCTTGCATCATCCTTGATTTAAGGGGTCCCCACTCCTCCAGGGTACCCCGGCCAGGGGTGACTAGTTAGTGATTTAATGCCAGGGCCGCAGGGACCGATATAAAAGTGTTCCCCGGCTGTGGCATTATCTCTCTGACTGGTGGAGCCCGGTGCTGGTTCAAAAAATACGGGGGATCCCTACGTTTTTTGTCCCCCGTATTTTTTGCACCAGGACCGGATGCAGAGCCCGGTGCTCGTTGTTCAAATATGGGGGAACCCCTGTCATTTTATTCCCCATATTTTTACAACCAGGACCGGCTCAAAGAGCCCGAGGCTGGTTTTGCTTAGGAGGGGGGACCCCACACATTTTTTTTTAAACTCTTTAAACACTTTTTTAAGGTACACAATGAAGCCATGCACGGATCTCACAGATCCGGCCAAGATTCATTGTGTTAATGTCGGCAGTGTTTTACTAATCACTCACGTAAAACACTGCCCAACATTACGAATGACATCGACATCGGAAAAAACGAAAATGCAGAATACGACAGCATAGTAAATGAGGCGCAAAAAAAAACAAAAAGTTGCAAATTCACACATTCGATGTCATTCATGTTTGAACTTTAACCTCATTCTGAAAAATACAAATTTTAGTAAATATATCCCTTGGTATGGCAGTTGTAAATGAGGCTGTTGTCCTAAAACATGTTTATGCACTGAGGCAATGTTTTTTCCACTGCTGAACCTCGGGCCCCTGTATGAATGTACCCTTTGACCCCCGCTGTCGCTGGGCCTGCATACATGCACATAGAAACACACACATACATACACATACACACACACACACAAACTGTAGATACCCACACACATACATACACATAGATACACACACATATATATTCTGTAGATATACACACACACACACACACACTTTCTCACCTCACTTTCCCTCAACTCACCACCTGGCCGAATCTGTATTCTGTAGCAGT
Organism: Pseudophryne corroboree; assembly: GCF_028390025.1. Classification (NCBI taxonomy): domain Eukaryota; kingdom Metazoa; phylum Chordata; class Amphibia; order Anura; family Myobatrachidae; genus Pseudophryne; species Pseudophryne corroboree. The sequence continues at coordinate 159,134,334 of NC_086449.1, forward strand.
TTCACTTTTTTCTGTCTTCCTCTGCAGCGTGTCCATTGTCCCATGTAGCTCCGCCCCTCAGTGCTGGTAAGCTCCACCCCTTTTTTGGACCGGACACACACAGACACTGGACTAAAGATGACACTGTCAGGGGGGTAGGGGGAAGCTTCATGCTGCTGGCGCCGCTGCCTTTCAAGTAGTGTGACAGGCACAGCTGCCGGCAGCAGCAGCAGGGGATCCAGGCACAGCAGCGGGGATGCAAAGCAGGGAGAGCGCCTCTCCAACCCTGGCGCCTGCCTGCTTTGCATCCCTTTGCTGAGCGGGTAGCGACGGGCCTCATTCCAATATTCAAAGTTTAACCCTGCAATGTTGAGGATCCAATGGGCCTAATTCAGATCTGATCGCAGCTGCAAATTTGTTAGCAGTTGGGCAAAATTATGGGGGTAATTCCAAGTTGATCGCAGCAGGAAATTTTTTAGCAGTTGGGCAAAACCATGTGCACTGCAGGGGGGCAGATATAACATTTGCAGAGAGAGTTAGAATTGGGTGGGTTATTTTGTTTCTGTGCAGGGTAAATACGGGCTGCTTTATATTTACACTGCAATTTAGATTGCAGACTTAACTCACCACACCCAAATCTAACTCTCTATGCACATGTTATATCTGCCTCCCCTGCAGTGCACATGGGCCCTCATTCCGAGTTGTTCGCTCGGTAAAAATCTTCGCATCGCAGCGATTTTCCGCTTAATGCGCATGCGCAATGTCCGCACTGCGACTGCGCCAAGTAAATTTGCTATGCATTTAGTAATTTTACTCACGGCTTTTTCATCGTTCTGGCGATCGTAATGTGATTGACAGGAAATGGGTGTTACTGGGCGGAAACAGGCCGTTTTATGGGCATGTGGGAAAAAACGCTACCGTTTCCGGAAAAAACGCAGGAGTGGCCGGAGAAACGGAGGAGTGTCTGGGCGAACGCTGGGTGTGTTTGTGACGTCAAACCAGGGACGACAAGCACTGAACTGATCGCAGATGCTGAGTAAGTCTGAAGCTACTCAGAAACTGCTACGAGGTGTGTAATCGCAATATTGCGATTACTTCGTTCGCAATTTTAAGATGCTAAGATTCACTCCCAGTAGGCGGCGGCTTAGCGTGAGCAACTCTGCTAAAATCGCCTTGCGAGCGAACAACTCGGAATGAGGGCCATGGTTTTGCCCAACTGCTAAAAAAATTCCTGCTGCGATCAACTTGGAATTACCCCCAATGTGCACTGTAGGGGTGGCAGATATAACATGTGCAGAGAGAGTTAGATTTGGGTGTGGTGTGTTCAAACTGTAATCTACAGTAAATTGCAATGTAAAAATAAAGCAGCCAGTATTTACCCTGCACAGAAACAATATAATCCACCCAAATCTAACTCTCTCTGCAAATGTTATATCTGTCCCACCTGCAGTGCACATGGGGGGTCATTCCGAGTTGATCGCACGCTAGCTGTTTTTAGCAGCTATGCAAACGCATAGTCGCCACCCACGGGGTAGTGTATTTTTGCTTTGCAAGTGTGCGAACGCATGAGAAGCCGAGCTCTGCAAAAACATTTTGTGCAGTTTCAGAGTAGGTCTGAACTTACTCAGCCCTTGCGATCACTTCAGTCTTTTTGGTGCCGGAATTGACGTCATACACCCGCCCTCTAAACGCACGGACACGCCTGCGTTTTCCCTACCACTCACAGAAAACGGTCAGTTGACACCCATAAACGCCCTCTTTCTGTCAATGTCCTTGCATCGGCTGTGTGAATGGATTCTTCGTTAAATCCATAGCTGAGCAACGATCCGCATTGTACCCATATGACGCACGTGCGCATTGCGGTGCATATGCATGAGCAGTAGAGACCTGATTGCAGTGCAGTGAAAATCGGCAGCGTGCGATCAACTCGGAATGACCCCCATGATTTTGCCCATTAGCTATCAAATGTGCTGCTGGGTTCAGATCTGAATTACCCCCAATGTTTCCTCACCATTGCTATATTTCTCCTCCGATGTTTTTCTCAATTTTCCAAAGGTTTTTTTTTTTTTTGTCACTGTGTGCTGCTTTCACTGCTTTGGGCAGCCAGTTTACACTCTCCTTGTTTTATATTAAATATCAACTTAAGAGACTGATACAAAAGAGTAAAGGTGCATACACACGGTGAGATTCGGGCTTACCCCCGATTCTCACTATGGGGGTCATTCCGACCCGATTGCAGCGTGCTTTCATTTGCACAGCTGTGTCCGGGTCACTACTGTGCACGCGTGGGGGGCAGCCTGTCAAGCAAAAGGAAATCCTTGCCCAGCGACGGCTGTTGCCGGGCAATGACGCTGACTACGAAGAAAGCGGTCGCAGCAGCGGCCACAAGAAGATTGACTGCAGGAAGGTGTTCCGGGCGGCAACTCGCTGTTTGGAGCCGTTTTCAGGGAGTGGTAAGGAAAACGCAGGCATGTCCAGGCGAACGGAGGGCAGATGTCTGACGTCAAAGCCGTGCCTATCATCGCTGGATCCGTCGCACAGGGTAAGTAGGTCTAGGGTAGGGGTGGCCAACCAGTCAGAGGCAAAGAGCCAGAAAAGATCTATAGTCAAGGACAAGAGCCAGTATCATGCGCGCGCCAAAGGCGCTTGCGCAAAATGGGGGCGTGGCATCGTTTTCACCAAGCCACAGCCCATTTTGTGCGCACACCTTTCGTTATGACCTTGTGTCATAACTCAGTTTTTAGTCATGTTGTACAGTGCCAAATACATACAATGCCCCAGAACAGTTCCACATACATATAAAAATGTCAAAAAATGGGTGCCTCCACACTGCCAGAAACATATGTCCCCACAGTGCCACATACACATATGTCCCCACAGTGCCAGATACATATATGCCTCACAGTGCCACATACACATATGTCCCCACAGTACCAGATACATATATGCCTCACAGTGCCAGATACATATATGCCTCACAGTGCCTGATACATATGACCCCCAGTGCCAGATATACATGTCCCCTCAGTGCCAGCTATGCCCCCAGTGCCAGATATGCCCCCAGTGCCAGATATATATGTCCCCACAGTGCCAGCTATGCCCCTAGTGCCAGATATATATTTTCCCAAAGTGCCAGCTATGCCCCCAATGCAGTGTCCCCACAGTGCCAGATATACATGTCCCCACATAGTGCCAGCTCTGCCCCCAGTGCCAGATATACATGTCCCCCCAGTGCCAGATATACATGTCCCCCCAGTGCCAGCTATGCCCCCGTGCCAGATATGCCCTCAGTGCCATATATATATGCCCCCACAGTGCCAGCTATGCCCCTAGTGCCAGATATATATGTCCCCACAGTGCCAGATATACCCACCAGTGCCAGATATGCATGTCCCCCAAGTGCCAGATATATATGTCCCCACAGTGCCAGATATGCCCCCAGTGCCAGATATACATGTCCCCCAAGTGCCAGATATACATGTCCCCACAGTGCCAGATATATATGTCCCACAGTGCCAGATATATATGTCCCCCAAGTGCCAGATATATATGTCCCCACAGTGCCAGATATATATGTCCCCACAGTGCCAGATATATATGTCCCCACAGTGCCAGATATACATGTCCCCACAGTGCCAGATATACATGTCCCCCAAGTGCCAGATATATATGCCCCCACAGTGCCAGATATATACTGTATGTCCCCTGGGGACATACAGTATATATCTGGCACTGTGGGGACAGTCCCCACAGTGCCAGATATGCCCCCCAGTGCCAGATATACATGTCTCCCCAGTGCCAGCTATGACCCCAGTGCCAGATATGCATGTCCCCCAAGTGCCAGATATATATGTCCCCACAGTGCCAGATATATATGTCTCCCAAGTGCCAGATATATATATATATGTCCCCACAGTGCCAGGTATGCCCCCCAGTGCCAGATATACATGTCTCCCCAGTGCCAGCTATGACCCCAGTGCCAGATATACATGTCCCCCAAGTGCCAGATATACATGCCCCCACAGTGCCAGATATATAAGTTCCCACAGTACCAGATATATATGTCCCCACAGTGCAAGCTATTCCCCCCAGTGCCAGATATACATGTCTCCCCAGTGCCAGGTATACATGTCCCCACAGTGCCAGCTATGCCCCCAGTGCCAGATATACATGCCCCCCCCCTTCCCCCGTGCTGCTCACCGCGCTGCTGCTGTCTATGAGGGGAGGAGAGCGCAGCGTGCGCCTCTCCTGCCCCTCACTCTCCGGCGGCTGCGTCTCTCTTCAACTCAGCGCCTGTCCGTGAGCCAATCAGAGCTCTGATTGGCTCACGGACCGGCGCTGTGAGCAGCACTGGGGAAGGGGTGCCCAGGAGCTGGCTGAGCCGCATGCGGCGGTTGAAAGAGACGCATGCGGCTCGAGAGTCGCAGGTTGGCCACCCCTGGTCTAGGGCTAGTCTAGTTTTGTGTAAAACTTTTTTTAACATAGCAGGGCTGCACAAGGGTTCGCAGCCCTGCTATGCTAGAATACACTCCCCCATAGGCGGAGATTAGTTTATCGCACCAGCAGCAAAAAGTTGCTTGCAGCGATCAACTCGGAATGAGGGCCTATGTGACAGGAGCTAGGTCGGCATTGCAAGCACATAATGACTTGCGATACTGACTACAGTATGTGCGATTTTGGCTAAGTGTCAATTTTGACTATCTTTTCTATGAGATAGTCAAAATTGACTTGCCTGCACAGTCTCTCTAGGCTTGCAATGCGAGAGATGGAGAGATCTGTGCTTAGGGCCTAATTCAGATCTGATCGCTGGGCTGCGTATTTTGCTGTCCTGCGATCAGATAGTCACTGCCTACAGGAGGAGTGTATTTTCGCTATGCAAGTGTGCGATGCTCTGTGTAGCAGAGCTGCTCAAAATCAGTTTGTGCACAGCCCAGGACTTACTCTTCCAGTGCGATTAAATCCTGCTGATCGGGGCCAGAGCTGACGTCAGACACCCTCCCTGAAAACGCTTGAGCCCACTTGCGTTTTTCCAGACACTCCCTGAAAACAGTCAGTTGCCACCCACAAAAGGCCTCTTCCTGTCAATCACCTGTGAATGCCTGTGTGAATGGATCCTTCGCACCATCCCGTCGCTGACCACCGATGCCCATTGTAGCCATCCAACACACATGTGCATTGAGGATCAGATGCATACGCAGTTCGGATCTCATCGCCCGCTGTGCGAAAACGCACAGCAGCGATCAGATCTGAATGACCCCCTTAATTTCTAAGCAATCTAGTCAGATCTCTCCGTGCATACCCTCATTAACTCACTGCATGTAATAGATCTGATCAGAACTTTTCACTGACCCATCACAAGGCTTTGTTGTGGCATCAGGGACCTAGGCCTCAAGTCCCAATTAAAGGGTCCAAGGAGGGGTGTCTTAAGAGAGGAGAGGGCCTGTGTGCAGAATCCGGGTGGGCCCCCTCCTTTCCACGGTGCCGTAGGCTCAGGCATTGAGCCGGAGTCTACTGCGCTTGTGCAGGTCTCCAGAAACATGGCGCCCGCCATGTTCTGGAGATAAAATTCATACTGCGCATGTGCAGCAGCCATTTTGGAAGGGATTTTCTTCCACGACGACTACGGCTGCGATATATCCTGCATTGTGCTGTCCAATCACTCCCCAACTCTTTTTTGCAATGTGTTGTATGCCCCCTCCCCATCTTTATGTCCTGTTTGTGCCGCCCCCACTGACATGTTCTGCATTATGCTGTCCGCCCCCTCCCGAATCCCCATCTATATTTCCTGCAATGTGCTGTCCGCCCCCGCCCCCTCCCCATCTGTATGTCCTGCATTGTGTGTACTTCCCCATCTGTATATAGGGGGTAATTCCAAGTTGATCGCAGCAGGACATTTGTTAGCAGTTGGGCAAAACCATGTGCACTGCAGGGGAGGCAGATATAATGTGCAGAGAGAGTTAGATTTGGGTGGATTATTTTGTTTCTGTGCAGGGTAAACACTGGCTGCTTTATTTTTACACTGCAATTTAAATTGCAGATTGAACACACCCACCCAAATCTAACTCTCTCTGCACATGTTATATCTGCCCCCCCTGCAGTGCACATGGTTTTGTCCAACTGCTAACAAAGTTCCTGCTGTGATCAACTCAGAATTACCCCCATCATGCATTGTGCTGTCATGTGTGTGTGCTCCACAAACCCTGACTCATTGGCACTGCCAGATCCTGCACAGTACCATCCCTGACATCCTGGCATTGCCAGGCCTCACTGATACATCACCTCTAGGTATTGTCTACCCTTTGAGGTTTTGTATTGGTCCTCTCACTCCCCATGTATTGTTTATTGTCCTCTGTTCCACCTTATTTTGAATTGTCCTTTCCCCCTATTGTTTTGTACTGTGGATAATAAACCTTTGTATGCCCAGGTCCCTCTTGTACTCCTCTACTGCTCCAGGTTCTGCCACTGATAGTCTCCCCAGATGGCAACATCATCATATGATGTTTGTGCCGCTGCCTGTGATCCAGAGTTGCCTGCCCTCTCGCATTCAGTGGGAGGCTCCTTTTTTTTTAATTGAGCCTGCCGCTGCCCCACCAAACCTTCCTCTTGCTCCCAGTACCCTGCACACTGGAGTGATGTTAGGTGTGACAGGTGGCACCATAGGTGCTGTAAACCGCCCAATGGTGTGCCAGTGATCCGATGCTGCGTCCTAGGATGCAGGTCGGATCACTACTGCAGCAGAAGATGTCTGCGTATAATAGATGCCTTCTGCTGCATCACCATACAGCATACAGTACTTGCCTACTTTAAATATCTCCTCTCTGGCAGAAGCCCGGAGAGAGGAGACGCTGCTGGAGACTTTTGGGGGTGGGGCCGGGCTGTGATATTTTAACCCCTTTCCCACCCCACAGACTCGCGAATACAGGAGGTTATCTCTTCATCCTGCCAGCATCACTAGGGAGCGAGCAGAATGCAGGAGACCTGCCTACTCTTCCGGGGGTGCGGGGGGCTACCCCAAAAAACGTGAGCCTCCCGAATCTACCGGGAGAGTAGGCAAGTATGCCATACAGCGTTATCACTGCTGCTTCCAAGGAAGTGATAGCTAATCCAACCACCCTGAATGTCTCCCCCTCCCCCCCTATATTTATTCTCTACCACCCACATCAGGGAGACAGAGGCAGACCCTGAGGGACATACGCTGTCGCCGCACCCCCACTATCCAAGGTGCTGCTTGCTGTTATTATTTAGCATTTTGAAAGTAAATTCACATGAGTAGCTGTTCTATAGACAGGACTGTAATCTGTGCATAAATCATATATTATACTGTGATATGTTTTTACACGCAGCAGTATATTTATTTCAGGGGCAGTATATTGAGTGGCAAGAGATATGCCCATAGGTGGAACATGACATGCCCCCTCAATGGCGCGTCTCACCTACAGTCTCAAGGAAACTAGTTTTCACAAGTAGGCAAGTATGCTGTGATCCCATTGCCCAGAGCCGGCCATAGGCATAGGCAAACTAGGCAATTGCCTAGGGCATTTGATATGCCTAGGGGCATCAGCAGCTTCTGCTGATTAAAATGATATGCGGCATGCCTATATTCTGTGTGTAGCATTTCATATGCAGATACAGCCACAGTCTCACACAGTATATAGGCATGCTGCATATCAGTTTAATCAGCAGAAGCTGCTTGTGTATCCTAGCCACATAGCAATGCAAATAAGATGCATTTTCATAAAAAAAGGTGCCTGACGTTGGCATTGAGGCAAGATTTATGAGGACACATCTGTATCCAAGCAGAGGCAGAGGTCACAGTGTTAGTGGCAGTGTGAGTGCTGTGTGCATGTAAGTGGGTTGGTTCTGCAGTAGTGTTCAGAATATGTGTAAGGAGCATTATGTGTATCATGTAAAAATGCATTAATAATGTGCAACATATGTGTAAAGGGGCACTATGTGTGTCATTATGTGTATAAGGGCATTAATAATGTGCGGCATATGTGTAACAGGGTACTACTGTATGTGTGTCATTATGTGTATAGGAGCACTAATAATGTGCAGCAAATGTGTAGGGGTCACTATGTGTGTCATTATGTGTATAAGGGCATTAATAATGTGTGGCATATGTGTAAGGGACATTATGTGTAAAAGGGCATTAATAAAGGTTGTAATAATGTGTAAGGTGCATTATGCTTATAAGGACATTAATAATGTGTCTCATAAGTGTAAGGGGCATTACTGTGTGCAATTGTGTATACATTAGAGATGAGCGCCTGAAATTTTTCGGGTTTTGTGTTTTGGTTTTGGGTTCGGTTCCGCGGCCGTGTTTTGGGTTCGAACGCGTTTTGGCAAAACCTCACCGAATTTTTTTTGTCGGATTCGGGTGTGTTTTGGATTCGGGTGTTTTTTTCAAAAAACACTAAAAAACAGCTTAAATCATAGAATTTGGGGGTCATTTTGATCCCAAAGTATTATTAACCTCAAAAACCATAATTTACACTCATTTTCAGTCTATTCTGAATACCTCACACCTCACAATATTATTTTTAGTCCTAAAATTTGCACCGAGGTCGCTGTGTGAGTAAGATAAGCGACCCTAGTGGCCGACACAAACACCGGGCCCATCTAGGAGTGGCACTGCAGTGTCACGCAGGATGTCCCTTCCAAAAAACCCTCCCCAAACAGCACATGACGCAAAGAAAAAAAGAGGCGCAATGAGGTAGCTGTGTGAGTAAGATTAGCGACCCTAGTGGCCGACACAAACACCGGGCCCATCTAGGAGTGGCACTGCAGTGTCACGCAGGATGGCCCTTCCAAAAAACCCTCCCCAAACAGCACATGACGCAAAGAAAAAAAGAGGCGCAATGAGGTAGCTGTGTGAGTAAGATTAGCGACCCTAGTGGCCGACACAAACACCGGGCCCATCTAGGAGTGGCACTGCAGTGTCACGCAGGATGTCCCTTCCAAAAAACCCTCCCCAAACAGCACATGACGCAAAGAAAAAAAGAGGCGCAATGAGGTAGCTGTGTGAGTAAGATTAGCGACCCTAGTGGCCGACACAAACACCGGGCCCATCTAGGAGTGGCACTGCAGTGTCACGCAGGATGTCCCTTCCAAAAAACCCTCCCCAAACAGCACATGACGCAAAGAAAAAAAGAGGCACAATGAGGTAGCTGACTGTGTGAGTAAGATTAGCGACCCTAGTGGCCGACACAAACACCGGGCCCATTTAGGAGTGGCACTGCAGTGTCACGCAGGATGTCCCTTCCAAAAAACCCTCCCCAATCAGCACATGATGCAAAGAAAAAGAAAAGAAAAAAGAGGTGCAAGATGGAATTGTCCTTGGGCCCTCCCACCCACCCTTATGTTGTATAAACAAAACAGGACATGCACACTTTAACCAACCCATCATTTCAGTGACAGGGTCTGCCACACGACTGTGACTGATATGACGGGTTGGTTTGGACCCCCCCAAAAAAAGAAGCAATTAATCTCTCCTTGCACAAACTGGCTCTACAGAGGCAAGATGTCCACCTCATCATCACCCTCCGATATATCACCGTGTACATCCCCCTCCTCACAGATTATCAATTCGTCCCCACTGGAATCCACCATCTCAGCTCCCTGTGTACTTTGTGGAGGCAATTGCTGCTGGTCAATGTCTCCGCGGAGGAATTGATTATAATTCATTTTAATGAACATCATCTTCTCCACATTTTCTGGATGTAACCTCGTACGCCGATTGCTGACAAGGTGAGCGGCGGCACTAAACACTCTTTCGGAGTACACACTTGTGGGAGGGCAACTTAGGTAGAATAAAGCCAGTTTGTGCAAGGGCCTCCAAATTGCCTCTTTTTCCTGCCAGTATAAGTACGGACTGTGTGACGTGCCTACTTGGATGCGGTCACTCATATAATCCTCCACCATTCTATCAATGTTGAGAGAATCATATGCAGTGACAGTAGACGACATGTCCGTAATCGTTGTCAGGTCCTTCAGTCCGGACCAGATGTCAGCATCAGCAGTCGCTCCAGACTGCCCTGCATCACCGCCAGCGGGTGGGCTCGGAATTCTGAGCCTTTTCCTCGCACCCCCAGTTGCGGGAGAATGTGAAGGAGGAGATGTTGACAGGTCGCGTTCCGCTTGACTTGACAATTTTGTCACCAGCAGGTCTTTCAACCCCAGCAGACTTGTGTCTGCCGGAAAGAGAGATCCAAGGTAGGCTTTAAATCTAGGATCGAGCACGGTGGCCAAAATGTAGTGCTCTGATTTCAACAGATTGACCACCCGTGAATCCTTGTTAAGCGAATTAAGGGCTCCATCCACAAGTCCCACATGCCTAGCGGAATCGCTCCGTGTTAGCTCCTCCTTCAATGTCTCCAGCTTCTTCTGCAAAAGCCTGATGAGGGGAATGACCTGACTCAGGCTGGCAGTGTCTGAACTGACTTCACGTGTGGCAAGTTCAAAGGGCATCAGAACCTTGCACAACGTTGAAATCATTCTCCACTGCGCTTGAGACAGGTGCATTCCACCTACTATATCGTGCTCAATTGTATAGGCTTGAATGGCCTTTTGCTGCTCCTCCAACCTCTGAAGCATATAGAGGGTTGAATTCCACCTCGTTACCACTTCTTGCTTCAGATGATGGCAGGGCAGGTTCAGTAGTTTTTGGTGGTGCTCCAGTCTTCTGTACGTGGTGCCTGTACGCCGAAAGTGTCCCGCAATTCTTCTGGCCACCGACAGCATCTCTTGCACGCCCCTGTCGTTTTTAAAAAAATTCTGCACCACCAAATTCAAGGTATGTGCAAAACATGGGACGTGCTGGAATTTGCCCATATTTAATGCACACACAATATTGCTGGCGTTGTCCGATGCCACAAATCCACAGGAGAGTCCAATTGGGGTAAGCCATTCCGCGATGATCTTCCTCAGTTGCCGTAAGAGGTTTTCAGCTGTGTGCGTATTCTGGAAAGCGGTGATACAAAGCGTAGCCTGCCTAGGAAAGAGTTGGCGTTTGCGAGATGCTGCTACTGGTGCCGCCGCTGCTGTTCTTGCGGCGGGAGTCCATACATCTACCCAGTGGGCTGTCACAGTCATATAGTCCTGACCCTGCCCTGCTCCACTTGTCCACATGTCCGTGGTTAAGTGGACATTGGGTACAACTGCATTTTTTAGGACACTGGTGAGTCTTTTTCTGACGTCCGTGTACATTCTCGGTATCGCCTGCCTAGAGAAGTGGAACCTAGATGGTATTTGGTAACGGGGGCACACTGCCTCAATAAATTGTCTAGTTCCCTGTGAACTAACGGCGGATACCGGACGCACGTCTAACACCAACATAGTTGTCAAGGCCTCAGTTATCCGCTTTGCAGCAGGATGACTGCTGTGATATTTCATCTTCCTCGCAAAGGACTGTTGAACAGTCAATTGCTTACTGGAAGTAGTACAAGTGGGCTTACGACTTCCCCTCTGGGATGACCATCGACTCCCAGCAGCAACAACAGCAGCGCCAGCAGCAGTAGGCGTTACACGCAAGGATGCATCGGAGGAATCCCAGGCAGGAGAGGACTCGTCAGAATTGCCAGTGACATGGCCTGCAGGACTATTGGCATTCCTGGGGAAGGAGGAAATTGACACTGAGGGAGTTGGTGGGGTGGTTTGCGTGAGCTTGGTTACAAGAGGAAGGGATTTACTGGTCAGTGGACTGCTTCCGCTGTCACCCAAAGTTTTTGAACTTGTCACTGACTTATTATGAATGCGCTGCAGGTGACGTATAAGGGAGGATGTTCCGAGGTGGTTAACGTCCTTACCCCTACTTATTACAGCTTGACAAAGGGAACACACGGCTTGACACCTGTTGTCCGCATTTCTGGTGAAATACCTCCACACCGAAGGGCTGATTTTTTTGGTATTTTCACCTGGCATGTCAACGGCCATATTCCTCCCACGGACAACAGGTGTCTCCCCGGGTGCCTGACTTAAACAAACCACCTCACCATCAGAATCCTCCTGGTCAATTTCCTCCCCAGCGCCAGCAACACCCATATCCTCCTCATCCTGGTGTACTTCAACACTGACATCTTCAATCTGACTATCAGGAACTGGACTGCGGGTGCTCCTTCCAGCACTTGCAGGGGGCGTGCAAATGGTGGAAGGCGCATGCTCTTCACGTCCAGTGTTGGGAAGGTCAGGCATCGCAACCGACACAATTGGACTCTCCTTGTGGATTTGGGATTTCGAAGAATGCACAGTTCTTTGCTGTGCTGCTTTTGCCAGCTTGAGTCTTTTCATTTTTCTAGCGAGAGGCTGAGTGCTTCCATCCTCATGTGAAGCTGAACCACTAGCCATGAACATAGGCCAGGGCCTCAGCCGTTCCTTGCCACTCCGTGTCGTAAATGGCATATTGGCAAGTTTACGCTTCTCCTCCGACAATTTTATTTTAGGTTTTGGAGTCCTTTTTTTTCTGATATTTGGTGTTTTGGATTTGACATGCTCTGTACTATGACATTGGGCATCGGCCTTGGCAGACGACGTTGCTGGCATTTCATCGTCTCGGCCATGACTAGTGGCAGCAGCTTCAGCACGAGGTGGAAGTGGATCTTGATCTTTCCCTAATTTTGGAACCTCAACATTTTTGTTCTCCATATTTTAATAGGCACAACTAAAAGGCACCTCAGGTAAACAATGGAGATGGATACTAGTATACAATTATGGACTGCCTGCCGAGTGCAGACACAGAGGTAGCCACAGCCGTGAACTACCGTACTGTACTGTGTCTGCTGCTAATATAGACTGGTTGATAAAGAGATGTCTATGTAACTATGTATGTATAAAGAAGAAAGAAAAAAAAAACCACGGTTAGGTGGTATACAATTATGGACGGACTGCCTGCCGAGTGCAGACACAGAGGTAGCCACAGCCGTGAACTACCGTACTGTACTGTGTCTGCTGCTAATAATATAGACTGATTGATAAAGAGATGTCGTAGTAGTATGTATGTATAAAGAAGAAAGAAAAAAAAACCACGGTTAGGTGGTATACAATTATGGACGGACTGCCTGCCGAGTGCAGACACAGAGGTAGCCACAGCCGTGAACTACCGTACTGTACTGTGTCTGCTGCTAATATAGACTGGTTGATAAAGAGATGTCTATGTAACTATGTATGTATAAAGAAGAAAGAAAAAAAAACCACGGTTAGGTGGTATACAATTATGGACGGACTGCCTGCCGAGTGCAGACACAGAGGTAGCCACAGCCGTGAACTACCGTACTGTACTGTGTCTGCTGCTAATATAGACTGGTTGATAAAGAGATGTCTATGTAACTATGTATGTATAAAGAAGAAAGAAAAAAAAACCACGGTTAGGTGGTATACAATTATGGACGGACTGCCTGCCGAGTGCAGACACAGAGGTAGCCACAGCCGTGAACTACCGTACTGTACTGTGTCTGCTGCTAATAATATAGACTGGTTGATAAAGAGATGTCGTAGTAGTATGTATGTATAAAGAAGAAAGAAAAAAAAACAACGGTTAGGTGGTATACAATTATGGATGGACTGCCTGCCGAGTGCAGACACAGAGGTAGCCACAGCCGTGAACTACCGTACTGTACTGTGTCTGCTGCTAATATAGACTGGTTGATAAAGAGATGTCTATGTAACTATGTATGTATAAAGAAGAAAGAAAAAAAAACCACGGTTAGGTGGTATACAATTATGGACGGACTGCCTGCCGAGTGCAGACACAGAGGTAGCCACAGCCGTGAACTACCGTACTGTACTGTGTCTGCTGCTAATATAGACTGGTTGATAAAGAGATGTCTACGTAACTATGTATGTATAAAGAAGAAAGAAAAAAAAACCACGGTTAGGTGGTATACAATTATGGACGGACTGCCTGCCGAGTGCAGACACAGAGGTAGCCACAGCCGTGAACTACCGTACTGTACTGTGTCTGCTGCTAATATAGACTGGTTGATAAAGAGATGTCGTAGTAGTATGTATGTATAAAGAAGAAAAAAAAACCACGGTTAGGTGGTATACAATTATGGACGGACTGCCTGCCGAGTGCAGACACAGAGGTAGCCACAGCCGTGAACGACCGTACTGTGTCTGCTGCGACTGGATGATAAATGATATAAAAAATATATATATATCACTACTGCAGCCGGACAGGTATATATTATATATTATATAATGACGGACCTGCTGGACACTGTCTGTCAGCAGAATGAGTTTTATTTTTATAGAATAAAAAAAACAACAACACACAAGTGAAGTCACACGACGAGTGTTTAACTTTTTCAGGCAATCACAATATAAGTATACTACTAACTATACTGGTGGTCAGTGTGGTCAGGTCACTGGTCAGTCACACTGGCAGTGGCACTCCTGCAGCAAAAGTGTGCACTGTTTAATTTTAATATAATATTATGTACTCCTGGCTCCTGCTATAACCTATAACTGGCACTGCAGTGCTCCCCAGTCTCCCCCACAATTATAAGCTGTGTGAGCTGAGCAGTCAGACAGATATATAATATATATAGATGATGCAGCACACTGGGCTGAGCCTGAGCAGTGCACACAGATATGGTATGTGACTGAGTCACTGTGTGTATCGCTTTTTTCAGGCAGAGAACGGATAAAAAGAATTTACTTACCGATAATTCTATTTCTCGGAGTCCGTAGTGGATGCTGGGGTTCCTGAAAGGACCATGGGGAATAGCGGCTCCGCAGGAGACAGGGCACAAAAAGTAAAGCTTTAGGATCAGGTGGTGTGCACTGGCTCCTCCCCCTTTTGACCCTCCTCCAAGCCTCAGTTAGGATACTGTGCCCGGACGAGCGTACACAATAAGGAAGGATTTTGAATCCCGGGTAAGACTCATACCAGCCACACCAATCACACTGTACAACCTGTGATCTGAACCCAGTTAACAGTATGATAACAGCGGAGCCTCTGAAAAGATGGCTCACGACAATAATAACCCGATTTTTGTAACTATGTACAAGTATTGCAGATAATCCGCACTTGGGATGGGCGCCCAGCATCCACTACGGACTCCGAGAAATAGAATTATCGGTAAGTAAATTCTTATTTTCTCTATCGTCCTAGTGGATGCTGGGGTTCCTGAAAGGACCATGGGGATAATACCAAAGCTCCCAAACGGGCGGGAGAGTGCGGATGACTCTGCAGCACCGAATGAGAGAACTCCAGGTCCTCCTTAGCCAGGGTATCAAATTTGTAGGATTTTACCAACGTGTTTGCCCCTGACTAAATAGCCGCTCGGCAAAGTTGTAAAGCCGAGACCCCTCGGGCAGCCGCCCAAGATAAGCCCACCTTCCTTGTGGAATGGGCATTTACATATTTTGGCTGTGGCAGGCCTGCCACAGAATGTGCAAGCTGAATTGTATTACACATCCAACTAGCAATAGTCTGCTTAGAAGCAAGAGCACCCAGTTTGTTGGGTGCATACAGGATAACAGCAAGTCAGTTTTCCTGACTCCAGCCGTCCTGGAACCTATATTTACAGGGCCCTGACAACATCTAGCAACCTGGAGTCCTCCAAGTCCCTAGTAGGCGCAAGGCACCAAAATAAGCTGGTTCAGGTGAAACACTGACACCACCTTAGGGAGAGAACTGGGGACGAGTCCGCAGCTCTGCCCTGTCCAAATGGACAACCAGATATGGGCTTTTTTGAGAAAAAAACCACCAATTTGACACTCGCCTGGTCCAGGCCAGGGCCAAGAGCATGGTCACTTTTCATGTGAGATGCTTCAAATCCACAGATTTGACTGGTTTTAAACCAATGTGATTTGAGGAATCCCAGAACTACGTTGAGATCCCACAGTGCCACTGGAGGCACAAAAGGGGGTTGTATATGCAATACTCCCTTGACAAACTTCTGGACTTCAGGAACTGAAGCCACTTCTTTCTGGAAGAAAATCGACAGGGCCGAAATTTGAACCTTAATGGACCCCAATTTGAGGCCCATAGACACTCCTGTTTGCAGGAAATGCAGGAATCGACCGAGTTGAAATTTCTTCGTGGGGCCTTTCTGGCCTCACACCACGCAACATATTTTTGCCACATGTGGTGATAATGTTGTGCGGTCACCTCCTTTCTGGCTTTGACCAGGGTAGGAATGACCTCTTCCGGAATGCCTTTTTCCCTTAGGATCCGGTGTTCCACCGCCATGCCGTCAAACGCAGCTGCGGTAAGTCTTGGAACAGACATGGTACTTGCTGAAACAAGTCCCTTCTTAGCGGCAGAGGCCATAAGTCCTCTGTGAGCATCTCTTGAAGTTCCAGGTACCAAGTCCTTCTTGGCCAATCCGGAGCCATGAGTATAGTTCTTACTCCTCTACGTCTTATAAGTCTCAGTACCTTAGGTATGAGAAGCAGAGGATGGAACACATACACCGACTGGTACATCCATGGTGTTACCAGAACGTCCACAGCTATTGCCTGAGGGTCTCTTAACCTGGCGCAATACCTGTCCCGTTTTTTGTTCAGACGGGACGCCATCATGTCCACCTTTGGTATTTCCCAACGGTTTACAATCATGTGGAAAACTTCCCGATGAAGTTTCCACTCTGCCGGGTGGAGGTCGTGCCTGCTGAGGAAGTCTGCTTCCCAGTTTCCATTCCCGGAATGAAACACTGCTGACAGTGCTATCACATGATTTTCCGCCCAGCGAAAAGTCCTTGCAGTTTTTGCCATTGCCCTCCTGCTTCTTGTGTCGCCCTGTCTATTTACGTGGGCGACTGCCGTGATGTTTTTCCCACTGGATCAATACCGGCTGACCTTGAAGCAGAGGTCTTGCTAAGCTTAGAGTATTATAAATTTACCCTTAGCTCCAGTATATTTATGTGGAGAAAAGTCTCCAGACTTGATCACACTCCCTGGAAATTTTTTCCTTGTGTGACTGCTCCCCAGCCTCTCGGGCTGGCCTCCGTGGTCACCAGCATCCAATCCTGAATGCCGAATCTGCGGCCCTCTAGAAGATGAGCACTCTGTAACCACCACAGGAGAGACACCCTTGTCCTTGGATATAGGGTTATCCGCTGATGCATCTGAAGATGCGATCCGGACCATTTGTCCAGCAGATCCCACTGAAAAATTTTTGCGTGAAATCTGCCGAATGGAATTGCTTCGTAGGAAGTCACCATCTTTACCAGGACCCTTGTGCAATGATGCACTGATTTTAGGAGGTTCCTGACTAGCTCGGATAACTCCCTGGCTTTCTCTTCCGGGAGAAACACCTTTTTCTGGACTGTGTCCAGAATCATCCCTAGGCACAGCAGACTTGTCGTCGGGATCAGCTGCGATTTTGGAGTATTTAGAATCCACCCGTGCTGTTGTAGCAGTATCCGAGATAGTGCTACTCCGACCTCCAACTGTTCCCTGGACTTTGCCCTTATCAGGAGATCGTCCAAGTAAGGGATAATTAAGACGCCTTTTCTTCGAAGAAGAATCATCATTTCGGCCATTACCTTGGTAAAGACCCGGGGTGCCGTGGACAATCCAAACGGCAGCGTCTGAAACTGATAGTGACAGTTCTGTACCACGAACCTGAGGTACCCTTAGTGAGAAGGGCAAATTTTGGACATGGAGGTAAGCATCCCTGATGTCTCGGGACACTATATAGTCCCCTTCTTCCTGGTTCGTTATCACTGCTCTGAGTGACTCCATCTTGATTTGAACCTTTGTAAGTGTTCAAATTTTTTTAGATTTAGAATAGGTCTCACCTAGCCTTCTGGCTTCAGTACCACAATATAATGTGGAATAATACCCCTTTTCTTGTTGTAGGAGGGGTAATTTGATTATCACCTGCTGGGAATACAGCTTGTGAATTGTTTCCCATACTGCCTCCTTGTCGGAGGGAGACCTTGGTAAACCAGACTTCAGGAGCCTGCGAAGGGGAAACGTCTCGACATTCCAATCTGTACCCCTGGGATACTACATGTAGGATCCAGGGGTCCTGTACGGTCCCAGCGTCATGCTGAGAGCTTGGCAGAAGCGGTGGAACGCTTCTGTTCCTGGGAATGGGCTGCCTGCTGCAGTCTTCTTCCCTTTCCTCTATCCCTGGGCAGATATGACTCTTATAGGGACGAAAGGACTGAGGCTGAAAAGACGGTGTCTTTTTCTGCAGAGATGTGACTTAGGGTAAAAACGGTGGATTTTCCAGCAGTTGCCGTGGCCACCAGGTCCGATGGACCGACCCCAAATAACTCCTCTTCCTTTATACGGCAATACACCTTTGTGCCGTTTGGAATCTGCATCACCTGACCACTGTCGTGTCCATAAACATCTTCTGGCAGATACGGACATCGCACTTACTCTTGATGCCAGAGTGCAAATATCCCTCTGTGCATCTCGCATATATAGAAAATGCATCCTTTAAATGCTCTATAGTCAATAAAATACTGTCCCTGTCAAGGGTATCAATATTTTTAGTCAGGGAATCCGACCAAGCCACCCCAGCTCTGCACATCCAGGCTGAGGCGATCGCTGGTCGCAGTATAACACCAGTAAGTGTGTATATACTTTTTATGATATTTTCCAGCCTCCTGTCAGCTGGCTCCTTGAGGACGGCCCTATCTATAGACGGTACCGCCACTTGTTTTGATAAGCGTGTGAGCGCCTTATCCACCCTAAGGGGTGTTTCCCAACGCGCCCTAACTTCTGGCAGGAAAGGGTATACCGCCCATAATTTTCTATCGGGGGGAACCCACGCATCATCACACACTTCATTTAATTTATCTGATTCAGGAAAAACTACGGTAGTTTTTTCACATCCCACATAATACCCTCTTTTGTGGTACTTGTAGTATCAGAAATATGTAACACCTCCTTCATTGCCCTTAACGTGTGGCCCTAATAAGGAATACGTTTGTTTATTCACCGTCGACACTGGATTCAGTGTCTGTGTCTGTGTCGACCGACTAAAGTAAACGGGCGTTTTAAAATCCCTGACGGTGTTTCTGAGACGTCTGGACCGGTACTAATTGTTTGTCGGCCGTCTCATGTCGTCAACCGACCTTGCAGCGTGTTGACATTATCACGTAATTCCCTAAATAAGCCATCCATTCCGGTGTCGACTCCCTAGAGAGTGACATCACCATTACAGGCAATTGCTCCGCCTCCTCACCAACATCGTCCTCATACATGTCGACACACACGTACCGACACACAGCACACACACAGGGAATGCTCTGATAGAGGACAGGACCCACTAGCCCTTTGGAGAGACAGAGGGAGAGTTTGCCAGCACACACCAAAAACGCTATAATTATATAGGGACAACCTTATATAAGTGTTTTCCCTTATAGCATCTTTTATATATTTCTAACGCCAAATTAGTGCCCCCCCTCTCTGTTTAACCCTGTTTCTGTAGTGCAGTGCAGGGGAGAGCCTGGGAGCCTTCCCTCCAGCCTTTCTGTGAGGGAAAATCTCGCTGTGTGCTGAGGAGATAGGCCCCGCCCCTTTTTCGGCGGGCTCGTCTCCCGCTCTTTAATGGATTCTGGCAGGGGTTAAATATCTCCATATAGCCCCCGGAGGCTATATGTGAGGTATTTTTAGCCAAAAAAGGTTTTCATTTGCCTCCCAGGGCGCCCCCCTCCCAGCGCCCTGCACCCTCAGTGACTGCCGTGTGAAGTGTGCTGAGAGGAAATGGCGCACAGCTGCAGTGCTGTGCGCTACCTTAAGAAGACTGAGGAGTCTTCTGCCGCCGATTCTGGACCTCTTCTCGTTTCAGCATCTGCAAGGGGGCCGGCGGCGAGGCTCCGGTGACCATCCAGGCTGTACCTGTGATCGTCCCTCTGGAGCTAATGTCCAGTAGCCAAAGAAGCCAATCCATCCTGCACGCAGGTGAGTTCACTTCTTCTCCCCTAAGTCCCTCGTTGCAGTGATCCTGTTGCCAGCAGGACTCACTGTAAAATAAAAAACCTAAGCTAAACTTTTCTAAGCAGCTCTTTAGGAGAGCCACCTAGATTGCACCCTTCTCGGCCGGGCACAAAAATCTAACTGAGGCTTGGAGGAGGGTCATAGGGGGAGGAGCCAGTGCACACCACCTGATCCTAAAGCTTTACTTTTTGTGCCCTGTCTCCTGCGGAGCCGCTATTCCCCATGGTCCTTTCAGGAACCCCAGCATCCACTAGGACGATAGAGAAATATTAAATAAACTGCACTGTCTGGTGGTCACTCACTATATAATATTATGTACTCCTGGCTCCTGCTATAACCTATAACTGGCACTGCAGTGCTCCCCAGTCTCCCCCACAATTATAAGCTGTGTGAGCTGAGCAGTCAGACAGATATATAATATATATAGATGATGCAGCACACTGGGCTGAGCCTGAGCAGTGCACACAGATATGGTATGTGACTGAGTCACTGTGTGTATCGCTTTTTTCAGGCAGAGAACGGATATATTAAATAAACTGCACTGTCTGGTGGTCACTCACTATATAATATTATGTACTCCTGGCTCCTGCTATAACCTATAACTGGCACTGCAGTGCTCCCCAGTCTCCCCCACAATTATAAGCTGTGTGAGCTGAGCAGTCAGACAGATATATAATATATATAGATGATGCAGCACACTGGGCTGAGCCTGAGCAGTGCACACAGATATGGTATGTGACTGAGTCACTGTGTGTATCGCTTTTTTCAGGCAGAGAACGGATATATTAAATAAACTGCACTGTCTGGTGGTCACTCACTATATAATATTATGTACTCCTGGCTCCTGCTATAACCTATAACTGGCACTGCAGTGCTCCCCAGTCTCCCCCACAATTATAAGCTGTGTGAGCTGAGCAGTCAGACAGATATATAATATATATAGATGATGCAGCACACTGGGCTGAGCCTGAGCAGTGCACACAGATATGGTATGTGACTGAGTCACTGTGTGTATCGCTTTTTTCAGGCAGAGAACGGATATATTAAATAAACTGCACTGTCTGGTGGTCACTCACTAGTAAACTCTCTGCACTCTCTACACTTCTACAGTACTCCTCCTAGTCCTAAGCTCCAGTAAATCTCTCTCTCTTATAATCTAAATGGAGAGGACGCCAGCCACGTCCTCTCCCTATCAATCTCAATGCACGTGTGAAAATGGCGGCGACGCGCGGCTCCTTATATAGAATCCGAGTCTCGCGATAGAATCCGAGCCTCGCGAGAATCCGACAGCGTCATGATGACGTTCGGGCGCGCTCGGGTTAACCGAGCAAGGCGGGAAGATCCGAGTCGCTCGGATCCGTGTAAAAAAAGCTGAAGTTCGGGCGGGTTCGGATTCCGAGGAACCGAACCCGCTCATCTCTAGTATACATGCATTACTAATGTGTGGCATTATGTGTATAAGGTGCTCTACTATGTGGTGTTGCATATAGAAAGGGCACTACTGTGTCGGCTAGTGTGAATAAAGAGCAATAGGGTGTGGTGTAATGTGAATAAGGAGCAATTCAGTGTGATGTAATGTGAATAAAGGGCTCTACTGTGAGGAGTAACGTTTATAAGGAAAAGTGATACTACTGTGGGATGTAATATGAATTATGAACACTATCGCATGATCAAATGTGAATAAAGTTGCAGTAATGTGTGGCATAATTGGAAGTGGGGTTACTATTGTGTGGCCATGCCCCTTGCCAGCAAAAACACACCCTTTTTGGGCTGTGCGCCAAATGTGCGAACTGTTCCTATTTAAAATATAGGGGGCACAAACACCAAAATAATGACTGCTATGGGTGAGGGGTGATGGTGCTAGGAAAGAGGTGCAAGGTCAGAGGCGGAACCAGCGGTGGTGCTAGGGGGCACCAGCCAAAATCTTGCCTAGGGCATCATATTGGCTAGGGCCGGCTCTGCCATTGCCAGATCCCGGGCAACGGTACTTGGTACTGTGGAAGGAGAAGGAGTGGATCACCCTGACGGCACACTGGCTAGTGGCACTCATTCGTCACATGACAGGTATCAGAGTGGCCACACCAGTAGGTAATGTGGATTGGAAAACTTGCCCATTCCACCATACATAAACTAGACATTCTGTTGACCTATATTAAATAGAGAGCCTGGAGCTGTGGCTTCACCTGCCCCATAGTTAATCCAGCCGTGTGTGTATAATAAATAAATATATATATTTATATATATATATATATATATATATACACAGTACATATAATGTGTGTGTAAACTGTAAGCCTTCAACAAGATAAACATATTAGAGTAGGGTGATTTGTCATTTCAGAAGTTTATTAGTGTGTTATATGCTTAGGCAGTCAGTTTATTTAAACAAAAAATAGAAACATCGGTTAAAATTGGTTAACATCGGTCTCACAGTACCAATGTTTAGGTATAAACAATGTTTTGTAACCAATGTTGAAAAACATAATTTAACAAATGTTTTCTTTCAATGTCCTATCCCTACTAGAAGCAGCAGTGATGCACATACAGGGGAATGCAGCAGGAGTCAGGTATAAGTAGATGCCCGCTACATGCATGCAGTGTCGGACTGGGGTATGAAGGGCCCACCGGTGGAGGGAGGAATGCAGTGGTAGGGGCCCATGCTTAGCTAACCATTGGCGAGTGCATAATATAGAATAAATACTGCCATGCATAATAATGTACCAGCAGGGATGTTTCTAGCCAATTTGGCTCCCAGTGCAAGATTTAAAAATGCCGCCCCCCCCATTGACATTAAAAAATATATATATGCGCCCCCCCCAATAGATAGAAAAAGAAAAAGCAAGCAAGCGCTCCCGGCAAGGGTGTGTGGCCTCATTAAAATGGGCGTGGCCTCATCTGATCTCATCATCACGGCCACCACAGGAAAAAAAAAAGTCTCCATTTTAAACAGTACGGCAGGCAAGAGTCCTCATTTTACACATTGCGGCAGGCAAGAGTCCCCATTTTACACATTGCGGCAGGCAAGAATCCCAATTTTACACATTGCGGCAGGCAAGTGTCCCCATTTTACACATTGCGGCAGGCAAGTGTCCCCATTTTACACATTATTGTAGGCAAGTGTCCCCATTTTACACATTGCGGCAGGCAAGAGTCCCCATTTTACACATTGCGGCAGGCAAGAGTCCCCATTTTACACATTGTGGCAGGCACGTGTCCCCATTTTAAACATTATTGCAGGCAAGTGTCCCCATTTTACACATTGCGGCAGGCAAGTGTCCCCATTTTACACATTGCGGCAGGCAAGTGTCCCCATTTTACACATTATTGCAGGCACGTGTCCCCATTTTACACATTATTGCAGGCAAGTGTCCCCATTTTACACAGTATGGCAGGCAAGAGTCCCCATTTTACACAGTACAGCAGGCACGTGTCCCCATTTTACACAGTACGGCAGGCAAGTGTCCCCATTTTACACAGTACGGCAGGCAAGTGTCCCTATTTTACACAGTATTGCAGGCAATAGTCCCCATTTTACACAGTACGGCAAGCAAGTGTCCCCATTTTACACAGTATTGCAGGCAAGTGTCCCCATTTTACACCGTATTGCAGGCAAGTGTCCCCATTTTACACAGTATTGCAGGCAAGTGTCCCCATTTTACACAGTATTGCAGGCAAGAGTCCCCATTTTACACAGTATTGCAGGCAAGTGTCCCCATTTTACACAGTATTGCAGGCAAGTGTCCCCATTTCACACAGTATTGCAGGCAAGTGTCCCCATTTTACACAGTATTGCAGGCAAGAGTCCCCATTTTACACAGTATTGCAGGCAAGTGTCCCCATTTTACACAGTATTGCAGGCAAGTGTCCCCATTTTACACAGTATTGCAGGCAAGTGTCCCCATTTTACACAGTACGGCAGGCAAGTGTCAAGTGGGGGGAGAGGAAGGGAGAGGGAGGGGGGGGGAGGGAGAGAGAGAATACTCACATACAGTATGAAGAGGCTCTTCCCGCTCTTTGGCCCGCGCCGGCTGCCTCCTCCTTCCAGCTGGCTCCCCCTCCTCTTGTCATCGGTACTCCTGTTCGGGGGGGGGGAGTTTCGCGGAATGACGCAATTGCGTCGTGACGTCATGATGCCACCGCATCATTGCGCGAAACTCCGCCCCCCCTGAACAGGAGTACTGGGGAAGGGGGAGGAGGGGGAAAAGGATCTGCAGAGTGCCGCGGCGGGCGCCCCGTGCGGTTGCACGGCTCGCCCGCCGCTAGAAACGGCACTGTGTACCAGATTGATAACAGCAATGCACTGTAGGAATTACACTATAGTCCTGCGCAGTATAATGTAACATATGTATAATATATAATTCAAGTGCACAATCTGGAACCTGATCTCTAAGGAAGGGGTGGGCCCACAGGCAGTGGGGCCCACCAGGGGGGTTTCCCCTGTGGGCCAGTCCCAACCTGCATGCATGTGTGATTCAGTGCTGTGTCTGAGGGCACAGCATCAGATGACTTGCGACACCATTGGCTGGCTGAGGTCATGCAAGGTGGCCGCTGCGGCTCCTTCTAGGAGGCCAGCAAATCTCCATTGGAAGATGGAGACCCTGTCCTTGGCACTCCCACAAAACAAGTTTCTGTTTTGTGAAATGACTGCCATCGCCGCCCCCTTCCCGCCCCCAAATGACCACAGACTGTCAATCACTTGATGTTTGCGCAACCGTTCTGCATCTGATAATGCAGGAAACACACTGCACACGCATAGTATGGTGCCGGTGCATGTGCAAAGTTCCAGCCGTCAGTATTTTGCGTCTGCTGCTACAGTTGTTTCGGGACCTGAATCAGGCCCAGCACAGGTAAGTCTAACTTTGCAAACCAGAGCCAGGGCTACAGATTAACTGTTGCACCCCCAGGGTGGATTGAGATGGAAACCAGTCCAGGAAATTCATGAAAGCAACCCTAGTGGGGGCAAGGTCTGTTGAGGGGGCGTGTGGACTGCTAAGCGGGGTGGTTGTTTTCACTTATGTTATAATACTGAGTTATGGTGGAAAGCAGCATTCTCAGGAAGTCTATGCAGCTGTATCCAAAATTATTTTAATTCTAAAATGGAAAGGAAGGATACAGTATGACAGAAAACACATTCTGATAAGCAAATGCAAACAGGAATGGTTCTAGTAGTACAGGAAACAAATTCAAGTAAGAGAATAACTCAGATCAGATGACCATCCTCAGGAGCCATGCCTGTTTTCTACAAGATGAAACATGAAAACTCCCCATCTTTCCTTATTCTCCCCCACAACCGTCTACAGAGGTGGGTTCTGAGAAACCTGCAGCAATTCTCTCTTACACCAGAGCAGTCTGTCCTCTCCTGACTCATGTGGACAGAAAACAAAGACATCTTACCCTAAAGGTCCATACACACTTAACGATAAAATGAGCGACGTCGCTCATTTTCCCCCTCCTTGAGCGACGTCGCTCATTTTATCGTTAAGTGTGTATGCCGCCAGCGACGACCGATGCGCGGCCCCGCGGGTCGGCAACGATCGTCGCTGTCGGTAGGGCATGCATGAAGGATGTGGACTGTCGTCCACAACCTTCATGCAGGGCTGGCGGGGGCGTGACGTCACTGAGCGATATGAACGGTCATATCGCTCAGTGCGTACAGGCGGCCGCCGACCGGCCGGCCCGGGAGGGGGAAACGTTAGACGATGTCGCTCACAGAGCGACATCGTCTAATGTGTATGGGCCTTAATAGGCAGAAACGGTTTGCTGTTTATAAACACCTTATATAATTTACTGCAAGATTAATGCAAATTGTCAACCACAGTTCTGCTTACTATGTACAAGTCTGTGTTTCACAGGCACAGCTAAAATTAATACTAATGATAATTACAGTATAATAATAGGGAAAACCCTAGAACCACAGACTACTGGGGTGTAGCGATGGTGGCTCCGGAGGAGCACGAGCTACGGGCATTGAAAAAGTTAGAGGGCACGCTGCTGCCTGCCACCCCGCCTTCCCGCAGGTCACTGTACTGGCAGCCACAGAGCAGGAGGAGAAGCAGAGAGCACACTGACTCAGAGACTAGGTAGGGAACAGGGCAGGCCAGAAGTGACAGCCAGGTGACACTGACAACTGGCACATGCCGGAGCTCTGCCCGCCCTCACTGCAGTCTCACTGTCTGCTTGAGGCTGTGGAGCAGGGTTACTTCTGTCCTGCAGCTCTGCTCTCTGCCCCACTGCTGCAGCACTGCTCTCTTTCCTGGAAGATGCAGCACATGTCTCTACTTCAGTCTTGCTGCAGCAGCTCTCTCTGCCCTAGTTGCTGCAGCACCTCTTTCTGCCCTGACTGCTGCAGCACCTTTCTTTGCCCCTCAGGCTGCTGCAGCACCTCTCTCTGCCCCTCATGCTACTGCAGCACAGCTCTCCCTGCCTCTCTGGTAATTCTGGGACACCATTTTTATTGAAGCATAGTGGGATTATCAGGTCTGGGATGGCAGTTCTAGGGTATTATTTCCATGGAGGCATTGGGGGATTATCAAATTGGTGGGCAGGGGGATTTTGGTGCATTATTTTCATTAAGAGTTTGGACGGGGGGTTAGGTATTATTCTAATTGAGGCATTGGGAGATTATCAGATCAGGAGGGGTCAGTTTTGGGGCATTATTTTCATTGTGAGATTGGGGGGGGGGGTTATCAGATCTGTGGGGGGTCACATTTGGGGCTTTATTTTTATTGAAGAATTGGGGATTGTGAGATCAAGTCAGTTGGAGCATCAGGTCAGCTGGGAGCCCAGCTGTCGGGTTCCCGGCGTCAGTCGTCTGACATACTGATCCCACTCATGCTGTCTCCTCCTGCAGCTGGCCAAATCATTTAAACTCTGATAGGACCACTGGCTAGTCTTTATAATAAACAAGTATTACAATATTTTTATAATAAACAAGTATTACAATATCTATTTACTCTCAGTTCAGCAGAACATATTAAATATAAAGGTCTCTATTAAAGTCACTTTGGGATTTCTATCATAAAGGGGCCTTTTTTGGTGCTAAGGCAGGTACGTTGGAAGAGTCTTAAGAACTAAAAAAAATACATGAATTAATGTACGTGGAAACCCTTTTTATTGTTAGGGGTATATTTAATTGCAGTCGAAAGCTGTCGTCTGTTGGAAAGATGGCAGTATTCGACTTTTTTAGGTTGGAATTCAATACACCCCAGAATTTTCCGACAAGTCGGGAATTCTGACTTGTCGGAAAGCGCGTGGATCGGCGGAATAGCCGCCGATCCGCATGCTTCTCTCAGAAATGGGGCCAAATCCGACAGGTTTTGGCCCAGTTTCCGACCATCTGAATCCGACTTTAAAAAAGTCGGATTGAGATGAGGTAGTTGAGAGGAGGAGATGGGGGAGAGCAGTGGGGAGACGGGGGAGAGCAGAAGCTACAGCAGCGTAGCTGGGGCACCGCCGCTTCTCATGGCAGCGTCCACCCGGCTCCAGCAAGCGAGGTCCCGCTTGCTGGAGCCGGGTGGAC
The DNA here is from genome assembly GCF_028390025.1 of Pseudophryne corroboree. Taxonomy (NCBI): domain Eukaryota; kingdom Metazoa; phylum Chordata; class Amphibia; order Anura; family Myobatrachidae; genus Pseudophryne; species Pseudophryne corroboree. The sequence continues at coordinate 159,161,737 of NC_086449.1, forward strand.
GCTGCTGTGAGGTCTGGCGGCGGTGCCCCAGCCTCCTGCTACGCAGTACTGTAGCCGCTGCTCTCCCCCGTCTCCTCCTCTCAGCTCCCTCATTTCAATCCAACATTTTTTAAAGTCGGATTGAGATGGTCAGGAACGGCCAAATCCGTTCATTGACTAGCTCTTGTCGGATCCATTCCGACAAATGCATGTCGGAATGGATCTGACTTTTATTGAAAATACCCCTTAATCTTTTGCGTAGGCTTTTAGTTCAAATCCAACAGTAAAAAGTAAGTTTTGCTAAAAACGGACACCATAGAAGACAATTATGTTCTAAATTCCATTATTTTTGGAAACAGACTTTGTAAACTGATTTGACTCTTGAATGTGACGAATCTTAAATAAGTGTGTGCAGCATGAGACTTCTCAACTCTTGTGGAGCAAAAAGTCTCAACATGCATGTTGAGTCTTGCTGTAAAGTTCCACAACAGCTAGGGGCAGATGTACTTAGTCTTGGAGAGTGATAACGTGGAGAGAGATTAAGTAGCAACCAATCAGTACCTGTCATTTTTCAAACACAGCCTGTAACATGACAGTCAGGAGCTGATTGGCTGCTTATATAGGTAGCGCTCTCAGATGGTCTACAAGGACTGGAGCCTGCAGTGAATTGGCATGGCTCCACTGTGATTCAGCCATCTGCAGCATGCAGAATCCGCATTCACTGGTGGGTCCCATCTCTCGGTCCAGCAGCAGTGGCAGATGCACCAACGTTTGCTGCAGCGCAGGCTGTGTGGTACCAGGCAGGGGCCATTCCTATCCCCTACTGCAGGTGTTAGCAGGGCAACTGGGACAGAGCCCATTAACTATGCAGCAGCAGCAGCGGGTGCGCTGCAGAGCTCCATTGGAAAAGCAGCAGTCTCATTTGGATCCTCCTGTGAACCACACAGATGCTGCTGTACATGCAGATGCCCCTTTAGGGCTTGGAGCCCGGAGGTAGGCATCTCCATTGCCTCTGGGAGTTACACCCTTGCTCCAAGGCTTAATACTGTACATCTCACCCAGACTGTGAACAGGTGCAGGTTCCCTCTGTTGACTGTTAATCATCTGTCTGGAAATAATTCCAGTGTCCATCTTTCAATGTCAATGATTATAATGCAAAAGTACATTTATCAGAATCGCAGCAATAGTCAGGTTATTTATGAACATATGGGATAGACATCTGTCATGGTCACCTCATTGAGCCTATAGTAGTCCATGCATAACCAGGTGGACCAGTCCTTTTGCACCATAACACAACGCTCAAAGGGCCTAATTTAGACCTGATCGTAGATGTGCTAAATCTAGCACATCTACGATCAGGCACATTGACATGCGGGGGGATGCTCAGCACAGGGCTAGTCCGCCACGCATTTCAGGCCCTACTCCATCGCACAAGTACAAAAGCTTTGCATTTTGTACTTGAAGAGTAGCTCCTTGGCAACGCAGCTCCTGAGCGCTGGCAGGGAGCTACTCGTCGCTGTACTGGTCGCAGCGGCTGCGTGTGACGTCGCGCAGCAGCTGCGCCCCCCCAACAGTCTGGGCACACCTGCGTTGTCCGTACCACGCACCCTAAATGGCGAACAAACGCTGTCGGCCCACCCCCTCTCGCCCAGTGACCACCTCTGCCTTTCAATCAGGTAGAGGCAATCGCAGGCCTAGGACAGCCATCGGTGGTCTGGCATGCGCTGGTCTGAATTAGCCCCATTGTCCAGGGGCTGCATGAATGTAAATCATCCCCTGGGGTTTCATGCAGCTAACCAGCCAGTGACTGTATACTGCAAACTGGAAAACAGGAAGACCGGAGGTTTGCAGTAGCAAACTCCTCGTTCCATGTCCCCAGGAAACTGCCATGGTCAACATATCTCATGATGTTAATTAAAAATTAGTGGTACCTGAATGACATAAAAAAAAAAAAATGCCACACTTTAAAATACATCAATCCCAACACAGTGAAAACACTTAAATTCAACTTCAAATAAAGTCCTGGGTAAAAGGGGATACTAGCTTAGTTTAAACTTTACTATCAATATTCCCGACACCCTGCTCTTGCCATAGCAGTATTTTATATCCAAGTGATAAAGCACTACAATTTACTGTATTTTCAGAAGCAAAACACTTATTACCTTCTTCTTGTAAGTATTCCCCTTTATCTCATTACGCCCCCCATTTTCCATCCTTTCTGTTTGCTGTCTAAACCAGTGATGCATTTTCAAGACCATTTTGCAAAATAAAGCTCTGTGTACACAATGCTATGGCACAGGTGAAATGCTCCTCGCAGCAGGAATTCAAATCTACAGCAGTTTATTTGAAATGAAATCCTCTTAGCAGGTGATAAATTCACTCTATGATCCATTGCAAGACTGATCATCTTCCTAATACTCCAGAAGGCATAAGAATCATTTATTGAACAAATGGTGATCTGCACAGTTGTGAATAGCAATGAATCACAATGATAAGTAGTGTTTATAATATTTACATTGGATGAATTGGAAAACATAAGCAGAATACTGTAGATATTTTTCTGCACTACAAACATCAAAGCTGCACTGGCTTACACAGACTAGTTGCCGGGTGGTTGCCAAAGCACAGCTCCATCATGCAATTTCTGCCTTTAGAACAGGGATGGAGGGGGTCATTCTGTTCTGAGTTGATCGTAGCTGTGCAAAATTTTGCACAGCTACGATCATCTTTCCTGACATGCGGAAGACGCCCAGCACAGGGCTAGCCACCCCACATGTCAGTCCGGCCCCCCTCGCAGAAGTGCAAAGGCATCGCACAGCGGCAATGCCTTTGCACTTCAGGAGTAACTCCCGGCCAGCGCAGCTTTAGCGTGCTGTCCGGGAGCTACTCCTCGCTCCCTGGCCCGCAGCGGCTGCGTATGACGTCACGCAGCCGCTGTGGCCCGCCCCCCATTCGGTCCGGCCACGGTTGCGTTTGCCGGACCGCGCCTATGAAATGGACGGCCAAACGCCACTGTTTCGCCCCCTCCCGCCCATCGATCGCCTCTGGCTGTCAATCAGGCAGAGGCGATCGTTTTCCTGCTACGGTCTTCAGCCGACCCGCATGCGCCGGCGCGCTATGGCGCCGGCACATGCGCAGCAGGGACCTGTTCACTCTGCTGCATGAAAATGCAGCGAGCGAACGGGTCGGAATGACCCCCCAGAACCTACGGCCCTCCAGCTGTTGTTGAACTACATATCCCAGCAAGCCCGGCAACAGTTTTAGCATGGCCAAATATCAAAACTGTAGCAAGGCATGCACAACAGCTGGAGGGCCGAAAGATTCCCACCCCTGCTTTAGAAGGCGGGGGTGCAAAACAATAAACCCTCATTCCAGTCTAATCAGTCGCTTGATTTTAATTTGTAAACTGAAATAAATCATAACAAGCATTGGTTAGTTTTACATTAGTTTGTTTTATGCAACATTTCAAAGTACAACAATTGGACCTGCTATGGGATCCTTATCAAACTTGCCCGATTCGTTGTTCTCAAAGTTATTTGTAATATCGGCCCTCATTCCGAGTTGTTCGCTCGCAAGCTGCTTTTAGCAGCATTGCACACGCTAAGCCGCCGCCTACTGGGAGTGAATCTTAGCTTAGCAGAATTGCGAACGAAAGATTCTCAAAATTGCGAATAGAAATTTCTTAGCAGTTTCTGAGTAGCTCCAGACTTACTCAGCCATTGCGATCAGTTCAGTCAGTTTCGTTCCTGGTTTGACGTCACAAACACACCCAGCGTTCGCCCAGACACTTCCCCGTTTCTCCAGCCACTCCCGCATTTTTCCCAGAAACGGCAGCGTTTTTTCACACACACCCATAAAACGGTCAGTTTCCGCCCAGAAACACCCACTTCCTGTCAATCACACTCCGATCACCAGAACGAAGAAAAAACCTTGTAATGCCATGAGTAAAATACCAAACTTCTTAGCAAATTTACTTGACGCAGCCGCAGTGCGAACATTGCGCATGCGCAGTTAGCGGAAAATCGCACCAATGCAAAGAAAAATAACGAGAGTACAACTCGGAATGAGGGCCCTCATTTTAGTTCATTTGATCTCACGGTTGACATTTTCATATCACATTCACAACTCTTTGGGGCAAATTCAATTAAGTGCAAAAATTGAGGGACCTCGTAACAGATTTTGAATTACCTCGGGTATACGCGCTCCCAATGCTTGTGGTATTCGATGTTACAAAAAGTGGTGGCATTTTTTTTTTTACAGGCAAAACCCAGTGGGAATGGACATTTTTTAATAATGCACAGCCCTCCCACAGGCTCCCGATGCAGCAGACAGACCCGGCTGCACTTCTAACACTACACGCACTTCCTTAGATTTTATATAAAAACAATAAAGAAGATATTTATAACATAAACATCTTCTTTGTTTATTGTATTCCTTTTTATAGCTAACACTCACCAGCTTTGTGGAGACCCCTGGAGCTGCATGGAGATGAGAGATGAGGCAGCAACAGCTCTGCGCCTTTCTACAGTCAGACACTGCTTTGCAGAGCTAGAGACGGGGCCACACCACAGACAGTAAAGCTGCACAGAAAAGGGAACTAGAAGAGGCATGCCTCTGAGTGTGGGGACGGGCCTTGTGCACTGATGGACACTTGAATGTGTCATGTGACCAGGAAGTGCACTGTAGTCAGAGCTCAGTCAGCAGCAGCAAGAGAAGATGCAGGTAGGAGACTCAATGGACACTGTAGCTTAGTGTAGTGAGGGGACAGTTACAGTGAGTAGGGGGTGAGACAGGCTCCCAGCATTCATACCCATCCCCATGTGTGTCTCCCCAGTAATTCACCTCACCGCACATCACTGCTGCACATACACTAGCAGCACTGCACACACAGACACTGGCAGGACCCCACACACAGACAAGCTTACCAGAGTATTGAAATAAGACCTAAGCATTTTGAGGTTGTGGAGGAGGATGACAACAACACTGCAGAAGTGAGTAAGTATGAACTTACCAAGCTAACTGGAAGCTTCCAATTGCTCAATTAATCATTAGGTGGGGGTGACTTAGGGGTTCAAAAGCAAGTCCCAACAATTTTTCCTAAAAATATGGATGGAATGCGCTCCCACGCTCCATTAGACTCTCCCTGACCTTGCAAAGCTTCAAACGGGCACTGAAAACCCACCTATTCATCAAAGCGTACCCTTCCGATGCATAACCTAGTCCTGAGGCTGCTCCTCCATCCCCCTGCCTCATGACTTGAACATCTCTGCTTTGCTTACATACTGCCATCAGGCTACCTCCCGCTTGCTTGCACGGTGCACCTCATGTCATCTGTCTGTCGCCCCTTCCCACTAGATTGTTAGCTCTTCAGAGCAGGGCCCTCTTTCCTTTTGTTGTCAAAGCCCTCTTCTCGACACATTTCACTCGCATCTCTCGCCTACTCAGCGACCATCTTTACCCACTTTTTCTCCTGCTGGTAAAGGCTCATCTCTATCTATGGCTGCCAGCCCCAAGTAGTACGATGATTACTCCCTCGCTACTTACCTCTTAGCTGTATTATGTTTTCAGAATTGTGGTGCTCTTTGTTACCTGTACTCTATTTTTGTTATTTATTTACTGTAATGCTACGTTTTGTCTCCCTGTACTGTGCTTTGTACGGCACTGCAAAACACTTGTGGCGCCCTATAAATAAAATGTAATAATAATAATAATTTTTGTAAATATTGGACTTGCTCCTGAGATGCTCAAAAAAAAAATTAGCGTCCCCCTCACCCCAAAATTAAACACCTGGACTCAACTGAATATCAAACATCTTGCACCTGCTGGAAAAACACAGCGGTACGAGATTTTTGGAAACTAAGCACCCAATTGAATATGCCCCTTGAAATCCTAAAATGAAATTGTAAATGTCTGTTCAACTTTATATGGCAACATTTTATATGTATTCCTTTCAAATGAGCAGCAAATATCACTTTATTTCATGTTAATGTTAAGGGATTGTCATTTGCATGAAAGATTATAATACTACACAATGTACCCGATTCATAACTGGATGCAGCCGCACGGTCGCTCGCAGCGGCCACATCCAGGTGTCTGTGCACGTGGAGGAAGGATGCCGCCGCAATGTGATTGTCAGATTCGGGCATTGTGGGGCGGTGCTGGCAAAACAGGGGGCAGACCGGGACCATTTTCAGGGCTGCGTGATGCCACATGCAGCCGCTCTGGAAAAAAAGGCAGGCTGCACTGTCAGGGGTCAACCTTACATCCGATGCTGGGTGGCCTTGTGCATTGATTCACACTTGGATGTGTCATGTGACCAGGAAGTGCACTGTAGTCAGAGCTCAGTCAGCAGCAGCAAGAGAAGACACAGGGATGCAGGCAGGAGACTCAATGGACACTGTAGCTTAGTGTAGTGAGGGGACAGTTACAGTGAGTAGGGTGTGAAACAGGTTCCCAGCATTCAGACCCATCCCCATGTGTGTCTCCCCAGTAATTCACCTCATCGCATGTCACTGCTGCACACACACTAGTAGCACTGCATGGGTCATGCAATTAGCCAACTAGCCAATGGTCTCACAGGCAGTGGTGGATTTTGCCTGTGTGCTGCAACTCCTCCATCCCCCATGGTAAAATCGTTCACCTCAGTGAGCCACTTGCAGTCCGTAACTGCACTAGCTTCACTGTTACTAGCAGTTACTTCCTATTGGAAGTTCTACCTGTCAGTCACCCACACAACAGGCAGCCCCTGGGGGAGGTGAATTCTACTCCCTATCTTGTCATCAGTCCTACCCGGCTACTATGGACTGTAGCAGATGCAGTCCATAGAAGCAGGTGTTTTGCGCATACACAGTCCCCCCACTGATTGTGCGTCTGCATCGGTTCTGGCGCCTACCAGATCCATTGTGCAGATGCCAGGACCCTGCTGGCCAGGAGCCTGGCACTTGCAGCAGTAGCCTCCCTCCAACAAACGGGTAGGAACCCAACAGTAAAAAGTGCCTGGCAATACCCAGTGACACCTACTAGTACTGTAATATGCCTATAATTTTTATAGCAATAGTAATTTCCAGTAATATTCCCAGTAATATCCACCTCAGCAGTAGTAACACCTACATATGGCAAGTGGTAAAAATTCCACACTAACTTGAACAATGGTAGCTTTAATGCATAGTAACAGCAGTGTTTACTCACTTAACCCCCTGTTCTCTGTCCTGATCCTGTGTCCTTTAGCACTGCTGATTGCACCCCTGCCCCAGTCATACATACTGTAGTGTCACATGATGTGAACATATGTTTCCAATTGGCCATTTATTGGTGGCAATATAGAAGTGGCCAGTCTGCAACTTTACAAACACATTACAGGCACCTAGGAGAGAGTGGGCGAGCACAGCACCAGGGGGTGACAAGAGATGACTGTGGGTGGTATTTTCTTTGTCAACCTTATCCTATCCTTTCTCTTCATGATACTGCCTGAGACAAAGCACTTCCCTCTCCTCAGTCCAGAAACACCTCAGGACACACGAACAGCCAAACGGCAAGTTCAGAATCTGGCAGCAGTACCCAGAGCTATCTAGCTGTACTGCTGCATATATACTAGAGATGAGCGGGTTCGGTTTCTTTGAATCCGAACCCGCACGAACTTCACTTTTTTTTTCACGGGTCCGAGCGACTCGGATCTTCCCGCCTTGCTCGGTTAACCCGAGCGCGCCCGAACGTCATCATGACGCTGTCGGATTCTCGCGAGACTCGGATTCTATATAAGGAGCCGCGCGTCGCCGCCATTTTCACACGTGCATTGAGATTGATAGGGAGAGGACGTGGCTGGCGTCCTCTCCATTAGAATAGATTAGAAGAGAGAGAGAGAGAGAGAGATTGTGCAGACAGAGTTTACCACAGTGACCAGTGCAGTTGTTGTTAAGTTAACTTTTATTTAATATATCCGTTCTCTGCTATATCCGTTCTCTGCCTGAAAAAAACGATACACAGCAGTCACACAGTGTGACTCAGTCTGTGTGCACTCAGCTCAGCCCAGTGTGCTGCACATCAATGTATAAAAGCTTATAATAATTGTGGGGGAGACTGGGGAGCACTGCAGGTTGTTATAGCAGGAGCCAGGAGTACATAATATTATATTAATTTAAAATTAAACAGTGCACACTTTTGCTGCAGGAGTGCCACTGCCAGTGTGACTAGTGGTGACCAGTGCCTGACCACCAGTATAGTAGTATATTGTTGTATACTATCTCTTTATCAACCAGTCTATATTAGCAGCAGACACAGTACAGTGCGGTAGTTCACGGCTGTGGCTACCTCTGTGTCGGCAGTCGGCACTCGGCAGGCAGTCCGTCCATCCATAATTGTATAATTATATACCACCTAACCGTGGTATTTTTTTTTCTTTCTTTATACCGTCGTCATAGTCATACTAGTTGTTACGAGTATACTACTATCTCTTTATCAACCAGTGTACAGTGCGGTAGTTCACGGCTGTGGCTACCTCTGTGTCGGCAGTCGGCAGGCAGTCCGTCCATCCATAATTGTATTATTATAATATATACCACCTAACCGTGGTTTTTTTTTCATTCTTTATACCGTCATAGTGTCATACTAGTTGTTACGAGTATACTACTATCTCTTTATCAACCAGTGTACAGTGCGGTAGTTCACGGCTGTGGCTACCTCTGTGTCGGCAGTCGGCAGGCAGTCCGTCCATCCATAATTGTATTATAATATATACCACCTAACCGTGGTTTTTTTTTCATTCTTTATACCGTCATAGTGTCATACTAGTTGTTACGAGTATACTACTATCTCTTTATCAACCAGTGTACAGTGCGGTAGTTCACGGCTGTGGCTACCTCTGTGTCGGCAGTCGGCAGGCAGTCCGTCCATCCATAATTGTATTATAATATATACCACCTAACCGTGGTTTTTTTTTCATTCTTTATACCGTCATAGTCAGTCATACTAGTTGTTACGAGTATACTACTATCTCTTTATCAACCAGTGTACAGTGCGGTAGTTCACGGCTGTGGCTACCTCTGTGTCGGCACTCGGCAGGCAGTCCGTCCATCCATAATTGTATTACAATATATACCACCTAACCGTGGTTTTTTTTTCATTCTTTATACCGTCATAGTGTCATACTAGTTGTTACGAGTATACTACTATCTCTTTATCAACCAGTGTACAGTGCGGTAGTTCACGGCTGTGGCTACCTCTGTGTCGGCAGTCGGCAGGCAGTCCGTCCATCCATAATTGTATTATAATATATACCACCTAACCGTGGTTTTTTTTTCATTCTTTATACCGTCATAGTGTCATACTAGTTGTTACGAGTATACTACTATCTCTTTATCAACCAGTGTACAGTGCGGTAGTTCACGGCTGTGGCTACCTCTGTGTCGGCAGTCGGCAGGCAGTCCGTCCATCCATAATTGTATTATAATATATACCACCTAACCGTGGTTTTTTTTTCATTCTTTATACCGTCATAGTCAGTCATACTAGTTGTTACGAGTATACTACTATCTCTTTATCAACCAGTGTACAGTGCGGTAGTTCACGGCTGTGGCTACCTCTGTGTCGGAACTCGGCAGGCAGTCCGTCCATCCATAATTGTATTACAATATATACCACCTAACCGTGGTTTTTTTTTCATTCTTTATACCGTCATAGTCAGTCATACTAGTTGTTACGAGTATACTACTATCTCTTTATCAACCAGTGTACAGTGCGGTAGTTCACGGCTGTGGCTACCTCTGTGTCGGCAGTCGGCAGGCAGTCCGTCCATCCATAATTGTATTATAATATATACCACCTAACCGTGGTTTTTTTTTCATTCTTTATACCGTCATAGTGTCATACTAGTTGTTACGAGTATACTACTATCTCTTTATCAACCAGTGTACAGTGCGGTAGTTCACGGCTGTGGCTACCTCTGTGTCGGCAGTCGGCAGGCAGTCCGTCCATCCATAATTGTATTATAATATATACCACCTAACCGTGTTTTTTTTTTCATTCTTTATACCGTCATAGTGTCATACTAGTTGTTACGAGTATACTACTATCTCTTTATCAACCAGTGTACAGTGCGGTAGTTCACGGCTGTGGCTACCTCTGTGTCGGCAGTCGGCAGGCAGTCTGTCCATCCATAATTGTATTATAATATTTACCACCTAACCGTGGTTTTTTTTTCATTCTTTATACCGTCATAGTCAGTCATACTAGTTGTTACGAGTATACTACTATCTCTTTATCAACCAGTGTACAGTGCGGTAGTTCACGGCTGTGGCTACCTCTGTGTCGGCAGTCGGCAGGCAGTCCGTCCATCCATAATTGTATTATAATATATACCACCTAACCGTGGTTTTTTTTTCATTCTTTATACCGTCATAGTGTCATACTAGTTGTTACGAGTATACTACTATCTCTTTATCAACCAGTGTACAGTGCGGTAGTTCACGGCTGTGGCTACCTCTGTGTCGGCAGTCGGCAGGCAGTCCGTCCATCCATAATTGTATTATAATATATACCACCTAACCGTGGTTTTTTTTTCATTCTTTATACCGTCATAGTGTCATACTAGTTGTTACGAGTATACTACTATCTCTTTATCAACCAGTGTACAGTGCGGTAGTTCACGGCTGTGGCTACCTCTGTGTCGGCAGTCGGCAGGCAGTCCGTCCATCCATAATTGTATTATAATATATACCACCTAACCGTGGTTTTTTTTTCATTCTTTATACCGTCATAGTGTCATACTAGTTGTTACGAGTATACTACTATCTCTTTATCAACCAGTGTACAGTGCGGTAGTTCACGGCTGTGGCTACCTCTGTGTCGGCAGTCGGCAGGCAGTCCGTCCATCCATAATTGTATTATAATATATACCACCTAACCGTGGTTTTTTTTTCATTCTTTATACCGTCATAGTCAGTCATACTAGTTGTTACGAGTATACTACTATCTCTTTATCAACCAGTGTACAGTGCGGTAGTTCACGGCTGTGGCTACCTCTGTGTCGGCACTCGGCAGGCAGTCCGTCCATCCATAATTGTATTATAATATATACCACCTAACCGTGGTTTTTTTTTCATTCTTTATACCGTCATAGTGTCATACTAGTTGTTACGAGTATACTACTATCTCTTTATCAACCAGTGTACAGTGCGGTAGTTCACGGCTGTGGCTACCTCTGTGTCGGCAGTCGGCAGGCAGTCCGTCCATCCATAATTGTATTATAATATATACCACCTAACCGTGGTTTTTTTTTCATTCTTTATACCGTCATAGTGTCATACTAGTTGTTACGAGTATACTACTATCTCTTTATCAACCAGTGTACAGTGCGGTAGTTCACGGCTGTGGCTACCTCTGTGTCGGCAGTCGGCAGGCAGTCCGTCCATCCATAATTGTATTATAATATATACCACCTAACCGTGGTTTTTTTTTCATTCTTTATACCGTCATAGTCAGTCATACTAGTTGTTACGAGTATACTACTATCTCTTTATCAACCAGTGTACAGTGCGGTAGTTCACGGCTGTGGCTACCTCTGTGTCGGAACTCGGCAGGCAGTCCGTCCATCCATAATTGTATTACAATATATACCACCTAACCGTGGTTTTTTTTTCATTCTTTATACCGTCATAGTCAGTCATACTAGTTGTTACGAGTATACTACTATCTCTTTATCAACCAGTGTACAGTGCGGTAGTTCACGGCTGTGGCTACCTCTGTGTCGGCAGTCGGCAGGCAGTCCGTCCATCCATAATTGTATTATAATATATACCACCTAACCGTGGTTTTTTTTTCATTCTTTATACCGTCATAGTGTCATACTAGTTGTTACGAGTATACTACTATCTCTTTATCAACCAGTGTACAGTGCGGTAGTTCACGGCTGTGGCTACCTCTGTGTCGGCAGTCGGCAGGCAGTCCGTCCATCCATAATTGTATTATAATATATACCACCTAACCGTGGTTTTTTTTTCATTCTTTATACCGTCATAGTCAGTCATACTAGTTGTTACGAGTATACTACTATCTCTTTATCAACCAGTGTACAGTGCGGTAGTTCACGGCTGTGGCTACCTCTGTGTCGGCAGTCGGCAGGCAGTCCGTCCATCCATAATTGTATTATAATATATACCACCTAACCGTGGTTTTTTTTTCATTCTTTATACCGTCATAGTCAGTCATACTAGTTGTTACGAGTATACTACTATCTCTTTATCAACCAGTGTACAGTGCGGTAGTTCACGGCTGTGGCTACCTCTGTGTCGGCAGTCGGCAGGCAGTCCGTCCATCCATAATTGTATTATAATATATACCACCTAACCGTGGTTTTTTTTTCATTCTTTATACCGTCATAGTGTCATACTAGTTGTTACGAGCATACTACTATCTCTTTATCAACCAGTGTACAGTGCGGTAGTTCACGGCTGTGGCTACCTCTGTGTCGGCAGTCGGCAGGCAGTCCGTCCATCCATAATTGTATTATAATATATACCACCTAACCGTGGTTTTTTTTTCATTCTTTATACCGTCATAGTGTCATACTAGTTGTTACGAGTATACTACTATCTCTTTATCAACCAGTGTACAGTGCGGTAGTTCACGGCTGTGGCTACCTCTGTGTCGGCAGTCGGCAGGCAGTCCGTCCATCCATAATTGTATTATAATATATACCACCTAACCGTGGTTTTTTTTCCATTCTTTATACCGTCATAGTCAGTCATACTAGTTGTTACGAGTATACTACTATCTCTTTATCAACCAGTGTACAGTGCGGTAGTTCACGGCTGTGGCTACCTCTGTGTCGGCAGTCGGCAGGCAGTCCGTCCATCCATAATTGTATTATAATATATACCACCTAACCGTGGTTTTTTTTTCATTCTTTATACCGTCATAGTGTCATACTAGTTGTTACGAGTATACTACTATCTCTTTATCAACCAGTGTACAGTGCGGTAGTTCACGGCTGTGGCTACCTCTGTGTCGGCAGTCGGCAGGCAGTCCGTCCATCCATAATTGTATTATAATATATACCACCTAACCGTGGGTTTTTTTTCATTCTTTATACCGTCATACAGTCATACTAGTTGTTACGAGTATACTACTATCTCTTTATCAACCAGTGTACAGTGCGGTAGTTCACGGCTGTGGCTACCTCTGTGTCGGCACTCGGCAGGCAGTCCGTCCATCCATAATTGTATTACAATATATACCACCTAACCGTGGTTTTTTTATACCACCTAACCGTGGCAGTCCGTCCATAATTGTATACTAGTATCCAATCCATCCATCTCCATTGTTTACCTGAGGTGCCTTTTAGTTCTGCCTATAAAATATGGAGAACAAAAAAGTTGAGGTTCCAAAATTAGGGAAAGATCAAGATCCACTTCCACCTCGTGCTGAAGCTGCTGCCACTAGTCATGGCCGAGACGATGAAATGCCAGCAACGTCGTCTGCCAAGGCCGATGCCCAATGTCATAGTACAGAGCATGTCAAATCCAAAACACCAAATATCAGAAAAAAAAGGACTCCAAAACCTAAAATAAAATTGTCGGAGGAGAAGCGTAAACTTGCCAATATGCCATTTACCACACGGAGTGGCAAGGAACGGCTGAGGCCCTGGCCTATGTTCATGGCTAGTGGTTCAGCTTCACATGAGGATGGAAGCACTCAGCCTCTCGCTAGAAAACTGAAAAGACTCAAGCTGGCAAAAGCACCGCAAAGAACTGTGCGTTCTTTGAAATCCCAAATCCACAAGGAGAGTCCAATTGTGTCGGTTGCGATGCCTGACCTTCCCAACACTGGACGTGAAGAGCATGCGCCTTCCACTATTTGCATGCCCCCTGCAAGTGCTGGAAGGAGCACCCGCAGTCCAGTTCCTGATAGTCAGATTGAAGATGTCAGTGTTGAAGTACACCAGGATGAGGAGGATATGGGTGTTGCTGGCGCTGGGGAGGAAATTGACCAGAAGGATTCTGATGGTGAGGTGGTTTGTTTAAGTCAGGCACCCGGGGAGACACCTGTTGTCCGTGGGAGGAATATGGCCGTTGACATGCCAGGTGAAAATACCAAAAAAATCAGCTCTTCGGTGTGGAGGTATTTCACCAGAAATGCGGACAACAGGTGTCAAGCCGTGTGTTCCCTTTGTCAAGCTGTAATAAGTAGGGGTAAGGACGTTAACCACCTCGGAACATCCTCCCTTATACGTCACCTGCAGCGCATTCATAATAAGTCAGTGACAAGTTCAAAAACTTTGGGTGACAGCGGAAGCAGTCCACTGACCAGTAAATCCCTTCCTCTTGTAACCAAGCTCACGCAAACCACCCCACCAACTCCCTCAGTGTCAATTTCCTCCTTCCCCAGGAATGCCAATAGTCCTGCAGGCCATGTCACTGGCAAGTCTGACGAGTCCTCTCCTGCCTGGGATTCCTCCGATGCATCCTTGCGTGTAACGCCTACTGCTGCTGGCGCTGCTGTTGTTGCCGCTGGGAGTCGATGGTCATCCCAGAGGGGAAGTCGTAAGCCCACTTGTACTACTTCCAGTAAGCAATTGACTGTTCAACAGTCCTTTGCGAGGAAGATGAAATATCACAGCAGTCATCCTACTGCAAAGCGGATAACTGAGTCCTTGACAACTATGTTGGTGTTAGACGTGCGTCCGGTATCCGCCGTTAGTTCACAGGGAACTAGACAATTTATTGAGGCAGTGTGCCCCCGTTACCAAATACCATCTAGGTTCTACTTCTCTAGGCAGGCGATACCGAGAATGTACACGGACGTCAGAAAAAGACTCACCAGTGTCCTAAAAAATGCAGTTGTACCCAATGTCCACTTAACCACGGACATGTGGACAAGTGGAGCAGGGCAGGGTCAGGACTATATGACTGTGACAGCCCACTGGGTAGATGTATGGACTCCCGCCGCAAGAACAGCAGCGGCGGCACCAGTAGCAGCATCTCGCAAACGCCAACTCTTTCCTAGGCAGGCTACGCTTTGTATCACCGCTTTCCAGAATACGCACACAGCTGAAAACCTCTTACGGCAACTGAGGAAGATCATCGCGGAATGGCTTACCCCAATTGGACTCTCCTGTGGATTTGTGGCATCGGACAACGCCAGCAATATTGTGTGTGCATTAAATATGGGCAAATTCCAGCACGTCCCATGTTTTGCACATACCTTGAATTTGGTGGTGCAGAATTTTTAAAAAAACGACAGGGGCGTGCAAGAGATGCTGTCGGTGGCCAGAAAAATTGCGGGACACTTTCGGCGTACAGGCACCACGTACAGAAGACTGGAGCACCACCAAAAACTACTGAACCTGCCCTGCCATCATCTGAAGCAAGAAGTGGTAACGAGGTGGAATTCAACCCTCTATATGCTTCAGAGGTTGGAGGAGCAGCAAAAGGCCATTCAAGCCTATACAATTGAGCACGATATAGGAGATGGAATGCACCTGTCTCAAGTGCAGTGGAGAATGATTTCAACGTTGTGCAAGGTTCTGATGCCCTTTGAACTTGCCACACGTGAAGTCAGTTCAGACACTGCCAGCCTGAGTCAGGTCATTCCCCTCATCAGGCTTTTGCAGAAGAAGCTGGAGGCATTGAAGAAGGAGCTAACACGGAGCGATTCCGCTAGGCATGTGGGACTTGTGGATGCAGCCCTTAATTCGCTTAACAAGGATTCACGGGTGGTCAATCTGTTGAAATCAGAGCACTACATTTTGGCCACCGTGCTCGATCCTAGATTTAAAGCCTACCTTGGATCTCTCTTTCCGGCAGACACAGGTCTGCTGGGGTTGAAAGACCTGCTGGTGACAAAATTGTCAAGTCAAGCGGAACGCGACCTGTCAACATCTCCTCCTTCACATTCTCCCGCAACTGGGGGTGCGAGGAAAAGGCTCAGAATTCCGAGCCCACCCGCTGGCGGTGATGCAGGGCAGTCTGGAGCGACTGCTGATGCTGACATCTGGTCCGGACTGAAGGACCTGACAACGATTACGGACATGTCGTCTACTGTCACTGCATATGATTCTCTCAACATTGATAGAATGGTGGAGGATTATATGAGTGACCGCATCCAAGTAGGCACGTCACACAGTCCGTACTTATACTGGCAGGAAAAAGAGGCAATTTGGAGGCCCTTGCACAAACTGGCTTTATTCTACCTAAGTTGCCCTCCCACAAGTGTGTACTCCGAAAGAGTGTTTAGTGCCGCCGCTCACCTTGTCAGCAATCGGCGTACGAGGTTACATCCAGAAAATGTGGAGAAGATGATGTTCATTAAAATGAATTATAATCAATTCCTCCGCGGAGACATTGACCAGCAGCAATTGCCTCCACAAAGTACACAGGGAGCTGAGATGGTGGATTCCAGTGGGGACGAATTGATAATCTGTGAGGAGGGGGATGTACACGGTGATATATCGGAGGGTGAAGATGAGGTGGACATCTTGCCTCTGTAGAGCCAGTTTGTGCAAGGAGAGATTAATTGCTTCTTTTTTTGGGGGGGTCCAAACCAACCCGTCATATCAGTCACAGTCGTGTGGCAGACCCTGTCACTGAAATGATGGGTTGGTTAAAGTGTGCATGTCCTGTTTTGTTTATACAACATAAGGGTGGGTGGGAGGGCCCAAGGATAATTCCATCTTGCACCTCTTTTTTCTTTTCTTTGTCTTTGCATCATGTGCTGATTGGGGAGGGTTTTTTGGAAGGGACATCCTGCGTGACACTGCAGTGCCACTCCTAGATGGGCCCGGTGTTTGTGTCGGCCACTAGGGTCGCTAATCTTACTCACACAGCTACCTCATTGCGCCTCTTTTTTTCTTTGCGTCATGTGCTGTTTGGGGAGGGTTTTTTGGAAGGGACATCCTGCGTGACACTGCAGTGCCACTCCTAGATGTGCCCGGTGTTTGTGTCGGCCACTAGGGTCGCTAATCTTACTCACACAGTCAGCTACCTCATTGCGCCTCTTTTTTTCTTTGCGTCATGTGCTGTTTGGGGAGGGTTTTTTGGAAGGGCCATCCTGCGTGACACTGCAGTGCCACTCCTAGATGGGCCCGGTGTTTGTGTCGGCCACTAGGGTCGCTAATCTTACTCACACAGCTACCTCATTGCGCCTCTTTTTTTCTTTGCGTCATGTGCTGTTTGGGGAGGGTTTTTTGGAAGGGACATCCTGCGTGACACTGCAGTGCCACTCCTAGATGGGCCCGGTGTTTGTGTCGGCCACTAGGGTCGCTTATCTTACTCACACAGCGACCTCGGTGCAAATTTTAGGACTAAAAATAATATTGTGAGGTGTGAGGTATTCAGAATAGACTGAAAATGAGTGTAAATTATGGTTTTTGAGGTTAATAATACTTTGGGATCAAAATGACCCCCAAATTCTATGATTTAAGCTGTTTTTTAGTGTTTTTGGAAAAAAACACCCGAATCCAAAACACACCCGAATCCGACAAAAATAATTCGGTGAGGTTTTGCCAAAACGCGTTCGAACCCAAAACACGGCCGCGGAACCGAACCCAAAACCAAAACACAAAACCCGAAAAATTTCAGGCGCTCATCTCTATATATACTAGAGATGAGCGCCTGAAATTTTTCGGGTTTTGTGTTTTGGTTTTGGGTTCGGTTCCGCGGCCGTGTTTTGGGTTCGAACGCGTTTTGGCAAAACCTCACCGAATTTTTTTTGTCGGATTCGGGTGTGTTTTGGATTCGGGTGTTTTTTTCAAAAAACACTAAAAAACAGCTTAAATCATAGAATTTGGGGGTCATTTTGATCCCAAAGTATTATTAACCTCAAAAACCATAATTTACACTCATTTTCAGTCTATTCTGAATACCTCACACCTCACAATATTATTTTTAGTCCTAAAATTTGCACCGAGGTCGCTGTGTGAGTAAGATAAGCGACCCTAGTGGCCGACACAAACACCGGGCCCATCTAGGAGTGGCACTGCAGTGTCACGCAGGATGTCCCTTCCAAAAAACCCTCCCCAAACAGCACATGACGCAAAGAAAAAAAGAGGCGCAATGAGGTAGCTGTGTGAGTAAGATTAGCGACCCTAGTGGCCGACACAAACACCGGGCCCATCTAGGAGTGGCACTGCAGTGTCACGCAGGATGGCCCTTCCAAAAAACCCTCCCCAAACAGCACATGACGCAAAGTAAAAAAGAGGCGCAATGAGGTAGCTGTGTGAGTAAGATTAGCGACCCTAGTGGCCGACACAAACACCGGGCCCATCTAGGAGTGGCACTGCAGTGTCACGCAGGATGGCCCTTCCAAAAAACCCTCCCCAAACAGCACATGACGCAAAGAAAAAAAGAGGCGCAATGAGGTAGCTGTGTGAGTAAGATTAGCGACCCTAGTGGCCGACACAAACACCGGGCCCATCTAGGAGTGGCACTGCAGTGTCACGCAGGATGTCCCTTCCAAAAAACCCTCCCCAAACAGCACATGACGCAAAGAAAAAAAGAGGCGCAATGAGGTAGCTGACTGTGTGAGTAAGATTAGCGACCCTAGTGGCCGACACAAACACCGGGCCCATCTAGGAGTGGCACTGCAGTGTCACGCAGGATGTCCCTTCCAAAAAACCCTCCCCAATCAGCACATGATGCAAAGAAAAAGAAAAGAAAAAAGAGGTGCAAGATGGAATTGTCCTTGGGCCCTCCCACCCACCCTTATGTTGTATAAACAAAACAGGACATGCACACTTTAACCAACCCATCATTTCAGTGACAGGGTCTGCCACACGACTGTGACTGATATGACGGGTTGGTTTGGACCCCCCCCAAAAAAGAAGCAATTAATCTCTCCTTGCACAAACTGGCTCTACAGAGGCAAGATGTCCACCTCATCTTCACCCTCCGATATATCACCGTGTACATCCCCCTCCTCACAGATTATCAATTCGTCCCCACTGGAATCCACCATCTCAGCTCCCTGTGTACTTTGTGGAGGCAATTGCTGCTGGTCAATGTCTCCGCGGAGGAATTGATTATAATTCATTTTAATGAACATCATCTTCTCCACATTTTCTGGATGTAACCTCGTACGCCGATTGCTGACAAGGTGAGCGGCGGCACTAAACACTCTTTCGGAGTACACACTTGTGGGAGGGCAACTTAGGTAGAATAAAGCCAGTTTGTGCAAGGGCCTCCAAATTGCCTCTTTTTCCTGCCAGTATAAGTACGGACTGTGTGACGTGCCTACTTGGATGCGGTCACTCATATAATCCTCCACCATTCTATCAATGTTGAGAGAATCATATGCAGTGACAGTAGACGACATGTCCGTAATCGTTGTCAGGTCCTTCAGTCCGGACCAGATGTCAGCACCAGCAGTCGCTCCAGACTGCCCTGCATCACCGCCAGCGGGTGGGCTCGGAATTCTGAGCCTTTTCCTCGCACCCCCAGTTGCGGGAGAATGTGAAGGAGGAGATGTTGACAGGTCGCGTTCCGCTTGACTTGACAATTTTGTCACCAGCAGGTCTTTCAACCCCAGCAGACCTGTGTCTGCCGGAAAGAGAGATCCAAGGTAGGCTTTAAATCTAGGATCGAGCACGGTGGCCAAAATGTAGTGCTCTGATTTCAACAGATTGACCACCCGTGAATCCTTGTTAAGCGAATTAAGGGCTGCATCCACAAGTCCCACATGCCTAGCGGAATCGCTCCCTTTTAGCTCCTTCTTCAATGCCTCCAGCTTCTTCTGCAAAAGCCTGATGAGGGGAATGACCTGACTCAGGCTGGCAGTGTCTGAACTGACTTCACGTGTGGCAAGTTCAAAGGGCATCAGAACCTTGCACAACGTTGAAATCATTCTCCACTGCACTTGAGACAGGTGCATTCCACCTACTATATCGTGCTCAATTGTATAGGCTTGAATGGCCTTTTGCTGCTCCTCCAACCTCTGAAGCATATAGAGGGTTGAATTCCACCTCGTTACCACTTCTTGCTTCAGATGATGGCAGGGCAGGTTCAGTAGTTTTTGGTGGTGCTCCAGTCTTCTGTACGTGGTGCCTGTACGCCGAAAGTGTCCCGCAATTTTTCTGGCCACCGACAGCATCTCTTGCACGCCCCTGTCGTTTTTTTAAAAATTCTGCACCACCAAATTCAAGGTATGTGCAAAACATGGGACGTGCTGGAATTTGCCCATATTTAATGCACACACAATATTGCTGGCATTGTCCGATGCCACAAATCCACAGGAGAGTCCAATTGGGGTAAGCCATTCCGCGATGATCTTCCTCAGTTGCCGTAAGAGGTTTTCAGCTGTGTGCGTATTCTGGAAAGCGGTGATACAAAGCGTAGCCTGCCTAGGAAAGAGTTGGCGTTTGCGAGATGCTGCTACTGGTGCCGCCGCTGCTGTTCTTGCGGCGGGAGTCCATACATCTACCCAGTGGGCTGTCACAGTCATATAGTCCTGACCCTGCCCTGCTCCACTTGTCCACATGTCCGTGGTTAAGTGGACATTGGGTACAGCTGCATTTTTTAGGACACTGGTGACT
Organism: Pseudophryne corroboree; assembly: GCF_028390025.1. Lineage (NCBI taxonomy): Eukaryota > Metazoa > Chordata > Amphibia > Anura > Myobatrachidae > Pseudophryne > Pseudophryne corroboree. The sequence goes on from NC_086449.1 coordinate 159,182,234, forward strand.
CTTTTTCTGAGGTCTGTGTACATTTTCGGTATCGCCTGCCTAGAGAAATGGAACCTAGATGGTATTTGGTACCGGGGACACAGTACCTCCAACAAGTCTCTAGTTGGCTCTGCAGTAATGATGGATACCGGAACCACGTTTCTCACCACCCAGGATGCCAAGGCCTCAGTTATCCGCTTTGCAGTAGGATGACTGCTGTGATATTTCATCTTCCTCGCAAAGGACTGTTGAACAGTCAATTGCTTACTGGAAGTAGTACAAGTGGGCTTACGACTTCCCCTCTGGGATGACCATCGACTCCCAGCGGCAACAACAGCAGCGCCAGCAGCAGTAGGCGTTACACGCAAGGATGCATCGGAGGAATCCCAGGCAGGAGAGGACTCGTCAGAATTGCCAGTGACATGGCCTGCAGGACTATTGGCATTCCTGGGGAAGGAGGAAATTGACACTGAGGGAGTTGGTGGGGTGGTTTGCGTGAGCTTGGTTACAAGAGGAAGGGATTTACTGGTCAGTGGACTGCTTCCGCTGTCACCCAAAGTTTTTGAACTTGTCACTGACTTATTATGAATGCGCTGCAGGTGACGTATAAGGGAGGATGTTCCGAGGTGGTTAACGTCCTTACCCCTACTTATTACAGCTTGACAAAGGGAACACACGGCTTGACACCTGTTGTCCGCATTTCTGGTGAAATACCTCCACACCGAAGAGCTGATTTTTTTGGTATTTTCACCTGGCATGTCAACGGCCATATTCCTCCCACGGACAACAGGTGTCTCCCCGGGTGCCTGACTTAAACAAACCACCTCACCATCAGAATCCTCCTGGTCAATTTCCTCCCCAGCGCCAGCAACACCCATATCCTCCTCATCCTGGTGTACTTCAACACTGACATCTTCAATCTGACTCTCAGGAACTGGACTGCGGGTGCTCCTTCCAGCACTTGCAGGGGGCGTGCAAATGGTGGAAGGCGCATGCTCTTCACGTCCAGTGTTGGGAAGGTCAGGCATCGCAACCGACACAATTGGACTCTCCATGTGGATTTGGGATTTCGAAGAATGCACAGTTCTTTGCTGTGCTGCTTTTGCCAGCTTGAGTCTTTTCATTTTTCTAGCGAGAGGCTGAGTGCTTCCATCCTCATGTGAAGCTGAACCACTAGCCATGAACATAGGCCAGGGCCTCAGCCGTTCCTTGCCACTCCGTGTGGTAAATGGCATATTGGCAAGTTTACGCTTCTCCTCCGACAATTTTATTTTAGGTTTTGGAGTCCTTTTTTTACTGATATTTGGTGTTTTGGATTTGACATGCTCTGTACTATGACATTGGGCATCGGCCTTGGCAGACGACGTTGCTGGCATTTCATCGTCTCGGCCATGACTAGTGGCAGCAGCTTCAGCACGAGGTGGAAGTGGATCTTGATCTTTCCCTAATTTTGGAACCTCAACATTTTTGTTCTCCATATTTTAATAGGCACAACTAAAAGGCACCTCAGGTAAACAATGGAGATGGATGGATTGGATACTAGTATACAATTATGGACGGGCTGCCGAGTGCCGACACAGAGGTAGCCACAGCCGTGAACTACCGCACTGTACTGTGTCTGCTGCTAATATATAGACTGGTTGATAAAGAGATAGTATACTCGTAACTAGTATGTATGTATAAAGAAAGAAAAAAAAACCACGGTTAGGTGGTATATACAATTATGGACGGGCTGCCGAGTGCCGACACAGAGGTAGCCACAGCCGTGAACTACCGCACTGTACTGTGTCTGCTGCTAATATATAGACTGGTTGATAAAGAGATAGTATACTCGTAACTAGTATGTATGTATAAAGAAAGAAAAAAAAAACCACGGTTAGGTGGTATATACAATTATGGACGGGCTGCCGAGTGCCGACACAGAGGTAGCCACAGCCGTGAACTACCGCACTGTACTGTGTCTGCTGCTAATATAGACTGGTTGATAAAGAGATAGTATACTCGTAACTAGTATGTATGTATAAGGAAAGAAAAAAAAACCACGGTTAGGTGGTATATACAATTATGGACGGGCTGCCGAGTGCCGACACAGAGGTAGCCACAGCCGTGAACTACCGCACTGTACTGTGTCTGCTGCTAATATATAGACTGGTTGATAAAGAGATAGTATACTCGTAACTAGTATGTATGTATAAAGAAAGAAAAAAAAAACCACGGTTAGGTGGTATATACAATTATGGACGGGCTGCCGAGTGCCGACACAGAGGTAGCCACAGCCGTGAACTACCGCACTGTACTGTGTCTGCTGCTAATATATAGACTGGTTGATAAAGAGATAGTATACTCGTAACTAGTATGTATGTATAAAGAAAGAAAAAAAAACCACGGTTAGGTGGTATATACAATTATGGACGGGCTGCCGAGTGCCGACACAGAGGTAGCCACAGCCGTGAACTACCGCACTGTACTGTGTCTGCTGCTAATATATAGACTGGTTGATAAAGAGATAGTATACTCGTAACTAGTATGTATGTATAAAGAAAGAAAAAAAAACCACGGTTAGGTGGTATATACAATTATGGACGGGCTGCCGAGTGCCGACACAGAGGTAGCCACAGCCGTGAACTACCGCACTGTACTGTGTCTGCTGCTAATATATAGACTGGTTGATAAAGAGATAGTATACTCGTAACTAGTATGTATGTATAAAGAAAGAAAAAAAAACCACGGTTAGGTGGTATATACAATTATGGACGGGCTGCCGAGTGCCGACACAGAGGTAGCCACAGCCGTGAACTACCGCACTGTACTGTGTCTGCTGCTAATATATAGACTGGTTGATAAAGAGATAGTATACTCGTAACTAGTATGTATGTATAAAGAAAGAAAAAAAAACCACGGTTAGGTGGTATATACAATTATGGACGGGCTGCCGAGTGCCGACACAGAGGTAGCCACAGCCGTGAACTACCGCACTGTACTGTGTCTGCTGCTAATATATAGACTGGTTGATAAAGAGATAGTATACTCGTAACTAGTATGTATGTATAAAGAAAGAAAAAAAAACCACGGTTAGGTGGTATATACAATTATGGACGGGCTGCCGAGTGCCGACACAGAGGTAGCCACAGCCGTGAACTACCGCACTGTACTGTGTCTGCTGCTAATATATAGACTGGTTGATAAAGAGATAGTATACTCGTAACTAGTATGTATGTATAAAGAAAGAAAAAAAAAAAAACCACGGTTAGGTGGTATATACAATTATGGACGGGCTGCCGAGTGCCGACACAGAGGTAGCCACAGCCGTGAACTACCGCACTGTACTGTGTCTGCTGCTAATATATAGACTGGTTGATAAAGAGATAGTATACTCGTAACTAGTATGTATGTATAAAGAAAGAAAAAAAAACCACGGTTAGGTGGTATATACAATTATGGACGGGCTGCCGAGTGCCGACACAGAGGTAGCCACAGCCGTGAACTACCGCACTGTACTGTGTCTGCTGCTAATATAGACTGGTTGATAAAGAGATAGTATACTACTAATATTATATATACTGGTGGTCAGGTCACTGGTCACTAGTCACACTGGCAGTGGCACTCCTGCAGCAAAAGTGTGCACTGTTTAATTTTAATATAATATTATGTACTCCTGGCTCCTGCTATAACCTATAACTGGCACTGCAGTAGTGCTCCCCAGTCTCCCCCACAATTATAAGCTGTGTGAGCTGAGCAGTCAGACAGATATATAATATATATAGATGATGCAGCACACTGGCCTGAGCCTGAGCAGTGCACACAGATATGGTATGTGACTGACTGAGTCACTGTGTGTATCGCTTTTTTCAGGCAGAGAACGGATATATTAAATAAACTGCACTGTGTGTCTGGTGGTCACTCACTATATAATATATTATGTACTCCTGGCTCCTGCTATAACCTATAACTGGCACTGCAGTAGTGCTCCCCAGTCTCCCCCACAATTATAAGCTGTGTGAGCTGAGCAGTCAGACAGATATATATAATATTATATATAGATAATAGATGATGCAGCACACTGGCCTGAGCCTGAGCAGTGCACACAGATATGGTATGTGACTGAGTCACTGTGTGCTGTGTATCGCTTTTTTCAGGCAGAGAACGGATTATAAATAAAACTGGTGGTCACTGGTCACTATCAGCAAAACTCTGCACTGTACTGAGTACTCCTAATGCTCCCCAAAATTAGTAAATCAAGTGTCTCTCTAATCTATTCTAAACGGAGAGGACGCCAGCCACGTCCTCTCCCTATCAATCTCAATGCACGTGTGAAAATGGCGGCGACGCGCGGCTCCTTATATAGAATCCGAGTCTCGCGATAGAATCCGAGCCTCGCGAGAATCCGACAGCGTCATGATGACGTTCGGGCGCGCTCGGGTTAACCGAGCAAGGCGGGAAGATCCGAGTCGCTCGGACCCGTGAAAAAAAAACATGAAGTTCTGGCGGGTTCGGATTCAGAGAAACCGAACCCGCTCATCTCTAATATATACTGTAAATAGACAGCAGGGTAGCACTGCTTAGCAAACATGGATGCACTGTGGACCAGGGCCTAATAAAACAAGACACAAATACCATAAGGTGCTATGTAACTAGTCACTTTTGTTCGGTTGTTCTTTAAGTCTACAGTTTTAACCCTGCCTTTCATGTTTTAATCCATAGCCCCGGAGGAGGAAATTCTGGAGGGCCAACATTTTCAACTCTGTTCTAATTTCTGCCGAGAGGTTGGACCACTAAGCGTGACGCCAGCGACAGTTTGAATGAAGAGGCGCTGAACGCTTTATCGATTCCTTTCTCATCCGTGAATCTTCTATGGGTCAGCTTGAGTGACCACATTGCCAAGGATAACATCATTAATATGCGTCTCTCCCCTCCTCCGATGCTTAACCCCCGGAACGTGGAGGAGAGAGGAAGAGAGAGAACGCTGCTCCTTTCTGCCAGAAATCCTGGACTCATTGTGCAAGAGAGATTACAGCCTGTGGATCAACTAAACAGGCTTATTTATAAGCAGTGAAATACGTTTGTGCTTCTCTGCTAATTCAACGGGAGAAGTCATCCTGTAGAGCTTGAAATTTCAGCCGGCTGTGCGTCCAAGAAGAACGTCATCATAAAACCTTGAACACTTGTATGTCCACTTTTAAAAAGAGACAGAAAAAGTATTGATGTCATTTAAAAAAAAAATATATACACATTTTTAATACGGAGCAATTGATAAGTACTGTTTAGTGTCAGAAATGTATTTTACCGCAGCTAATTGGTTCGCCGGGGGCTTTAGCCCCAATAGCCAGCACTTATCCGGAATTGGTTTCACCTGCCTCCACCTGTGACTATTTTTGCCGCAACATAGGTACACAGCTTTTAGTGGAGCCTATGCATTTTCACGAGAAAAACGGGGCAATATAATTGGATACCTGTGAAAAATCATCAGTGGTAAAATAAAAAAAATAATTAAAAAAAGGGCTAATTGGATTCTCCCCCTCCCCCCAATGTACTAAGGAGTCTATGTACTATGCTTTGGATGGAGATAAAGTGGATGGAGATAAAGTACCAGCCAATCAGCTCCTACCTCCCATGTCACAGGCTGGGTTTGAAAAATGACAGGAGTTGATTGATTGGAACTTTATCTCCATACACACTTTATTTCCATCGAAGGCTTAGTAAATAGACCCATTAGTCTTGGAGAGAGATAACGTGAATGGAGATAAAGTACAGTACCAGTCAATCAGCTTCCTAACTGCTATGTCACAGGCTGTTTTTGATAAAGGACAGTTAGGAGCTGGTCGATTGGTACCTTGGGGGTCATTCTGAGCCGATTGCACACTGCAGTTTATCACAGCAGTGCGATCGGGTCAGTACTGCACATGTTCCGGCGCCACAGTGCAGCGGCTCATGCCAGATGGCTGAAGGTCAATCAGGCAGAGGCGGTCTATGGGCGAGAGGGGGCTGGACGGCGGCGTTAAACTGCCGTTTAGGAGGCGCGGTCCAGCTAACGCAGGAGTGGACAGATCATTGGGGTGGGGCGGGCCGCAGCGGCTGCATGATGTCACACACAGGCGCTGCGACCCGGGCAGCGAAGAGGTTCTCCAGGCCAGCCACAGGAGCTGTGCTGGCCAGGAGGTACTCCTGAGATGCAAAAGCATTGTTGCTGTGCGATGCTTTTGCACTTCTGCGAGGGGGACCGGCACTGATATGCGGGGCGGGCTAGCCCTGTGCTGGGCGTCCCCCCGCATGTCTGTGTGACTGATCGTAGCTGTGCTAAATTTAGCACAGCTATGATCAACTTGGAATGACCCCCTTTATCTTCATCCACTTTCCCTTTCTCCAAGGCTTAGTACATAGACCTCAAACATTTCAGACATGAAAGCAAGTAAAATCATTACCCAAAAGAGATGGCACTTATAACATTCTGAAATTATAAAGCTTTTTCTTGATGAACATAACCTGTTGTACCTTTAATCCTTCTATCCAATAATACAGTATGAGGGAATGTAATAAACTCAGATTTTGGCAGGTTTCTGGTGAGCCATATCTACTGTACTGCAGACCGCCAGCAAAACCCCATATTCAAAAATGCGTTGCTACAAATCACCAACCTGATTTTTAGTTTGTGAAAACCACAAGTCACCAAATGCAATAGTCAACAAGTTTAAAATTGGCTGAAAACAGGACAGAAAACAAATCTCTGAATAATAGAGATGCGTCAGACCGGCGAGTCAGCAGCATTTGCAAGTGTTTCCCTTGCACCATAATTTTTATTTTTTTTAAATAAGATTTTACTCACCGGTAAATCTATTTCTCGTAGTCCGTAGTGGATGCTGGGAACTCCGTAAGGACCATGGGGAATAGCGGCTCCGCAGGAGACTGGGCACAACTAAAAGAAAGCTTTTAGACTACCTAGTGTGCACTGGCTCCTCCCACTATGACCCTCCTCCAAGCCTCAGTTAGGATACTGTGCCCGGAAGAGCTGACACAATAAGGAAGGATTTTGAATCCCGGGTAAGATTTATACCAGCCACACCAATCACACCGTATAACTCGTGATACTATACCCAGTTAACAGTATGAACAATAACTGAGCCTCTCAACAGATGGCTCAACAATAACCCTTTAGTTAAACAATAACTATATACAAGTATTGCAGACAATCCGCACTTGGGATGGGCGCCCAGCATCCACTACGGACTACGAGAAATAGATTTACCGGTGAGTAAAATCTTATTTTCTCTGACGTCCTAGTGGATGCTGGGAACTCCGTAAGGACCATGGGGATTATACCAAAGCTCCCAAACGGGCGGGAGAGTGCGGATGACTCTGCAGCACCGAATGAGAGAACTCAAGGTCCTCCTCAGCCAGGGTATCAAATTTGTAGAATTTTGCAAACGTGTTTGCCCCTGACCAAGTTGCAGCTCGGCAAAGTTGTAAAGCCGAGACCCCTCGGGCAGCCGCCCAAAATGAGCCCACTTTCCTCGTGGAATGGGCTTTTACTGATTTAGGATGCGGCAATCCAGCCGCAGAATGCTCCAGCTGAATTGTGCTACAAATTCAGCGAGCAATAGTCTGCTTAGAAGCAGGAGCACATATTTTGTTTGGTGCCTACAGGATAAAAAGCGAGTCAGTTTTCCTGACTCAAGCCGTCCTGGAAATATAAATTTTTAAGGCCCTGACTACGTCCAGTAACTTGGAATCTTCCAAGTCCCTAGTAGCCGCAGGCACTACAATAGGTTGGTTCAAGTGAAAAGCTGATACCACCTTAGGGAGAAATTGGGGACGAGTCCTCAATTCTGCCCTATCCATATGGAAAATCAGATAAGGGCTTTTACATGACAAAGCCGCCAATTCTGACACACGCCTGGCCGAAGCCAAGGCCAATAACATGACCACTTTCCACGTGACATATTTCAAATCCACAGTTTTAAGTGGCTCAAACCAATGTGATTTTAGGAAACTCAACACCACGTTGAGATCCCAAGGTGCCACAGGAGGCACAAAAGGGGGCTGAATATGTAGCACTCCCTTTACAAATGTCTGAACTCCAGGCAGTGAAGCCAGTTCTTTCTGGAAGAAAATCGACAGAGCCGAAATCTGGACCTTAATGGAACCCAAGTTTAGGCCCATAGTCACTCCTGACTGTAGGAAGTGCAGAAAACGACCCAGCTGAAATTCCTCTGTTGGGGCCTTCCTGGCCTCATACCACGCAACATATTTTCGCCAAATACGGTGATAATGGTTTGCGGTTACTTCTTTCCTGGCTTTTATCAGCGTAGGAATGACTTCCTCCGGAATGCCCTTTTCCTTTAGGATCCGGAATTCAACCGCCATGCCGTCAAACGCAGCCGCGGTAAGTCTTGGAACAGACAGGGCCCCTGCTGTAGCAGATCCTGTCTGAGCGGTAGAGGCCATGGGTCCTCAGATATCATTTCTTGAAGTTCTGGGTACCAAGCTCTTCTTGGCCCATCCTGAACCACGAGTATCGTTCTTACTCCTCGTTTTCTTATTATTCTCAGTACCTTTGGTATGAGAGGCAGAGGAGGGAATACATAAACCGACTGGTACACCCACGGTGTCACTAGAGCATCCACAGCTATTGCCTGAGGGTCCCTTGACCTGGCGCAATATCTAGTTTTTTGTTTAGGCGGGACGCCATTTTGTCCACCTGTGGCCTTTCCCAACGGTTTACCAACAGTTGGAAGACTTCTGGATGAAGTCCCCACTCTCCCCGGTGTAGGTCGTGTCTGCTGAGGAAGTCTGCTTCCCAGTTGTCCACTCCCGGAATGAACACTGCTGACAGTGCTAAGACGTAATTTTCCGCCCATCAGAGAATCCTTGTGGCTTCTGCCATCGCCATCCTGCTTATTGTGCCGCCCTGTCGGTTTACATGGGCGACCGCCGTGATGTTGTCTGATCGGATCAGTACCGGCTGGTTTTGAAGCAGAGGCCTTGCCAGACTTAGGGCATTGTAAATGGCCCTCAGTTCCAGAACATTTATGTGTAGGGACGACTCCTGACTTGACCAAAGTCCTTGGAAATTTCTTCCCTGTGTGACTGCCCCCCAGCCTCGAAGGCTGGCATCCGTGGTTACCAGGACCCTGTCCTGTATGCCGAATCTGCGGCCCTCTTGAAGATGAGCACTCTGCAGCCACCACAGTAGAGATACCCTGGTCCTTGGAGACAGGGTTATCAGCCGATGCATCTGAAGATGCGATCCCGACCACTTGTCCAAGAGGTCCCACTGAAAGGTTCTTGCATGGAACCTGCCGAATGGAATTCTGCTTCGTAAGAAGCTATCATTTTTCCCAGGACTCGTGTGCAGTGATGCACCGATACCTGTTTTGGTTTCAGGAGGTCTCTGACTAGAGATGACAGCTCCTTGGCTTTCTCCTGCGGGAGAAATACTTTTTTCTGTTCTGTGTCCAGAACCATCCCCAGGAACAGTAGGCGTGTGGTAGGAACCAGCTGTGACTTTGGAAAGTATAGAATCCATCCGTGCTGTTGTAGCACTTCCCGAGATAGTGCTACTCCGACCAACAACTGCTCCTTGGACCTCGCCTTTATAAGGAGATCGTCCAAGTACGGGATAATTAAAACTCCCTTTTTTCGAAGGAGTATCATCATTTCTGCCATTACCTTGGTAAAGACCCTCGGTGCCGTGGACAGTCCAAACGGCAGTGTTTGGAATTGGTAATGGCAATCCTGTACCACAAATCTGAGGTACTCCTGGTGAGGATGGTAAATGGGGACATGTAGGTAAGCATCCTTGATGTCCAGGGATACCATGTAATCCCCCTCCTCCAGGCTTGCAATAACCGCCCTGAGCGATTCCATCTTGAACTTGAATTTTTTTATATATGTGTTCAAGGATTTCAAATTTAACATGGGTCTCACCGAACCGTCCGGTTTCGGTACCACAAACAGTGTGGAATAGTAACCCCGTCCTTGTTGAAGTAGAGGCACCTTGACTATCACCTGCTGGGAATACAGCTTGTGAATTGCCTCTAGCACAGCCTCCCTACCTGAGGGAGTTGTCGGCAAGGCAGATTTGAGGAAACGGCGGGGGGGAGACGCCTCGAATTCCAGCTTGTACCCCTGAGATACTACTTGAAGGATCCAGGGATCCACCTGTGAGCGAGCCCACTGATCGCTGAAATTTTTGTGGCGGCCCCCCACCGTAACTGGCTACGCCTGTGGAGCCCCCGCGTCATGCGGTGGACTCAGAGGAAGCGGGGGAAGCATTTTGATTCTGGGAACTGGCTGACTGGTGCAGCTTTTTCCCTCTTCCCTCGTCTCTGTGCAGAAAGGAAGCGCCTTTGACCCGCTTGCTTTTCTGAAGCCGAAAGGACTGTACCTGATAATACAGTGCTTTCTTAGGCTGTGAGGAAACCTGAGGTAAAAAAATTTCTTCCCAGCTGTTGCTGTGGATACGAGGTCCCAGAGACCATCCCCAAACAATTCCTCGCCCTTATAAGGCTCTATGTGCCTTTTAAAGTCAGCATCACCTGTCCAGTGTCGGGTCTCTAATACCCTCCTGACAGAATGGACATTGCATTAATTCTGGATGCCAGCCGGCAAAATATCCCTCTGTGCATCCCTCATATATAAGACGACGTCTTTAATATGTTCTCAAAATAGTATCCCTGTTTGACAGGGTCACAGACCACGCTGCAGCAGCACTATCTGCAGGTCTCAGTCTAGTACCTGAGTGTGTAAATACAGACTTCAGGATAGCCTCCTGCTTTTTATCAGCAGGTACCTTCAAAGTGGCCGTATCCTAAGACGGCAGTGCCACCTTTTTTGACAAACGTGTGAGCGCCTTATCCACCCTAGGGGATATCTCCCAGCGTAACTTATCCTCTGGCGGGAAAGGGTACGCCATCAGTAACTTTTTAGAAATTACCAGTTTCTTATAGGGGGAACCCACGCTTTTTCACACTTCATTCACTCATTTGATGGGGGAACAAAACACTGCCTGCTTTTTCTCCCTACACATAAAACCCTTTTTTAGTGGTACTTGGGTTAATGTCAGAAATGTGTAACACATTTTTTATTGCCGGGATCATGTAACGGATGTTCCTAGTGGATTGTGTATATGTCTCAACCTCGTCGACACTGGAGTCAGACTCCGTGTCGACATCTGTGTCTGCCATCTGAGGGAGCGGGCGTTTTTGAGCCCCTGATGGCCTTTGAGACGCCTGGGCAGGCGCGGCTGAGAAGCCGGCTGTCCCACAGCTGTTACGTCATCCAGCCTTTTATGTAAGGAGTTGACACTGTCGGTTTATACCTTCCACCTATCCATCCACTCTGGTGTCGGCCCCACAGGGGGCGACATCACATTTATCGGCATCTGCTCTGCCACCACATAAGCCTCCTCATCAAACGTGTCGACACAGCCGTACCGACACACCGCACACACACAGGGAATGCTCTGACTGAGGACAGGACCCCACACAGCCCTTTGGGGAGACAGAGAGAGAGTATGCCAGCACACACCAGAGCGCTATATAATTTAGGGATTAACACTATAGTGAGTGAATTTTTCCCAATAGCTGCTTGTATATACAATATTGCGCCTAAATTTAGTGCCCCCCTCTCTTTTTAACCCTTTGAGCCTGCAAACTACAGGGGAGAGCCTGGGGAGCTGTCTTCCAGCTGCACTGTGAAGAGAAAATGGCGCCAGTGTGCTGAGGGAGATAGCTCCGCCCCTTTTTCGCTGACTTTTCTCCCGCTTTTTTATGGATTCTGGCAGGGGTATTTATCACATATATAGCCTCTGGGGCTATATATTGTGATATATTTGCCAGCCAAGGTGTTTTTATTGCTGCTCAGGGCGCCCCCCCCCCCCCAGCGCCCTGCACCCTCAGTGACCGGAGTGTGAAGTGTGTATGAGGAGCAATGGCGCACAGCTGCAGTGCTGTGCGCTACCTTGGTGAAGACTGATGTCTTCTGCCGCCGATTTTCCGGACCTCTTCTTGCTTCTGGCTCTGTAAGGTGGACGGCGGCGCGGCTCCGGGAACGAACACCAAGGCCAGTTCCATGCGGTCGATCCCTCTGGAGCTAATGGTGTCCAGTAGCCTAAGAAGCTCAAGCTAGCTGCAAGCAGGTAGGTTCGCTTCTTCTCCCCTTAGTCCCTTGATGCAGTGAGCCTGTTGCCAGCAGGTCTCACTGTAAAATAAAAAACCTAAAATAAACTTTCTTTCTAGGAGCTCGGGAGAGCCCCTAGTGTGCATCCAGCTCGGCCGGGCACAGAAATCTAACTGAGGCTTGGAGGAGGGTCATAGTGGGAGGAGCCAGTGCACACCAGGTAGTCTAAAAGCTTTCTTTTAGTTGTGCCCAGTCTCCTGCGGAGCCGCTATTCCCCTTGGTCCTTACGGAGTTCCCAGCATCCACTAGGACGACAGAGAAATAACATATATCTCCCACCACTCTCCACTCTGAAACCAGCACTAGCGCTGCCAGCCTACGCTGGTATAGAGGATCCTCGTGGGACAAAGCGTCCCGCAAATTTTCATGACCAGCACTATGGGGGTCATTCCGAGTTGTTCGCACGCAAGCTGCTTTTAGCAGCTTTACACACGCTAAGCCGCCGCCTACTGGGAGTGAATCTTAGCTTCTTAAAATTGCGAACGAAAGATTCTCTAAATTGCGACCACACACCTCTTAGCAGTTTCTGAGTAGCTCCAGACTTACTCGGCATCTGCGATCAGTTCAGTTCTTGTCGTTCCTAGTTTGACGTCACAAACACACCCAGCGTTCGCCCAGACACTCCTCCGTTTCTCCAGCCACTCCCGCGTTTTTCCCATAAACGGTAGCGTTTTTTCGCACACACCCATAAAACGGCCAGTTTCCGCCCAGAAACACCCACTTCCTGTCAATCACACTCCGATCACCAGAACGAAGAAAATACCTCGTAATGCCGTGAGTAAAATTCCTAACTGCATAGCAAATTTACTTGGCGCAGTCGCAGTGCGGACATTGCGCTTGCGCATTAGCGACTAATCGCTCCATTGCGAGAAAAAAATACCGAGCGAACAACTCGGAATGACCCCCTATGTTATAACATCCCGGGATCGTGGCACTGTAAAGGGTTATATGTCAGCATTAGTAAGTAATATGTTGTGACAACAGAAATGTAATAATAATAAGCCACTAATTGTAGTAGTGCCCAATAAAATGCCTTGAGTAGTAAATATGCTTCATAATATGATGTCACAACTCTGGGACGCAAGTAATTTCTTGCTTGTAATGTACTAACAGGCTGAAATTGTATACACCTGTTCTCTGCATGTGCAGAACAGGGCCTGAATCGTTTTGGGTGGGGCAGAGCTGGGCAGCGTTCCCAAAAGTGGTGTGTCGCACCCGTTTTCCAGGAGTGCTGAGGCGTCCAGGGTCTGCATCTTCCGATAAAGACTTCCTGGCCTGGGTTACGGAGCTGCGGAAAGCCGATGGTCTTACAGATGATTGGATGCTCCATCCTAGGACGCAACACTCATATTTGCAATGCTGTCAAGAGGCATCTTTTTCCTTCAAACCACTACTGCTGCATTAGCACATCACATCATCCACAGACTCAGCAGTGATGTTTGCTACATCTATCTCTGAATGAGGTCCATAGTTCTTACAGCCACAGTCAACCACATGCCCAAGGCTTAGTAAATAGACCATTTTCATTAGAGATGTGCACAGACCCTGAAGTGTTTTGGTTTGGGATTTGAATTTCTTTCAAAATTGATAAAAACAGCTAAAATACTATAATTTGGACCTGTTTTTGGTCCTACCGTATTCTTAACATCAATAACATTCATTTCCTGCAATCACGAGGAAGGGACTTACATGCAATCCAAAACATGTGACATTCGGTTTTTAGAGCTGAGATCCGAACTTGACATGTACCTATGGAGCCATGCTAGTTGTGGCTCTGTCTGTGCCTGGGTGCGCTGCCAAGGCATGCCTATCGACGAGAGCGTCTCCGGCCAGCCGGGCATGCGCGCCCGTGGCAGAGATGTGCCCCATTCACTAGAATGGGACAGCGTCTCCGTCCGGAGCACGCGTGCATCCGTGATGGAGATGCGCCCCATTCTAGTGAATGGGAGAGCATTTCTGCGCACTCCCGGCGGAGATAGGCGGACGGATCGCCTAGTCACGCCGGAAGTGCACGCCTGCGATGGAACCACCTCAGATGAGTGTGGCTCTATCTGTACTTGTGTTTAGGGCAGACTAGATGGGCAAAGTGGTTCTTATCTGCCATCAAATTTTTTATTTCTATGGGGTCTATTTACTAAGCCTTGGACAGAAATAAAGTGGATGGAGATAAAGTACCAGCCAAGCCGCTTCTAACTGTCATTTTTCAAACACAGCCTGTAACAGGGCAGTTAGAAGCGGATTGGCTGGTACTTTATCTCCGTCCAAGGCCTAGTAAATAGACCCCTATGTTTCTATGACCCAAGCTGGGACTCGGTACAAGTCAGAACCCAAAGCTTGGGTGTGCTTGTCTTTCAGCAAAACTGAAATGCTCATCTATACCTTTTATAGGCATCATAACTATCTTTGGTAAATATACTCCAAATGTCAACAAGCACTTTTGATAGACATGATACTGCAGGGTAATTCTGTCCTATGAGATCTCACTATTGTCTCTTGTATCTTTCTTTTAAACAGTTATAAGTTAAGTATAGTGCCAGGCAGAGGCGTAGCGTGGAGACATGACACCCGGAGCAGGGTCATGTCACGGCAACCCCACCCACCACCACACACATATATATATTGTGACAAGAACACTGGGATAGTGTTTGAGGGCAGGTATATTTGTCCCAGGTTCTTGTCTTACATGTTTTAGAAAATGTTAACTTCTAGGAAAAATGCTTTTTGTTTTGTCTGAACCTTTTCAGTTTGCTGTAAAAGCTGGGTAAAGGCTCTGAGAGAGAGATAAGGCGAGTTCTAGACATTGGGCCCAGTTCGGGTCTTTGGCCTCACAGAGGGCTAATCAGGGTTTCAGCTGTGTAAGTGTGTTATAGTGCTGCTAACCTGATTAGTATGGGCAGACTGCCTGGGAAGGCTGCAGGATCTGTGTGTGAGAGACACGCTTTCTGATGCAAGTGAGCTATACAGTATGTACTGAAGAACTCTGTGTTTTGTTTAGTGACAGTTAGGAATATCTTATGTTTAGTTAGTGCCGGACAGGCAAGGTATTTTTATTTTGGGGTTTGTTTTATTTTCTGTTTCAATAAAACTGGCCGGGGTCAGTTGTACCAGAAACTGGACTTGTGTTGTTCCTCAGCTGCTGCGTGCCGCCATATTCCCCAGGAAAAGGTGCCTTGCACCCCTACAGTGTTACAACTTGGTAGAGAATGCGAGCAACCCCGTTCTGCGCATAAGTGAAAGCAGCAGCTTTGTGAGGCCTGCAGAAAACGGTGGTTTATGCAGATACAGCCCAGTGTGAAGTTACTGAGACTCACCCCTGAGGGTTTGATATATGTCCTGGGTGAAAGCAGCTACAAAGCCGCCTGAAAAATCTGTCGACATGGAGGATCTGCTTAAAGCCTTGCTGCAAGCTACAGCGGCTCAGCAGGAGGCCAACCGACAGCAGCAGGTGGCAATGGAGGAAAATAGGAGACAACAGCAGGTGGCAATGGAGGAAAATAGGAGACAGCAGCAGGTGGCTATTGACGAACTTTACAGGCAACAGCGTCAGGATAGAGAGGCCTTAACAGAAGTGGTGCAGAGCCTTGCAGCCCGGATTGGAGATGTGGCCGTCAGTGCTCCGACCAGCTCTAGTTCTATACGGGCCAGTCACTTCCTGCAGAAAATGACAGAGGCTGATGATGTGGAGGCCTACTTGACCACGTTTGAAAGGACTGCAGAGCGTGAGAACTGGCCAAAAGCACAATGGGCCAGTCTGCTGGCACCTTTTCTGTCAGGTGAGCCCCAAAAAGCGTACTTTGATTTAAGCCCTGCTGAGGCTCGGGACTATGATAAACTAAAGACTGAGATCCTGACCCGCCTGGGAGTCACGCTGTCAGTACGAGCACAACGGGTGCACCGTTGGGTGTACGCCATGGAGAAGCCTCCGCGCTCTCAGATGCACGACCTTATACAGCTAACAAAAAAATGGCTACAGCCAGAGACATTAACTGGTCCCCAGATGGTTGAAAGAGTCGTCATGGACCGCTACTTGAGATCTTTGCCCATGGTCCTGCGCAAGTGGGTGAGCCATGGAAACCCGGGTACTGCTGACCAATTAGTGGACATGGTAGAGCGGTATTTGGCAGCAGAGGAACTACTGATGACCACCCAGCAACCCATAGATCCTCGACAGCGCCCTTCAGTAAAGACTGGTAAGACTGTTCCGTGGGAAAACGTTGCTGGGCGGTTAAGAGAACGCAAGGCTGGAGAGACTGTAAACACTGGCCCTGGAGACAGGCCAATGGGGCTAGAACGGTCTATGTTGCCCAAACGGGTTGATAATCGTGTGGTTAAATGTTTTAGATGTGGTATGCCAGGTCATGTTGTTGCCAATTGCCCAGTCATGCAAGAACCCATGCAATGTGATGCTGCCTTTGAATGTCGCAGAATGTCTTTCTTTGCTAGGTTAGCCTGTACTGTGGTACCTTCACCTGAGCTGGAAAAACAAATGTGTGATGTGTTCTTAGAGGGTAACTGGGTAGAGGCCTTGCTAGATTCAGGAAGTTTAGTTACCCTCGTGAAAACTGGGTTAGTGAACCCCTTAAAGGTCCAGCAAATACCTATTGGGGTAACTTGCATACATGGGGATACCCAGTATTATGTCACTGCTGAAGTGAATATAGAAACTTGTTGTGGGTCAGCAATGGTTAAAGTAGGACTGGTCCCCACCTTGGTGCATAACGCCATAATAGGGAGGGATTTTCCTCATTTCTGGAAACTGTGGGAATCACGTTTATCAGCAGATGTGAGAAGTGAAGAGCCAGTTGGTAATACCGGTGATTGTATGGATGTAGGTGTGTCTTCGGAACTTTCTGACCCTTTGCCTTTTGCCAGTTTGGCTGGGGAAGTGACAGATGGGGAGTCCAGTGAGGACCCTCTTGCTGGGAACAGAGACATAGTGGTTAGAAACGAAAGCGTGCCTGACCTGGAAGTAAAAAAGGATCTGTTTGCATCTGAACAGTTAAAGGATCCTACCTTGATAAAGGCTAGAGAGAATGTTAAGATTGTTAATGGGGAGCCTGTGGTACCAGGTGACAGGGTTACGTATCCCCACATGGCCATCTGTAATGAGCTTTTGTACCACATTGTCAAAAAGGGTGAGGATGTGGTAGAACAGCTGGTAGTACCCCAGCCTTATCGGAGAACGGTGCTAGATTTAGCTCATAGTCACGTTACAGCAGGACATTTAGGGGCAGAAAAAACCACTGAAAGAGTTTTACAAAGGTTCTTTTGGCCAGGGGTTTATAAAGAAGTGTCTGAATATTGTTCTTCCTGTCCTGAATGCCAGTATCATGCCCCTAGACCCCATTTCAGGAGCCCACTAGTTCCCATGCCTATTATAGAGGTCCCGTTTGACAGAATAGCCATGGATCTCGTGGGGCCCTTGTTAAAGTCCGCTCGGGGCCATCAGTATATCCTGGTAATAATGGACTATGCCACTCGATATCCTGAGGCTGTCCCTTTACGCACTATCACAACCAAGGCGATAGCTAGGGAGCTGGTGCAGGTTTTTAGTAGAGTGGGAATACCAAAAGAAATTTTGACTGACCAAGGTACTCCATTTATGTCAAAGGTCATGAAAGAATTGTGCAAATTATTTAAGGTCACTCACCTCAGGACGTCCATTTACCATCCCCAAACTGATGGGTTGGTGGAAAGGTTTAATAAAACATTAAAAAGTATGTTAAAAAAGGTGGTTGATAAAGATGGGAAAAATTGGGATTGTTTGTTGCCCTACTTGTTAATGGCCGCCAGAGAAGTTCCTCAGTCCTCTACGGGGTTTTCTCCATTTGATTTGTTGTATGGTAGACACCCCAGAGGGCTGTTGGACGTTGCCAAAGAGACGTGGGAAGGACAGCCCACTCCTTATAGAAGCGTTATTGAACATGTATCACAAATGCAGGATAGGATTGCAGCTGTGGTACCTATTGTCAGAGAGCACATGGAACAGGCCCAAAGTGCTCAACAGAGGGTATACAACCGGAGTGCCAAGATACGGGAATTTGCTCCTGGAGATAGAGTTCTTGTTTTGGTACCCACTGTGGAAAGCAAATTCCTAGCTAAATGGCAGGGTCCATTTGAGATTAGGGAAAAAGTGAATGAGGTTAATTACAAAGTATACCAGCCGGGAAAGAGAAAACCCGAACAGATCTACCATGTTAACTTAATCAAACCCTGGAAAGATAGGTTGTCTCTGTCAGCGGAGCCTTGCCCTTCGGTGTCTTCACCCCGGTTGCTTCCCGCAGTGAAGGTGTCAGAGACATTATCAGCTGATCAGAACCATCAGGTTAAAGAATTTCTCATCCAAAATAGGGAGGTATTTTCAGAGCTGCCTGGCCGAACGACCATAATAAAACATGACATTGTCACAGAACCAGGGGTCAGGGTTCATTTAAAGCCATATAGGATTCCTGAAGCTCAGCGAGAAGCTATTTCTAAAGAAGTTAAAACCATGTTAGAACTTGGAGTCATAGAGGAGTCTAACAGTGAGTGGTCCAGTCCCATAGTGCTCATCCCGAAGCCCGACGGTAGCATACGCTTCTGTAATGACTTTCGTAAGTTAAATGAGGTGTCCAAGTTTGACGCATACCCCATGCCCCGTGTAGATGAGCTTGTAGAAAGGCTGGGAACAGCCAGGTTTCTCACCACATTGGACCTGACCAAAGGTTACTGGCAAATACCTTTATCTGATAGCGCCAAAGAAAAAACAGCCTTTTCGGATCCGGAGGGGCTGTACCAGTATAAGATGTTACCCTTTGGGTTGCATGGGGCTCCAGCAACCTTTCAACGGGCGATGGATACAATTTTGAGGCCCCATAGAAAATATGCAGCTGCCTATTTGGATGATGTGGTAATTCACAGTACAGACTGGGGGTCCCATTTGGTTAAAGTACAAGCAGTACTGGACTCAATCAGAGAGGCAGGGTTAACTGCTAACCCAAAGAAGTGCTGCCTCGCAATGGAGGAGGTCAAATACTTGGGCTTCACCATAGGCAGAGGTCTGATTAGGCCCCAATTGAATAAAGTTGATGCTATTCAAAACTGGCCTCGTCCAGTGAATAAAAAACAGGTAAGGGCTTTTTTGGGAATTACTGGGTACTATAGACGGTTTATTCCCAATTTTGCGACCACAGCGGTGCCGTTGTCAGACCTTACCAAAGGGAAGCAGTCAAATATGGTGAAATGGAACCCTGATGCAGAAAAAGCGTTCCAAGCGTTAAAAGTGGCTTTATGTTCACAACCGGTATTGATAACGCCAGATTTTTCAAAAGAATTTGTGGTACAGACAGATGCCTCAGAGGTAGGGATAGGGGCTGTGCTGTCCCAAACCAGAGATGGGGACGAACACCCTATCATTTATTTGAGTAGGAAACTCAATGAGCATGAAAAAAGGTATGCCATTGTGGAAAAGGAGGCTTTGGCCATTAAGTGGGCACTAGATACCTTGAGATATTACCTCTTGGGTAGACAATTCAGACTAGTGACAGACCATGCCCCTTTAAAATGGATGTATGTAAATAGAGGCAAGAATGCTCGTGTAACTAGATGGTTTCTAGCGTTGCAGGACTTTAAGTTTACTGTCGAACATAGACCGGGAACACAATTGGCCAACACAGATGCATTGTCTCGCATCTTCTGTTTGGGGGCTACAAGTGTTCCGGCCCCTAGGTCGAAACAGGGGAGGGGGATATGTGACAAGAACACTGGGATAGTGTTTGAGGGCAGGTATATTTGTCCCAGGTTCTTGTCTTACATGTTTTAGAAAATGTTAACTTCTAGGAAAAATGCTTTTTGTTTTGTCTGAACCTTTTCAGTTTGCTGTAAAAGCTGGGTAAAGGCTCTGAGAGAGAGATAAGGCGAGTTCTAGACATTGGGCCCAGTTCGGGTCTTTGGCCTCACAGAGGGCTAATCAGGGTTTCAGCTGTGTAAGTGTGTTATAGTGCTGCTAACCTGATTAGTATGGGCAGACTGCCTGGGAAGGCTGGAGGATCTGTGTGTGAGAGACACGCTTTCTGATGCAAGTGAGCTATACAGTATGTACTGAAGAACTCTGTGTTTTGTTTAGTGACAGTTAGGAATATCTTATGTTTAGTTAGTGCCGGACAGGCAAGGTATTTTTATTTTGGGGTTTGTTTTATTTTCTGTTTCAATAAAACTGTCCGGGGTCAGTTGTACCAGAAACTGGACTTGTGTTGTTCCTCAGCTGCTGCGTGCCGCCATATTCCCCAGGAAAAGGTGCCTTGCACCCCTACAGTGTTACAATATACATACATACATACATTACATACATACATACACACATTTAGGCACAGACATACATAAACACACGAATACAGTATACACAGATATATATTATACACACACACACACACAAATATACACACACAGCTATACACAGACATACACAAACACACACATATACTCACACATACTGTATACAAAGATATATATATACTCAAACACACACATACATGTATACACATTAGCACACAGACATATACACACACATTTACACACAAACACAGACATATGCACATAAACACACAGTGTACACACACATATACACACAGTATACACACAGTAATTCTCACCAAGAGGGCAGCAGCAGAGCAGCTCCTCCTTCCAGCCTGGAGGGGCGGAGCTTCTGTGTGATGGACATGCTGAACCTCTGTGTGTAGAAAGAAAGGACTGAGGAAAGGGAAGGGGTGGCCACCACACTGCCTGCATGTTCCAGATCACTGAATGCAGATCCCTGAAAGCCAGGAAAGTTCTTCTGACAAGCCTTCAAACCTCCCCTCTTCACTAACAACACACCACACTGCACTGCACTGCACTGGACTCTGCACTGTGCAATCAGTGATATGCAACATGCAGGTAGTGTGGTGGCCACCCCTTCCCTCTCTTCTGTCATCTCCTCCTACCCCTGCCCGAGATCCCTGCTCTCAGCTGTGCAGTGAGCCGGAGCCTTCTGTCCCCAGCTGCGCCTGGAGCTCGAGCTCTACTTGTTCCACCCTCCCTACACCCCTGGTGCCAGGAGGTATTTGTGACACCTTACTAGTAAATGCTCCTTGCAGTCTACAGCTGGCAGCACTGAACAATAAACAAACCATACAAAAAGGAACTTACTCCATGTTAATGAGATTTGTTGATGTCTTTTTAACCGTCTTCCTGCTTAATCAGTATTTCCCACTTTTCATAATAACAGCACAGTACCTGTTGGCCCTTGGCTGGCAGTGTGTTTCAGGACTACCAGGGATAAATGGGCCCAGCATGATGAGCATGGGTTTGGATTCCCGAAGGGCATCAAAGAACGAACCAACCCAAGGGCTATCAGCATGAATTTCATGTATCAAGCCGGTTCATTGATAGATTTTCCTAATGAAACTCAGTGAACAATGAAGTTCATTTACAACCCACATGGGGTCAATACACAAATAACCTGTGTTGTCTGGACCGCATCTCCTCAATGCCGCAACGCTGCGCCCTAAATGCCACGTCAACGTCCCCTCCCCGCGAATGCCTCTCTCACCACATCTCACTGTGTGCACACGCACAGTACGACTCCTGCACGTGCGCACACTGGACAAGGGCTTCAGTATGCATACTGAATTAGGCCCATAGTGTGGCCACTCTAGCTTGCCATAGCCTAGTGTTGCCTTTTGCTCCCGCCCCCATCCTTTTGCTGTAGTCAGAGGAGGCATTTGATATGCCAGCTGTCGGGATCCCGGCACTCAGTATATCGGCGCCGTAATCCTGACAGCCGGCATACTGATAACTATCCTCCCTCTTGGGGAGCCCATGACCCCCCTGGAGGGAGAAAAAATAACGTGGCGCACGCAGCAAACACGAAAGGTATGCTGGGCGCTGGGATCCCAACAGCCGGCATAACATTCTACACCCACAATCATCAGCACAGGACAGCACAAAAGGATATACTTTCGGCAAAAAGTTGGCTGCTACTAGCATTTGTTTGTTTGAACACATTATTTTCTTTATGAGATCTTCCCCAAACAAAGACTTGTTCCAAATTGTCACTCCTCTGTGTGGAGAACTTCACTATGACCTCAGTAAACAACCTGAATCCACGTGGGCAGAATGTAACGGACAAGGGGCCAGATGCAACAGGGTCCAGTGATGAGCGGGTTCGGTTTCTCGGAAACCGAACCCCCCCGAACTTCACCATTTTACACGGGTCCGAGGCATACTCGGATTCTCCCGTATGGCTCGGTTAACCCGAGCGCGCCCGAACGTCATCATCCCGCTATCGGATTCTCGCGAGATTCGGATTCTATATAAGCAGCCGCGCGTCGCCGCCATTTTCACTCGTGCATTGGAAATGTTAGGGAGAGGACGTGGCTGGCGTCCTCTCCGTTATTGTTGAACTTGATTGTGCACTATTGCTTAATTGTGGGGAGGGCTGGGGAGCAGCTGTATAATATAGGAGGAGTACAGTGCAGAGTTTTGCTGATCAGTGACCACCAGTTATCCGTTCTCTGCCTGAAAAAAACGCTCCATATCTGTGCTCAGTGTGCTGCATATATCTGTGCTCACACTGCTTAATTGTGGGGACTGGGGAGCAGCTGTATTATATAGCAGGAGTACAGTGCAGAGTTTTGCTGACAGTGACCACCAGTATACGTTGTCTGCCTGAAAAACACTCCATATCTGTGCATAGTGTGCTGCTTTATTGTGGGGACTGGGGACCACCAGTATAATATTATATAGGAGGAGTACAGTGCAGAGTTTTGTTGACCAGTGACCACCAGTATATAATATATAGCATTACGGTACAGTAGGCCACTGCTGTACCTACCTCTGTGTCGTCATTAAGTATACTATCCATCTGCATTCTATACCTGTGGTGCATTTCAGTTGTGCAGTTTGCTGACACAGTGACCACCAGTATACTATATATAGCAGTACGGTACGGAAGGCCACTGCTGTACCTACCTCTGTGTCGTCATTAAGTATACTATCCATCTACATTCTATACCTGTGGTGCATTTTAGTTTTGCAGTTTGCTGACACAGTGACCACCAGTATACTATATATAGCAGTACGGTACGGAAGGCCACTGCTGTACCTACCTCTGTGTCGTCATTAAGTATACTATCCATCTACATTCTATACCTGTGGTGCATTTTAGTTTTGCAGATTGCTGACAGTGACCACCAGTATATATAGCAGTACGGTATGGAAGGCCACTGCTCTACCTACCTCTGTGTCGTCAAGTATACTATCCATCCATACCTGTGGTGCATTTCAGTTGTGTGCAGTATATATAGTAGTAGGCCATTGCTATTGATAGTTACTGGCATATAATTCCACACATTAAAAAATGGAGAACAAAAATGTGGAGGTTAAAATAGGGAAAGATCAAGATCCACTTCCACCTCATGCTGAAGCTGCTGCCACTAGTCATGGCCGAGACGATGAAATGCCATCAACGTCGTCTGCCAAGGCCGATGCCCAATGTCATAGTAGAGAGCATGTAAAATCCAAAAACAAAAGTTCAGTAAAATGAACCAAAAATCAAAATTAAAAGCGTCTGAGGAGAAGCGTAAACTTGCCAATATGCCATTTACGACACGGAGTGGCAAGGAACCGCTGAGGCCCTGGCCTATGTTCATGGCTAGTGGTTCAGCTTCACATGAGGATGGAAGCACTCATCCTCTCGCTAGAAAAATGAAAAGACTTAAGCTGGCAAAAGCACAGCAAAGAACTGTGCGTTCTTCTAAATCACAAATCCCCAAGGAGAGTCCAATTGTGTTGGTTGCGATGCCTGACCTTCCCAACACTGGACGGGAGGAGCTTGCGCCTTCCACCATTTGCACGCCCCCTGCAAGTGCTGGAAGGAGCACCCGCAGTCCAGTTCCTGATAGTCAAATTGAAGATATCACTGTTGAAGTACACCAGGATGAGGATATGGGTGTTGCTGGCGCTGGGGAGGAAATTGACAAGGAGGATTCTGATGGTGAGGTGGTTTGTTTAAGTCAGGCACCCGGGGAGACACCTGTTGTCCGTGGGACGAATATGGCCATTAACATGCCTGGTCAAAATACAAAAAAAATCAGCTCTTCGGTGTGGAATTATTTCAACACAAATGCGGATAACAGGTGTCAAGTAGGGGTAAGGACGTTAACCACCTCGGAACATCCTCCCTTATACGTCACCTGCAGCGCATTCATCATAAGTCAGTGACAAGTTCAAAAACTTTGGGTGACAGCGGAAGCAGTCCACTGACCACTAAATCCCTTCCTCTTGTAACCAAGCTCCTACAAACCACACCACCAACTCCCTCAGTGTCAATTTCCTCCTTACCCAGGAAAGCCAATAGTCCTGCAGGCCATTTCACTGGCAAGTCTGACGAGTCTTCTCCTGCCTGGGATTCCTCCGATGCATCCTTGAGTGTAATGCCTACTGCTGCTGGCGCTGCTGTTATAGCTGCTGGGAGTCGATCGTCATCCCAGAGGGGAAGTCGGAAGACCACTTGTACTACTTCCAGTAAGCAATTGACTGTCCAACAGTCCTTTGCGAGGAAAATTAAATATCACAGCAGTCATCCTGCTGCAAAGCAGATAACTCAGGCCTTGGCAGCCTGGGCGGTGAGAAACGTGGTTCCGGTATCCACCGTTAATTCAGAGCCAACTTTAGACTTGATTGAGGTACTGTGTCCCCGGTACCAAATACTATCTAGGTTCCATTTCTCTAGGCAGGCGATACCGAAAATGTACACAGACCTCAGAAAAAGACTCACCAGTGTCCTAAAAAATGCAGTTGTACCCAATGTCCACTTAACCACGGACATGTGGACAAGTGGAGCAGGTCAGACTCAGGACTATATGACTGTGACAGCCCACTGGGTAGATGTATTGCCTCCCGCAGCAAGAACAGCAGCGGCAGCACCAGTAGCAGCATCTCGCAAACGCCAACTCGTTCCTAGGCAGGCTACGCTTTGTATCACCGCTTTCCAGAAGAGGCACACAGCTGACAACCTCTTACGGAAACTGAGGAACATAATCGCAGAATGGCTTACCCCAATTGGACTCTCCTGGGGATTTGTGACATCGGACAACGCCAGCAATATTGTGCGTGCATTACATCTGGGCAAATTCCAGCATGTCCCATGTTTTGCACATACATTGAATTTGGTGGTGCAGAATTATTTAAAAAACGACAGGGGCGTGCAAGAGATGCTGTCGGTGGCCCGAAGAATTGCGGGCCACTTTCGGCATTCAGCCACCGCGTACAGAAGACTGGAGCACCACCAAACATTCCTGAACCTGCCCTGCCATCATCTGAAGCAAGAGGTGGTAACGAGGTGGAATTCAACCCTCTATATGCTTCAGAGGATGGAGGAGCAGCAAAAGGCCATTCCAGCCTATACATCTGCCCACGATATAGGCAAAGGAGGGGGAATGCACCTGACTCAAGCGCAGTGGAGAATGATTTCAACGTTGTGCAAGGTTCTGCAACCCTTTGAACTTGCCACACGTGAAGTCAGTTCAGACACTGCCAGCCTGAGTCAGGTCATTCCCCTCATCAGGCTTTTGCAGACGAAGCTGGAGACATTGAAGGAGGAGCTAAAACAGAGCGATTCCGCTAGGCATGTGGGATGGAGCCCTTAATTCGCTTAATCAGGATTCACGGGTGGTCAATCTGTTGAAATCAGAGCACTACATTTTGGCCACCGTGCTCGATCCTAGATTTAAAACCTACGTTGTATCTCTCTTTCCGGCAGACACAAGTCTGCAGAGGTTCAAAGACCTGCTGGTGAGAAAAATGTCAAGTCAAGCGGAACGTGACCCGTCAACATCTCCTCCTTCACATTCTCCCGCAACTGGGGGTGCGAGGATAAGGCTAAGAATTCCGAGCCCACCCGCTGGCGGTGATGCAGGGCAGTCTGGAGCGAGTGCTGACATCTGGTCCGGACTGAAGGACCTGCCAACGATTACTGACATGTCGTCTACTGTCACTTCATATGATTCACTCACCATTGAAAGAATGGTGGAGGATTATATGAGTTACCGCATCCAAGTAGGCACGTCAGACAGTCCGTACGTATACTGGCAGGAAAAAGAGGCAATTTGGAGGCCCTTGCATAAACTAGCTTTATTCTACCTAAGTTGCCCTCCCTCCAGTGTGTACTCCGAAAGAGTGTTTAGTGCAGCCGCTCACCTTGTCAGCAATCGGCGTACGAGGTTACTTCCAGAAAATGTGGAGAAGATGATGTTCATCAAAATGAATTATAATCAATTCCTCCGTGGAGACATTCACCAGCAGCAATTGCCTCCACAAAGTACACAGGGACCTGAGATGGTGGATTCCAGTGGGGACGAATTAATAATCTGTGAGGAGCGGGATGTACACAGTGAAAGGGGTGAGGAATCGGAGGATGATGATGAGGTGGACATCTTGCCTCTGTAGAGCCAGTTTGTGCAAGGAGAGATTGATTGCTACTTTTTTTGGTGGGGGCCCAAACCAACCAGTCATTTCAGTCACAGTCGTGTGGCAGACCCTGTCGCTGAAATGATGGGTTCGTTAAAGTGTGCATGTCCTGTTTATACAACATAAGGGTGGGTGGGAGGGCCCAAGGACAATTCCATCTTGCACCTCTTTTTTCTTTCATTTTTCTTTGCGTCATGTGCTGTTTGGGGGGTGTTTTTTGGAAGGGCCATCCTGCGTGACACTGCAGTGCCACTCCTAGATGGGCCAGGTGTTTGTGTCGGCCACTTGTGTCGCTTAGCTTAGTCACACAGCGACCTTGGTGCGCCTCTTTTTTTCTTTGCATCATGTGCTGTTTGGGGACTATTTTTTTGAAGGGCCATCCTGCCTGACACTGCAGTGCCACTCCTAGATGGGCCAGGTGTTTGTGTCGGCCACTTGTGTCGCTTAGCTTAGCCATCCAGCGACCTCGGTGCAAATTTTAGGACTAAAAATAATATTGTGAGGTGTGAGGTGTTCAGAATAGACTGGAAATGAGTGGAAATTATGGTTATTGAGGTTAATAAAACTATGGGATCAAAATGACATCCAAATTCTATGATTTAAGCTGTTTTTTAGGGTTTTTTGTAAAAAAACACCCAAATCCAAAACACACCCGAATCCGACAAAAAAAATTCGGTGAGGTTTTGCCAAAACGCGTCCGATTCCAAAACACGGCCGCGGAACCGAATCCAAAACCAAAACACAAAACCCGAAAAATGTCCGGTGCACATCACTAGGTCCAGGTTTGTAAAATGTGTGAGTTCAGAGCTAAAATCGCACATTTTTACAACTTGGACGATGTAATAGGATACGGCAACATGCAAATGTTATATGTTTTTGAAGTGGCAGTCATTTACAAGGCAAAACCCCTGTAAAAGATTGGCGCTTTAAAAACATGTACAAGTTCAGCCGGAATCTCGGAGCTCTGGCCATCTCGCACCTTATTACATCCGGCCAATGATGTTCTTTTCCATTCAGATGTTGTGAACTATAACCAGTGCTGCAAGTGGCGGTACTGCGTACAGGTAAGAAATTGCCAGCCAATAAGCACTACTGGCAGCCCAACCGCCATGCTTGCAGCTGCTGCTGTGTGTGAGGGGAGGAGAGTGCAATGCGCACCTCTCCTGCCCCTCAGTGATCAGTCTATTCTCCGGCATTGGTGAGTATCTCAAATGAGGTGCCAGTTCGTTAGCAAATCAGAGCTCATGGACCGGCAACTGCAGCTCCTGATTGGCGCTTTATTTGAGATAATAGCCGCCAGCTCCGGAGACCGGACTGATCACTGAGGGGCAGAAGAGGCGCACGCTGCACTTTCCTCTCCTCAGACACACAGCAACAGTAGCAGCACCGGTGAGGAGGGGTGTGTGTGTGTGTGTGTGTGTGTGTGTGTGTGTGTGTGTGTGTGTGTGTGTGCGTGTGTGTGTGTGTGTGTGTGTGTGTATACCTAGCACTTTGGGGGCATATGTCAATCTGGCACTGGGGGGGGAATATGTGTATCTGGCACTGTGGGGACATGTGCATATGTGTACCTGACACTGGGGGGGCATATGTCTATCTGGCACTAGGGGGGCATATGTTATCTGGCACTATGGGGACATGTGTGTATTTGGCACTTTGGTGGCATATCTGGCACTGTGGGGGCATATGTCTATCTGGCACTGCATTACTGGGGGCATATGTGTATCTGGCACTATTGGGGGCATATGTCTATCTGGCACTCCACTATTGGGGGCATATATGTATCTGGCACTATTGGGGGCATATATGTATCTGGCACTGCACTATTAGGGTCATATGTGTATCTGGCCCCCATATGTGTATCACGCCCCCATTTTTATTGGCCACACCACGTGTGGCATGTGACCACACCCATTTTTTGGCAAGTGCACCTTTAGTGCGCACACACAGTACCACTAAGTTTTTTTTTTACTTGTACCATTGACTAAAACCGTATATTGACAACACAAACAGTACAGTGATTCGTGAAATTGTATGTATAAATAGAACAACATATTCTTACTTCGATAAAACAATACAGGCCCTCATTCCGAGTTGTTCGCTCATTGCCGAGTTTTGCTATATTGCGATTAGTCGCTTACTGCGCATGCGCAAGGTTCGCAGAGCGCATGCGCTTAGTTATTTTACTCAAAAGTTAGGTATTTTACTCACGGCATTACGAGGTTTTTTCTTCGTTCTGGTGATCGTAATGTGATTGACAGGAAGTGGGTGTTTCTGGGCGGAAACTGGCCGTTTTATGGGAGTGTGCGAAAAAACGCTGGCGTTTCTGGGAAAAACGCGGGAGTGTCTGTAGAAACGGGGGAGTGTCTGGGCGAACGCTGGGAGTGTTTGTGACGTCAAACCAGGAACTAAACTGACTGAACTGATCGCAATGTAAGAGTAAGTCTGGAGCTACTCAGAAACTGCTAAGAATTTTCTATTCACAAATCTGCTTATCTTTCGTTCGCAATTCTGCTAAGCTAAGATACACTCCCAGAGGGCGGCGGCTTAGCGTGTGCAAAGCTGCTAAAAGCAGCTAGCGAGCGAACAACTCGGAATGAGGGCCACAGTGTGTTGACTCAGGAGGAAATAAAGCAGTTGCAGACATCCTGCCACCTTCTTAAGCAGCTATATTCCAGAGCATGCTAGGAGTTGTAGTTCAACAACAGCTCACACGCTGCGGGTTGTCTACGCCTGAAGTACAGTATGCTTTTAGCTAAAGAAAGAGATAAAGGAACTAGAACTCAGCAACCATGTACCCCCTCTCCCCACCCTATGCACCAGACTTCTAGTTAATCTGCCAGCAAACAATTGCATTCTATGTGCTTGCCGTGTAATTGAAGTAATATTCCTGGCTCCTCTGCTGTTCTATTGTTAAATGCCATTATTATTTTTTTTCTTGCCTTTATTACTATATATGAACACAGAAGCTAGAATATGGTGTCCCGCAGCTCAAGGATTTCACATCAAAGCAAAGTCATTGTGCCTTAATGATAAAGACAGAACACTACTCCACTGTCAGGATGTCTAACCATATGCATATAAATACAAAGTGTCTAAAAACACCATGATTTCTATAACATAATCATTGCGTCCACAAGTAATTTATTAGGGCTGTTCACACCACATGCTTAAAATGCTTAAACAAGTTTGATAAGAATTTGCAGTATATACCTACAGGTCACCACAGAAAAACAGCTTGCTGTTAACTTTCATAGGACTCTTTCTGCATTTACATAAACCAGAGAGCATTAGGTCACTGATTAGCGTGATTATAGTTAAGTAGCAACAGCTGGAGAAAGACTTGTGAACTGTACAACAAATGACTTACAGTATGCGTTGAGCGGGGGATAATTCAGTAGAGAAAAGAGGTATATAACATTGTGACAGACTAGCATAATTTATCCCCTGTATATTAATCAGGCATATATACCAGCAAATAGAAAACCACAGCACTCGCCACCCCAGAAGCGGGGTGCAGTATCCGCACTCGCCACTAATAGGGTGGGGTGCATGTAGCCCATGGCCACCTACTCAAAAATATAGAAACAAAAAGTTCAGCACTCACCAAAATGAGCTCACTTATCCTCACAACATCAATGGATAAATGAATAAATGATGGGGGTTTAGTTAGTGAATTGGCCAATGCACGGAAGCCTGCATACCGCTCGCCAAGGTACCCCACCTTCATGCAGGTCCTACACTATCACAAAATCATAAAAATTAAAACCTTGCAACTGTATCACATAATATACTGCAAATATGCCCACTTGGTGTAAGGTGTACCTGCCATGAACTGCATGGCTTTTAAAAGGTACACTAGTCACCTGACACTGGCTGATAATATTCTAAAGGGCAGCTGACACAGGTTTAGGATAATTGGGGTGCATGAACAAAGTTTGTGGCCACAGTTAATGAGTTAACCAAGGATTAACCCTAAAATATACCAGCAAATAGAAAACCACAGCACTCGCCACCCCAGAAGCGGGGTGCAGTATCCGCACTCGGCACTAATAGGGTGGGGTGCATGTAGCCCATGGCCACTACTCAAAAATATGCTACATGCACCCCACCCTATTAGTGGCGAGTGCGGATACTGCACCCCGCTTCTGGGGTGGCGAGTGCTGTGGTTTTCTATTTGGTGAGTGCTGTACTTTTTGTTTCTATATTTTTGAGTAGGTGGCCATGGGCTACATTCACCCCACCCTATTAGTGGCCACAAACTTTGT
This sequence comes from Pseudophryne corroboree, assembly GCF_028390025.1. NCBI lineage: Eukaryota > Metazoa > Chordata > Amphibia > Anura > Myobatrachidae > Pseudophryne > Pseudophryne corroboree. The sequence goes on from NC_086449.1 coordinate 159,213,139, forward strand.
TCATGCACCCCAATTATCCTAAACCTGTGTCAGCTGCCCTTTAGTAAATTATCAGCCAGTGTCAGGTGACTAGTGTACCTTTTAAAAGCCATGCAGTTCATGGCAGGTACACCTTACACCAAGTGGGCATATTTGCAGTTATATTATGTGATACAGTTGCCAGGTTTTAATTTTTATGATTTGGTGATAGTGTAGGACCTGCATGAAGGTGGGGTACCTTGGAGCGGTATGCAGGCTTCCGTGCATTGGCCAATTCACTAACTAAACCCCCATCATTTATTCATTTATCCATTGATGTTGTGAGGATAAGTGAGCTCATTTTGGTGAGTGCTGTACTTTTTGTTTCTCTCTCTCTCTCTATATATATATATATATATATATTATTTTTTTTCTATCGTCCTCAAGTGGTTGAGGAAAAAATGTCCCCTATCTATAAACAGGATGTATAATCTTTAAAATAAATAGAAGAACGTGTTCGGCAGGGGGATTATCCACCTTTACATTACCTCAGTATAACGGATTGGGGTTCCGGACTATGGTGGTCATTCCGAGCTGTTCGCTCGCTAGCAGTTTTTAGCAGCCGTGCAAATGCTATGCCGCCTCCCACTGGGAGTGTATTTTAGCTTAGTAGAAGTGCGAACGTAAGGATCGCAGAGCGGCGGCAAAGTTTTTTTGTGCAGTTTTAGAGTAGCTCAATACTTACTCAGCGCTTGCAATGACCTCAGACTGTTCAGTTCCTGTTTTGACCTCACAAACACGCCCTACGTTCGCCCAGCCACGCCTGCGTTTATCCTGGCACGCCTGCATTTTTGCCAACACTCCCTGAAAACGGTCAGTTGACACCCAGAAACGCCCACTTCATGTCAATCACTCTGCGGCCAGCAGTGCGACTGAAAAGCTTCGCTAGACCCTGTGTGAAACGACATTGTTCATTGTAATAGAACGTCGCGCGTGCGCATTGCGCCGCATACGCATGCGCAGAAGTGCCTTTTTTGCCTCATCGCTGCACGGCGAACGAATGCAGCTAGCGATCAACTCGGAATGACCACCTATGGACAGGGTCAAAATGTCGACTGGGTAGAGAGGTTGAATGGTTCAGAGTTGAAAGGTTATAAATGTCGACATGACAATGCTCAATACAAGTTTTTTTTTGAGGGGGGGGGGGTTCAAAAATGTTTGAACTTTTGCTTGGTTTACTATCCAGGTGGACTACGATTGGGAATAATACAGTAAGTAACCCGAAGCGTGGCGAGTGAAGCGAGCCTGCGTGGGTCTACGTTACCACTAATTGGTGTCACAGATGAAACATACAAAACAACACAAAAAAAATAGTGTGTCCAACTTTTTTGTGTCAGACATTTCCATGTTGACCTTTTGTACCTCTATACATTTGTGCTGTCTACATTTTACCTGTCAACCTTTTGACCCTGTTGATCATATGGTATCGACCTACAGTACTGACTATCTATTAACTGCAGATCTTTTACACCACACCCAAACTGCAAACTCTACTACAGTATATACAATATATATTAATTTTAGCTTTTTGGTCGTGATGTCAGGTAGCTGTACTGGATTTGTCTGTATATACAACTTTTATCTGCCCATCATTCCTGATGAGATTCCCATCTCCAACAATGCATCTCCATAATAACATGATTCAGCCACAGCAATGGTGCTAGTGGTGTTTGATTTGTGTTACGGTGCATACACACTAGGTGTTTTTGCCCAGTGTGTATGCAGAGAGATGATGTGAAAATCGCTGGCCGGAAAATCGCTTAGTGCATACACACAGCGATTTTCACCCGGAACAGCGATTTTCACAGGGGTGAATCACTTTCAACAGAAGGAGACTGTGGAAAGTGATTCACTCAGCCGGTAAAACAGACTGACGGCCGGCGATAATGCAGGAGCACGCAACAGTGCTCACCGCTCATCGCCCGGCCATACACACTTGGCGAATTTTGAGCTCAAAGTAGCTCAAAAGTGAACTACTTTGAGCTCAAAATCGGCTAGTGTGTACGGGCCTTTACAGTATACAAATCTCTTAGCAGACTTTGTGGGGAAGGGTATGGTAATTCCTTTCTTGGAACCCTCCCATAAAGGTACTTCTTACGGAATGCCTTGGAGATTGATAACCCGTGTCACTGTGGCTTTAGATCTCTGACGTCTGCACAGTACATTGACTATTCTGAACTCTGAGGGATGTTCAGTGCCTATAAAATTGTCTTGTACCCTTCCCCAGCTGACTTGCTTCGGATGATCTTGCATGTCCATTTTTATTTTTTTGCAAAGTTTCTACTAGGGTGTAAGAACTTCAGAGGGTGAGGTGTAATTATACTGACAAACTAACTGACAAAAGCTGATCCGTTAATTCCGCCTACAGATGGAGTTTAGAGCGAGGTGTGTGCACCTGAGCTAATCTGAGCCTGCAGCTACAGGGGGTATGAGTAGGTTTACAGCTTATGGTTTTCATGTTTAGAAGCTTATTTCAAAATATTTTTTTCTCCATGGTTAAAATAATTTTTCTAATGTCCCATAAAGGGATGACCATCAGCCACCCCTACTGTGCTTAGGGCCTGATTTGAGATGCAATGTTGATGTTGTACGATCATGTGCCGCAATGGTCCTGTGACGACAGTCGCAGGGAGGAATTATTCACAAAGTTGGACAGGGAGCATTTGTGGGCGGTAACAGTGGTTGGTGTGCCACAACCGTTTCAGGGGCATGTCACAGCTTGCAACTGTGATCCAATATGCAGCAAAAATGGCTCCGACGTCATACTTCCGATGACTATCCTGCGTGACCATATGGATGCAACCAATGGTTGCACCTTAGTGCACAAGTCGCGGATATAAATTGCCGCCAGTGGGTGTCCTAATGCAAGTCCCTGCAGCTGCACCATTTGCATATTTTCACACAAGCCTACCATTAATCCGATTGTACTAGCTCCATCTTTTCCTATTGCATTCTATGTGCTGCAGATAGGTGGAAGATCCCCAAAAATTCAAGGCCACATATTGAACTTTTGTTCTGTCCATCACAGACAGTATTATGAACTGCTACAGTATACAAAGAGCCTTCAACCCATTTGGGACACTAGCAGAATCATTTTAATTATAGCGCTCTACTTTATTTATTTTTTATCTCTGCATGATGACAGATTGTTGGCAGCACATCAATACTGTAATCACCAACATCTCTAACGTTATTCCGCACAGCACTCTTTGCTTGCACATACTACACATAGGAAATTGATGCCTCCAGATTGCATCTTTCTCTTTTACTGTATATTTATACGGCTGCAAATTATTAAAGTGTCAGATTTTATTTTCATTTTTATGTACAACGGCTTGATATTAAGCATTTTGTTTATTGATTTAGTTTATTTATATTCATATCGACTGTCCCAAACCACTACTATGGCATATACACTTATATTATCTGCTTAGACAAAACCCCTCATTGGAATTTTAAGCACCTATTTGCATCCTGGTTTTTCTAATCAAACATTCCTGCGGGATGGAAACTCGTACTTCCATATGAAGCATTACGGAATGGATATACAACAATAAAGGGATGTGCAGGTTAATAATTTCATTTGCCAGGCCATATGTGCCAACAGAGATACTTTCCTCCTATATATAATGTGCACCTGAGAGGTGCATGAGGAGCCCCCTTTGAAATTATAGTCAGATGCCTGTGGCCAAATGTAATAGAGTCAGAGTTTGTAAAATGTGTGTTAGAAACCATTCAACTCAGGGAATGCAATAGGGTGCGAGTTTAAAACTTTACCAAAAACTCGCCTATAAATAGACCAGCTTTTTATTGTCAAGATTGAAAGAAGCCTGCATAGAACAAATGGTATGTACTGTCTGATGAAATCAACATCAGGGACCGGATGTAATGATGCCCGAGTTTGGCGGCCCTGGGGGATGCCGGCTGAACTAGGACATTTTTTTAAAGGGGCAATCACTTACAAGTAGAGATGTGCACCGGACACTTTTCGGGTTTTGTGTTTTGGTTTTTAGATCTAGATCTGCCTTCGTGTTTTGGATCTGGATTGGTTTTGCCAAAACCACCCTTTCGGGTTTTGGTATTAGATCTGGATTTTTTTGAAAAAATCATCAGAACAGCTAAAATAACAGAATTTGGGGGTGTTTTTAACCTGCAGTATTATTAACCTGAATAACATTCATTTCCAGTCAATTTTGATCACCTCACTGCTCACAATATTGTTCACCAACATAGGCCAAAGCCTGGCTGGCTAAACTAAGCAACAGAGCAGCGGCACAAACACACGGCAGTTATTTCTGTTTAAAATGTTTTACAAATTAGTACTGTACTGTATTAGCAATAACCAATCAAACCAGCTCACAAGTACTGAGCAAATAAGCAGAGTGGTCGGCGCTGTACATTGAAGTGAACCTGTTTTCTCTTAAATCAGGCTTGTCCCCAAAAACACACTTTCTTGTAACACCTGGAAACCTTTCCCATATGGCAGAACCTTACATGAAAGTTCTGACCCGCAGACCTTGAAAGGTATCTTTATCTTCCCTTCTTTAAACCCACCAGCATTTAAAAGGTATGCAGCAGACACTTATATTAAAATCCTGTCTCGCATTCATATAGCAGTTTCTTTAATCCTCCATATACATACGGACACAGGTTTTAATAAGAATCGTAAAATGTAACAAACACTAAAAGTTCACAGGTACAATGTAACAGCCAGAGTGAAGCAAGTGGGTGAAGACGCTGGATCTTACGTGCGGCACTGTCTGGCTAGATGATAAATGGCAGCAGCACACGTCCTCCCACACCGGCAGATGTAACAAGCAGCTGGTTACAAATTCTCGATCACGGCTAGCTCTGACGCATTTCAGGGACAGCGATCCCCTTTGTTAAAGATACCTTTCAAGGTCTGCGGGTCAGAACTTTAATGTAAGTTTCTGCCATACGGGAAAGGTTTCCAGGTGTTACAAGAAAGTGTGTTTTTGGGGACAAGCCTAATTTAAGAGAAAACAGGTTCACTTCAGTGTACAGTGCCGACCACTCTGCTTACTTGCTCATTGTCTAATTGGGGTTTATACAGGTGTACTCCTGTAGAGTGTGGTTGCAGTGAATAGGGCAGCGCAGGATCACATTTTGTTTTAATCAACTCACAAGTACTATCAATAGAAAACAATCCAACACAGGCATTTCCTGAGATTTGTGTGTAGAATATCATTGCTCTAAAGTAGTTACCAAACAGCAAAGAAAAAAACTCGAAACCATGTGTAAAATAGCATCAGCCCCCTACACAAGTGTACATGCCCCCAGTACATGCCTATTCTCAGTGCCCATTCTGTACCTCCATACTGGGGGGCCCTGGGTCACTGATGACTGGCATTCTGTGCCCATGTAAAGCCCCTATCAATCAGCCATTTTGTTGAGCAACTCCCCAAAATTTCCCCAATCACAAAAAACTGCATTCCGTACCTGCATAGTACAGTGCAGAATACTTTGGGACACATAGTTAAATATTGACCAGGTTACAGTTCTGGTCGGATACACTGTGGGTCAGACACAGTACGGGTTACAGTGCAGGTTGGATACAAAGCAGGTCGGATACAATGCAGGTTACAGTATGGGTCAGATACAGTGCAGGTGGATATAGGGCAAGTCGGATACAGTGTAGGGGGAATTTATTGCGGGTTGTATATAATGCAGATCGCATACACTGTAGGTCGGATACATTGTGGGTTGGATACAGTGTGCATCAGATACAGTGCAGGTTACAGTGCGGGTTGGATACAGTGCAGGTCGGAGTGCGGGTTGGATATAGTCACGTTGGCCACAGTGCAAGGTCGGATACAGTGCCAGATACAGTGCAGTTCAGATACAATGCGGGATACAGTTCAGGTCAGATACAGTGCAGGTCACAAACACTGCGAGTTGTACATATTGTAGGTCAGATAGTGTGGGGGGTGGGCCGGATAAAGTGCAGGTTACAGTGCGGGTCAAATAGAGTGTGGGTTGGATACAGCACAGGTCGGATACAGTGTGGGTTGGATACAGTGTGGGTTGGATACAGCGCAGGTCAAATACAGTGTGGGTCGGATACAGCACAGGTTTCAGTGCAGGTCAAATACAATGTGGGTTGGATACAGTGTGGGTCAGATACAGCAGGGGTTACAGTGCAGGTTGGATACAGTGCAGGTTAGATACACCAATAGTGCACTTACTGTGATAGAGGGTCCTCAGTGCAAGGTTGTCAGCGGTGTCCTTAGTGCGGTGGTTCCGGCAGTGCCAGCAGTGCAGGGGTATCAGCGGTGTCCTCAGTCTGGTGGTGCCGGCAGTGTTGGCAGTGCAGGGGTGCCAGCGGTGTCCTCAATGCTGTGGTGCCGGCAGTGTAGGGATGCCAGCAGTGTCCTTAGTGTGGTGGTGCCGGCAGTGTCGGCAGTGCAGGGGTGCTAGTGGTGTCCTCAGTGCGGTGGTGCCAACAGTATTGGCAGTGCGGGGTGCCGGCAGTGCGGGAGTACTGGAGGTGTCCTCAGCAGTGGTGCTGGCACTGTCGGAAGTGTAGGAGGTGTACTCAGGGCAGGAGTGCTGGCAGTGTCCCCAGTGCAGGGGTGCTGGCAGTGTCAGCAGTGCGGGCAGTGCAGAGGTGCTGGCAGTGTGGGAGTGTCAGCAGTGCCAGCAGCGGTGTCGGCATGTGCGGGCATCAGCGCTATTCGCGCTGTGGGTTCATCCATCTTGGCCATTGTAGCCTATGGGGACACGCTGATTGGCTGAGAGTTGTGACAGGCGGCACTCTCAGCCAATTAGCGGTCTACCACAGGTTACTATGGAGACTGCCGTCCGAGGCAAAACTTCAGGATCCGACAGCGGGATCCTGATGTTTTGCCTTGATTGGGGATCCAGGGCAGGCAGGAAGATCCGAGCTGTGGCTCGTATCACCCCGCATCCCCTAGGTTAGGTGGGGGATTCGGTTCTCTGATTATCTAACCCGCTCATCCCTATTTACGAGGCATGGTTTTGCCTTGTAAGTGATTGTCTGTTTAAAAAAAAGTCAGAGTTCGGCCGGCATCCCGCAGGGCCGCCAAACTTGGGCATCATTACATCAGGCACCATATGTGTTGCCAGTACTGTTTAAAGCATGGACTATGCGGGTAATTAAGAGTTGATCGCAGCAGCAAATTTGTTAGCAGTTGGGCAAACCATGGGCCTAATTCTGAGTTGATCGCAGCAGCAATTTTGTTAGCAGTTGGGCAAAACCATGTGCACTGCAGGGAGGCAGATATAACATGTGTAGAGAGAGTTAGATTTGGGTGGGGTGTGTTCAAACTGAAATCTAAATTGCAGTGTAAAAATAAAGCAGCCAGTATTTACCCTGCACAGAAACAAAATAACCCACCCAAATCTAACTCTCTCTGCACATGTTATATCTGCCTCCCCTGCAGTGCACATGGGGATCATTCTGACCTGTTCGCTCGCTGCTTTTTGTCGCAGCCGAGCGAACGGGTCCCTACTGCGCATGCGCCAGCACCGTAGTGCGCCGGCGCATGCAAGACGGCCCAAGGCCTTAGCAGGGCTGCGATCACCTCTGCCTGATCGACAGGCAGAGGTGGTCGCTGGGTGGGAAGGGGCGGAATGGTGGCGTTTGGCTGCCGTTTCGCGGGCACGGTCCGGCCACCGCAGGCGTGGCCGGACCGAACTGGGGGCGGGCCGCATCGGCTGCGTGATGTCACACGCAGCCGCTGCGGGCCGGGAAGCGATGAGTAGCTCCCGGCCAGCACGCTAAAGCTGCACTGGTCGGGAGCTACTCTTGAAATGCAAAGGCATCACCGCTGTATGATGCCTTTGCACTTCTGCGGGGGGGGGGCGGCACTGATATGCAGGGCGGACTAGCTCTGTTCTGGGTGTCCCCCCGCATGTCAGGGAAGATGATCTTAGCTGTGCTAAATGTAGCACAGCTATGATCAACTCAGAATGACCCCCATGGTTTTGACCAACTGCTAACAAGTTTGCTACTGCAATCAACTCTAAATCACCCCCCCCCCCCCCATGAACACGTGTGTTAAAACGACATTGACTGAAGAAGCCGCTGAATAACAGAGCTGCTGTAAGGCGGGGAAACGCGTCTCAATCTGACCGCTCGGTGGGACCACACTGGCAAGATCTGCTGCATTACCTCACATGATTGGGACGGGACATACCTCCGGACAAGGCTCATAATACAGGTTCACAGCACCAGAGCCGGGAGAGAATGGAGTTCCAATACCCACAATGAGGATGTGGTAAATCACCTGTTTTAAATCAGCATGGCCATGCTTAATTGCAATTGCACATTTTAAAGTTTGCATAAGAACTATCTCTATCTGTATGCACAAATTACATTCGCCTATGGTAGAAGCCAACATAGGAACTGTCTTAAGCTAATCTGCATACTAAAAAAATTTTTATGCTTGGCAAATTAACCATTAACTTTCTTTCTGCCTGGCAGACTACAAAATAAACCAGCAGACTAAGTACTAACTTGGTGAGAAAGGATCTTTAGCAAAAGACCTTCCAAGCACGGACTTTCTACATTAAAGGATTGGATATAATTAGGCTGGAAATATATGCATGCCGCAAGTCAGCGTAGCTAGGAAATATTTTGCTTTATTAAAAGTATACTGGTCTTCTATGAACAACAGTTTCTTTGTGATTTGTAGAGGGAAATGATGCATTGAGCTAGGGATTAATTGTATATTGTTCATTATTGGTTTTAGTTTTTTTTGTTAATTGTCAGTGCAATTGGTCCACAGGGAGCGATTTTATGAGAGTATATATTTTTATTATAGTAAGTAAAAATAGTTAAATATAAATAAAAATATATTTTAAAATTTATTCTGTCAGCGCTTTCTGAATCTTTTTTGGAGGTGTTTGTTCTTTGAAGGGGGGAGTAGCCCCTTCGATATAGAATAGCAGCAGACAGTTTAGTACTAAAGACTGAGCAATTAATTGGCGCCCGGTGATACTTGGGGGGAAATTTACTAAGCTCCCGATTTTGACCGAGATGGTGTTTTTTCTTCAAAGTGTCATCTAGGTCATTTACTAAACACAAATCTCGGCAGTGATGAGGGCATTCGTATTTTTTTTTAAGTCAACGGAAAAAAATACAAATGAATACACCATCGGTCAAATACGCCTGTTATTTGGTAGAACTCGGTAATTTACCAAGAATTCGTATTTGTATTTTTCACCGTGAAAGGTCCATTACGTTCGTGTTCAAGATAGAATCGTAAAAAAATACGACGAAAAAATAGACCTGCTTTTGAAAAGCGTGTTTACATGTGTTGCACCCTCACCAAAAATTACACATATAATTGTGATACTTTAAAAGGTCAATAAGTACAAGATTAACATCTCACCCTCAGAAATGGTAGAAATAACGATTATCCACAACATTTTTATGTTTAAACCACAAATATGTTTATTAAAGTGTGAAAGTGTGTACATTGCAAACGTCAACAGACAGTGTTAACCCCACTTATGCATCTGCCATCTGCAGAGGCTGGCTTTATTTTTTTCGTGTAGCCTTGGAGGCTTCAGAGGTGGGGCCAGGGACATGAGGTCTTGATCTGCTTGACCTCCTTATTGGGGAGGTCACTGGGGTATTTATTGGAGTTGTAGTTCCTGAGCTAGTGCTCGCTTGTTGGGAGTGTAAAGCACTTATGTTGTGGCTTAAGTTAGTGAGTGTAGCATTTAATTGGTTATTGGAGGCCGTGTTATTGTCTATAATTCTACCCAGACTTTCTGTAAGGCTATTGTTCCTTTCAAGGAGATGCAGGTAGTTTTGGTGTTGCCTCATTTGTTCATCCAGAATTCGCTGTAAAGTGGTCATCATGGTGCTGTTTTCTGCCCGCATTTGCTCCAGACAAGTCGCCACACGACTGGTTTCCAAATGTTCTCTGCTGAGATTTCGACTTATGCGTGGCATGTAATGTGGCAGACTTGCCAGCAGCTGATTTTGTCTTTGGAGACACTCTGAATTGAGCCTCTGGTGGTTTGCCCAGTTGGCCCAAAATGTCTGCTCTTCAGTTTGAGCCAGTGGTGTACTTGGGCTCATTATTGGTTACGGACTTGTTTGTTGTGGAGGCGGGGCCACAGGTACCGTGCTAGGTTGCGTTGTCTCTAATGGGCGGAGATCCAGAACAAACGTGGCATCAGTTTGCAGTATCTGCTGGTCCGTGGGCATGCTGTCATCATCTGTGTGTGGTATAAGAAGAATACAACATTGTAGTAATATGCAACATGTATTTTATACTTCTATCATATTGCATTGCATTTATTATTCTGTTTGTCAAAAAATAACACACATATGTTTGTAACAAAAGCCACAACAAATATTTTTCTTTACGGAAGACCCTATTTTGTTTTAGGTTCGTGGTTTTGATTGATTTAAAAACATTAGACAATCAGGAATAGACAAAAAAACAATCATGTACAAACCCTGTTGAAGTAAGATGAGGCAGAAAACACAACATGAATGGCATAGTAGACCAACATTTTTGTCTTTTTTGTAAGGTCGCAGGAGCAGGGACTTCTTTCCTCATGTTCCTTTTCTTTAATTATTTTCACTATCTTATACTCAATACTCCCTTTGATGGCACCTAACACCGGCTTTTCTAAACCTGTCCTATTTTGTCCTGTAGTATAACTGTGCTTTTCAAGGTTTGCAGATTTAATTATGTACTGTGTTATGGGCGCTGCGGATCCCTTGTGCCGCCATATAAATCAAGGAAAATATTAATAAGATTAAAACCCAATAAGCAATGATACTCATGTGCTGAAGCTTGCCCAGCAGATTATGGTGTGCACTTTAATAAGCATTATATTACTGTATACCTCAAGTGTGCACTCATGTAGTTTGGTTGCTTTAGTGAGGAGGTGTTCATCCCTTTACATTAATGTTTGTTTTAGTAGAAAAAAAAATTATACTGACGCTGCATTACTGTGTGTTTGTTTCGTTGACATAATTATCAGAAGTACACTGTGTTTGTAAGTGTTCAGATGTGTTATTTTATGGACTCACCAGCCAGATGAGGGGATTCTGCTTCCCGTGTTGGGGAAGGTGCCAGTAATTGTGATGGTGGCCTTGAGGACACAGTAGAGATGCGTCTGTGAGGGGGAGATGCAGATGTGGCCCTCGGGAGATCTGGGCATGGTCTTTTCAACGCCACGTGTTTGCGGCTGGATGTTGGTTGTCCAGTGCGCATTTGCGGACTAAGGTGTGGCCTGGATGGGACTATGGAAAAATAAGAATTTACTTACCGATAATTCTATTTCTCGGAGTCCGTAGTGGATGCTGGGGTTCCTGAAAGGACCATGGGGAATAGCGGCTCCGCAGGAGACAGGGCACAAAAAGTAAAGCTTTAGGATCAGGTGGTGTGCACTGGCTCCTCCCCCTATGACCCTCCTCCAAGCCAGTTAGGTACTGTGCCCGGACGAGCGTACACAATAAGGGAGGAATTTTGAATCCCGGGTAAGACTCATACCAGCCACACCAATCACACCGTACAACTTGTGATCTAAACCCAGTTAACAGTATGATAACAGCGGAGCCTCTGAAAAGATGGCTCACAACAATAATAACCCGATTTTTGTAACTATGTACAAGTATTGCAGATAATCCGCACTTGGGATGGGCGCCCAGCATCCACTACGGACTCCGAGAAATAGAATTATCGGTAAGTAAATTCTTATTTTCTCTATCGTCCTAGTGGATGCTGGGGTTCCTGAAAGGACCATGGGGATTATACCAAAGCTCCCAAACGGGCGGGAGAGTGCGGATGACTCTGCAGCACCGAATGAGAGAACTCCAGGTCCTCTTTTGCCAGGATATCAAATTTGTAGAATTTTACAAACGTGTTCTCCCCTGACCACGTAGCTGCTCGGCAGAGTTGTAATGCCGAGACCTCTCGGGCAGCCGCCCAAGATGAGCCCACCTTCCTTGTGGAATGGGCCTTATTTAGACTGTGGCAGGCCTGCCTCAGAATGTGCAAGTTGAATTGTGTTACAAATCCAACGAGCAATCGCCTGCTTAGAAGCAGGCGCACCCAACTTGTTGGGTGCATACAGTATAAACAGCGAGTCAGATTTTCTGACTCCAGCTGTCCTGGAACATATTTTCAGGGCCCTGACAACTCCTAGCAACTTGGAGTCCTCCAAGTCCCTAGTAGGTGCAAGGCACCACAATAAGCTGGTTCAGGTGAAACACTGACACCACCTTAGGGAGAGAACTGGGGACGAGTCCGCAGCTCTGCCCTGTCCGAATGGACAAACAGATATGGGCTTTTTTGAGAAAAAACCACCAATTTGACACTCGCCTGGTCCAGGCCAGGGCCAAGAGCATGGTCACTTTTTTTGTGAGATGCTTCAAATCCACATATTTGACTGGTTTTAAACCAATGTGATTTGAGGAATCCCAGAACTACGTTGAGATCCCACAGTGCCACTGGAGGCACAAAAAAGGGGTTTGTATATGCAATACTCCCTTGACAAACTTCTGGACTTCAGGAACTGAAGCCAATTCTTTCTGGAAGAAAATTTACAGGGCCGAATTTGAACCTTAATGGACCCCAATTTGAGGCCCATAGACACTCCTGTTTGCAGGAAATGCAGGAAACGACCGAGTTGAAATTTCTTTGTGGGGCCTTCCTGGCCTCACACCACGCAACATATTTTCGCCACACGTGGTGATAATGTTGTGCGGTCACCTCCTTTCTGGCTTTGACCAGGGTAGGAATGACCTCTTCCGGAATGCCTTTTTTCCCTTAGGATCCGGCTTTCCATCGCCATGCCGACAAACGCAGCTGCGGTAAGTCTTGGAACAGACATGGTACTTGCTGAAGCAAGTCCCTTCTTAGCGGCAGAGGCCATAAGACCTCTGTAAGCATCTCTTGAAGTTCCGGGTACCAAGTCCTTCTTGGCCAATCCGGAGGCATGAGTATAGTTCTTACTCCTCTACGTCTTATAATTCTCAGCACCTTAGGTATGAGAAGCAGAGGAGGGAACACATACACCGACTGGTACACCCACGGTGTTACCAGAACGTCCACATCTATTGCCTGAGGGTCTCTTGACCTGGCGTAATACCTGTCCCGTTTTTTGTTCAGACGGGACGCCATCATGTCCACCTTTGGTATTTCCCAACGGTTTACAATCATGTGGAAAAAACTTCTCAATGAAGTTTCCACTCTCCCGGGTGGAGGTCGTGCTGAGGAAGTCTGCTTCCCAGTTTCCATTCCCGGGATGAAAAACTGCTGACAGTGTTATCACATGATTTTCCGCCCAGCGAAAAGTCCTTGCAGTTTCTGCCATTGCCCTCCTGCTTCTTGTGTCGCCCTGTCTGTTTACGTGGGCGACTGCCGTGATGTTTTTCCCACTGGATCAATACCGGCTGACCTTGAAGCAGAGGTCTTGCTAAGCTTAGAGCATTATAAATTTACCCTTAGCTCCAGTATATTTATGTGGAGAAAAGTCTCCATACTTGATCACACTCCCTGGAAATTTTTTCCTTGTGTGACTGCTCCCCAGCCTCTCAGGCTGGGCTCCGTGGTTACCAGCATCCAATCCTGAATGCCGAATCTGCTGCCCTCTAGAAGATGAGCACTCTATAACCACCACAGGAGAGACACCCTTGTCCTTGGATATTGGGTTATCCGCTGATGCATCTGAAGATGCGATCCGGACCATTTGTCCAGTAGATCCCACTGAAAAGTTCTTACGTGAAATCTGCCGAATGGAATTGCTTCGTAGGAAGCCACCATTTTTACCAGGACCCTTGTGCAATGATGCACTGTTTTTAGGAGGTTCCTGACTTGCTCGGATAACTCCCTGGCTTTCTCTTCCGGGAGAAACACCTTTTTCTGGACTGTGTCCAGAATCATCCCTAGGCACAGCAGACGTGTCGTCGGGATCAGCTGCGATTTTGGAATATTTAGAATCCACCCGTGCTGATTGTAGCAGTATCCGAGATAGTGCTACTCCGACCTCCAACTGTTCCCTGGACTATGCCCCTATCAGGAGATCGTCCAAGTAAGGGATAATTAAGACGCCTTTTCTTCGAAGAAGAATCATCAATTCGGCCATTACCTTGGTAAAGACCCCAGGGTGCCGTGGACAATCCAAACGGCAGCGTCTGAAACTGATAGTGACAGTTCTGCACCACGAACCTGAGGTACCCTTAGTGAGAAGGGCAAATTTGGGACATAGAGGTAAGCATCCCTGATGTCCCGGGACACTATATAGTCCCCTTATTCCTGGTTCGTTATCACTGCTCTGAGTGACTTCATCTTAATTTGAACCTTTGTAAGTGTTCAAAAAAAAATTTTTAGAATAAGTCTCACCTAGCCTTCTGGCTTCAGTACCACAATATAGTGTGGAATAATACCCCTTTTCTGTAGTAGGAGGGGTAATTTAATTATCACCTGCTGGGAATACAGCTTGTGAATTTTTTCCCATACTACCTCCTTGTCGGAGGGAGACTTGGTAAAGCAGACTTCAGGAGCCTGCGAAGGGGAAACGTCTCGACATTCCCATCTGTACCCCCGGGATACTACTTGTAGGATCCAGGGGTCCTGTACGGTCTCAGCGCCATGCTGAGAACTTGTCAGACGCGGTGGAACGCTTCTGTTCCTGGGAATGGGCTGCCTGCTGCAGTCTTCTTCCCTTTCCTCTATCCCTGGGCAGATATGATCTTATAGGGACGAGAGGACTGAGGCTGAAAAGACGGTGTCTTTTTCTGCAGAGATGTGACTTAGGGTAAAAAACGGTGGATTTTCCAGCAGTTGCCGTGACCACCAGGTCCGATGGACCGACCCCAAACAAGTCCTCTTCCTGTATACGGCCATACTGTGCCGTTTGGAATCTGCATCACCTGACCACTGTCGTGTCCATAACATCTTCTGGCAGTTATGGACATCGCGTTTATTCATGATGCCAGAGTGCAAATATCCCTCTGTGCATCTCGCATATATAGAAATGCTCTATAGTCAATAAAATACTGTCCCTGTCAAGGGTATCAATATTTTTAGTCAGGGAATCCGACCAAGCCACCCTAGCTCTGCACATCCAGGCTGAGGCGATCGCTGGCCGCAGTATAACACCAGTATGTGTGTATATACTTTTTATTATATTTTCCAGCCTTGTCAGCTGGTCCTTGAGGACGGCCCTATCTATAGACGGTACCGCCACTTGTTTTGATAAGCGTGTGAGCGCCTTATCCACCTTAAAGGGTGTTTCCCAACGCGCCCTAACTTCTGGCGGGAAAGGGTATACCGCCCATAATTTTCTATCGGGGGGAACCCACGCATCATCACACACTTTATTTAATTTATCTGATTCAGGAAAAACTATGGTAGTTTTTTCACATCCCACATAATACCCTCTTTTGTGGTACTTGTAGTATCAGAAATACGTAACACCTCCTTCATTGCCTTTAACGTGTGGCCCTAATAAGGAATACGTTTGTTTATTCACCGTCGACACTGGATTCAGTGTCCCTGTCTGTGTCTGTGTCGACCGACTAAAGTAAACGGGCGTTTTAAAACCCTTGACGGTGTTTTTGAGACGTCTGGACCGTACTAATTGTTTGTCGGCCGTCTCATGTCGTCAACCGACCTTGCAGCGTGTTGACATCATCACGTAATTTCCTAAATAAGCCATCCATTCCGGTGTCGACTCCCTAGAGAGTGACATCACCATTACAGGCAATTGCTCCGCCTCCTCACCAACATCGTCCTCCTACCTGTCGACACACACGTACCGACACACAGCACACACACAGGGAATGCTCTGATAGAGGACAGGACCCACTAGCCCTTTGGAGAGACAGAGGGAGAGTTTGCCAGCACACACCAAAAACGCTATAATTATATAGGGACAACCTTATATAAGTGTTTTCCCTTATAGCATCTTAATATATATATAAGCATATCGCCAAATTAGTGCCCCCCCTCTCTGTTTTAACCCTGTTTCTGTAGTGCAGTGCAGGGGAGAGCCTGGGAGCCTTCCCTCCAGCCTTTCTGTGAGGGAAAATGGCGCTGTGTGCTGAGGAGATAGGCCCCGCCCCTTTTTCGGCGGCCTCGTCTCCCGCTCTTAACGGATTCTGGCAGGGGTTAAATATCTCCATATAGCCTCCGGAGGCTATATGTGAGGTATTTTTAGCCAAAATAGGTATTCATTTGCCTCCCAGGGCGCCCCCCTCCCAGCGCCCTGCACCCTCAGTGACTGCCGTGTGAAGTGTGCTGAGAGGAAAATGGCGCACAGCTGCAGTGCTGTGCGCTACCTTTAGAAGACTGAGGAGTCTTCTGCCGCCGATTCTGGACCTCTTCTTACTTCAGCATCTGCAAGGGGGCCGGCGGCAAGGCTCCGGTGACCATCCAGGCTGTACCTGTGATCGTCCCTCTGGAGCTGATGTCCAGTAGCCAAGAAGCCAATCCATCCTGCACGCAGGTGAGTTCACTTCTTCTCCCCTAAGTCCCTCGTTGCAGTGATCCTGTTGCCAGCAGGACTCACTGTAAAATAAAAAACCTAAGCTAAACTTTCCTAAGCAGCTCTTTAGGAGAGCCACCTAGATTGCACCCTTCTCGGCCGGGCACAAAAATCTAACTGGCTTGGAGGAGGGTCATAGGGGGAGGAGCCAGTGCACACCACCTGATCCTAAAGCTTTACTTTTTGTGCCCTGTCTCCTGCGGAGCCGCTATTCCCCATGGTCCTTTCAGGAACCCCAGCATCCACTAGGACGATAGAGAAAACGCAATACATTAGTGTATTTTCAAAAAAATATTTTGGCTAAAAAACCACATAAAGGATACTTTACCTGTAGTAGCAGCAGCATCCTCCTGTGCAACATTTGTCCTGCTACTACGGGCTGCTCTTCTTTGTGACACTGAAAAATATTTAGCATTATGGTATGTATTTTTGGCAAAACATTTACAACATGATAATCAACATTAGCCATGTAGCCATTAGGAAATTCAAAACCATACCTGTGTTTTGAAATTTGTTATTAAAAATAGTCCGCCATATATTGTCGTCAGCAAGTACAGATATAATATACATCTTTCAAAAAAACAACATGACCACACCTGCTTACTTTACCAAAAACACCAATGCTTACTACAACATAGATGTTTGCCACAAACAAGGAATGTGCAGTAATTCACTACATAACAAATGCTATATTCAAATACCACATATGCTTACAACTTATACATACAGTAGAACTGACAAAAATCACCTGCAGCAAATATACCATCTGATACTGAAAACAAAAAACCATGCTAAGCACATTCAACATAAATGGATAAAGGTAATGGTTACAACTAGGAACACAACGTTTTACACACATCACTACTTCAACAATTTGTACCAGACAACGTAAGCCAATATTAATTAGAGATGAGCGGGTTCGGTTCCTCGGAATCCGAACCCGCCCGAACTTCATGTTTTTTTTCACGGGTCCGAGCGACTCGGATCTTCCCGCCTTGCTCGGTTAACCCGAGCGCGCCCGAACGTCATCATGACGCTGTCGGATTCTCGCGAGGCTCGGATTCTATCGCGAGACTCGGATTCTATATAAGGAGCCGCGCGTCGCCGCCATTTTCACTCGTGCATTGAGATTGATAGGGAGAGGACGTGTCTGGCGTCCTCTCCATTAGAATAGAGATAGATTAGATAGAGAGAGAGAGATTGTGCAGAGTCGCAGACAGAGTTAGTTTACCACAGTCAGTGACCAGTGCAGTTGCTAGTTAACTTTTATTTAATATAATATATCCGTTCACTTCTCTCTGCTATATCCGTTCTCTGCCTGAAAAATAAAACGATACACAGCACAGTCAGTCACACAGTGTGACTCAGTCTGTGTGCACTCAGCTCAGCCCAGTGTGCTGCACAGTCATCAATGTATAAATTAAAAGCTTATAATTAATTGTGGGGGAGACTGGGGAGCACTGCAGGTTGTTAGCAGGAGCCAGGAGTACAATTATATTAATTAACAGTGCACACTTTTGCTGCAGGAGTGGTGACCAGTGCCTGACCACCAGTATAGTATTGTTGTATACTACTAATATCTCTTTAAATATCAACCAGTCTATATTAGCAGCAGACACAGTACAGTGCGGTAGTTCACGGCTGTGGCTACCTCTGTGTCGGCACACGGCAGGCAGTCCGTCCGACCAGAATTGTATTATTTATTATTATATACCTACCACCTAACCGTGGTTTTTTTTTCATTCTTTATACCGTCATAGTGTCATCCTAATTGTTACGAGTATACTACTATCTCTTTATCAACCAGTGTACAGTGCGGTAGTTCACGGCTGTGGCTACCTCTGTGTCGGCACACGGCAGGCAGTCCGTCCGACCAGAATTGTATTATTTATTATTATATACCTACCACCTAACCGTGGTTTTTTTTTTCATTCTTTATACCGTCATAGTGTCATCCTAATTGTTACGAGTATACTACTATCTCTTTATCAACCAGTGTACAGTGCGGTAGTTCACGGCTGTGGCTACCTCTGTGTCGGCACACGGCAGGCAGTCCGTCCGACCAGAATTGTATTATTTATTATTATATACCTACCACCTAACCGTGGTTTTTTTTTTCATTCTTTATACCGTCATAGTGTCATCCTAATTGTTACGAGTATACTACTATCTCTTTATCAACCAGTGTACAGTGCGGTAGTTCACGGCTGTGGCTACCTCTGTGTCGGCACACGGCAGGCAGTCCGTCCGACCAGAATTGTATTATTTATTATTATATACCTACCACCTAACCGTGGTTTTTTTTTCATTCTTTATACCGTCATAGTGTCATCCTAATTGTTACGAGTATACTACTATCTCTTTATCAACCAGTGTACAGTGCGGTAGTTCACGGCTGTGGCTACCTCTGTGTCGGCACACGGCAGGCAGTCCGTCCGACCAGAATTGTATTATTTATTATTATATACCTACCACCTAACCGTGGTTTTTTTTTCATTCTTTATACCGTCATAGTGTCATCCTAATTGTTACGAGTATACTACTATCTCTTTATCAACCAGTGTACAGTGCGGTAGTTCACGGCTGTGGCTACCTCTGTGTCGGCACACGGCAGGCAGTCCGTCCGACCAGAATTGTATTATTTATTATTATATACCTACCACCTAACCGTGGTTTTTTTTTTCATTCTTTATACCGTCATAGTGTCATCCTAATTGTTACGAGTATACTACTATCTCTTTATCAACCAGTGTACAGTGCGGTAGTTCACGGCTGTGGCTACCTCTGTGTCGGCACACGGCAGGCAGTCCGTCCGACCAGAATTGTATTATTTATTATTATATACCTACCACCTAACCGTGGTTTTTTTTTTCATTCTTTATACCGTCATAGTGTCATCCTAATTGTTACGAGTATACTACTATCTCTTTATCAACCAGTGTACAGTGCGGTAGTTCACGGCTGTGGCTACCTCTGTGTCGGCACACGGCAGGCAGTCCGTCCGACCAGAATTGTATTATTTATTATTATATACCTACCACCTAACCGTGGTTTTTTTTTTCATTCTTTATACCGTCATAGTGTCATCCTAATTGTTACGAGTATACTACTATCTCTTTATCAACCAGTGTACAGTGCGGTAGTTCACGGCTGTGGCTACCTCTGTGTCGGCACACGGCAGGCAGTCCGTCCGACCAGAATTGTATTATTTATTATTATATACCTACCACCTAACCGTGGTTTTTTTTTTCATTCTTTATACCGTCATAGTGTCATCCTAATTGTTACGAGTATACTACTATCTCTTTATCAACCAGTGTACAGTGCGGTAGTTCACGGCTGTGGCTACCTCTGTGTCGGCACACGGCAGGCAGTCCGTCCGACCAGAATTGTATTATTTATTATTATATACCTACCACCTAACCGTGGTTTTTTTTTCATTCTTTATACCGTCATAGTGTCATCCTAATTGTTACGAGTATACTACTATCTCTTTATCAACCAGTGTACAGTGCGGTAGTTCACGGCTGTGGCTACCTCTGTGTCGGCAGTCGGCAGGCAGTCCGTCCATCCATAATTGTATTATTATTATAATATATACCACCTAACCGTGGTTTTTTTTTCATTCTTTATACCGTCGTCATAGTGTCATACTAGTTGTTACGAGTATACTACTATCTCTTTATCAACCAGTGTACAGTGCGGTAGTTCACGGCTGTGGCTACCTCTGTGTCGGCAGTCGGCAGGCAGTCCGTCCATCCATAATTGTATTATTATTATAATATATACCACCTAACCGTGGTTTTTTTTCCATTCTTTATACCGTCGTCATAGTGTCATACTAGTTGTTACGAGTATACTACTATCTCTTTATCAACCAGTGTACAGTGCGGTAGTTCACGGCTGTGGCTACCTCTGTGTCGGCAGTCGGCAGGCAGTCCGTCCATCCATAATTGTATTATTATTATAATATATACCACCTAACCGTGGTTTTTTTATACCACCTAACCGTGGCAGTCCGTCCATAATTGTATACTAGTATCCAATCCATCCATCTCCATTGTTTACCTGAGGTGCCTTTTAGTTCTGCCTATAAAATATGGAGAACAAAAAAGTTGAGGTTCCAAAATTAGGGAAAGATCAAGATCCACTTCCACCTCGTGCTGAAGCTGCTGCCACTAGTCATGGCCGAGACGATGAAATGCCAGCAACGTCGTCTGCCAAGGCCGATGCCCAATGTCATAGTACAGAGCATGTCAAATCCAAAACACCAAATATCAGAAAAAAAAGGACTCCAAAACCTAAAATAAAATTGTCGGAGGAGAAGCGTAAACTTGCCAATATGCCATTTACCACACGGAGTGGCAAGGAACGGCTGAGGCCCTGGCCTATGTTCATGGCTAGTGGTTCAGCTTCACATGAGGATGGAAGCACTCAGCCTCTCGCTAGAAAACTGAAAAGACTCAAGCTGGCAAAAGCACCGCAAAGAACTGTGCGTTCTTTGAAATCCCAAATCCACAAGGAGAGTCCAATTGTGTCGTTTGCGATGCCTGACCTTCCCAACACTGGACGTGAAGAGCATGCGCCTTCCACTATTTGCATGCCCCCTGCAAGTGCTGGAAGGAGCACCCGCAGTCCAGTTCCTGATAGTCAGATTGAAGATGTCAGTGTTGAAGTACACCAGGATGAGGAGGATATGGGTGTTGCTGGCGCTGGGGAGGAAATTGACCAGGAGGATTCTGATGGTGAGGTGGTTTGTTTAAGTCAGGCACCCGGGGAGACACCTGTTGTCCGTGGGAGGAATATGGCCGTTGACATGCCAGGTGAAAATACCAAAAAAATCAGCTCTTCGGTGTGGAGGTATTTCACCAGAAATGCGGACAACAGGTGTCAAGCCGTGTGTTCCCTTTGTCAAGCTGTAATAAGTAGGGGTAAGGACGTTAACCACCTCGGAACATCCTCCCTTATACGTCACCTGCAGCGCATTCATAATAAGTCAGTGACAAGTTCAAAAACTTTGGGTGACAGCGGAAGCAGTCCACTGACCAGTAAATCCCTTCCTCTTGTAACCAAGCTCACGCAAACCACCCCACCAACTCCCTCAGTGTCAATTTCCTCCTTCCCCAGGAATGCCAATAGTCCTGCAGGCCATGTCACTGGCAAGTCTGACGAGTCCTTTCCTGCCTGGGATTCCTCCGATGCATCCTTGCGTGTAACGCCTACTGCTGCTGGCGCTGCTGTTGTTGCCGCTGGGAGTCGATGGTCATCCCAGAGGGGAAGTCGTAAGCCCACTTGTACTACTTCCAGTAAGCAATTGACTGTTCAACAGTCCTTTGCGAGGAAGATGAAATATCACAGCAGTCATCCTACTGCAAAGCGGATAACTGAGTCCTTGACAACTATGTTGGTGTTAGACGTGCGTCCGGTATCCGCCGTTAGTTCACAGGGAACTAGACAATTTATTGAGGCAGTGTGCCCCCGTTACCAAATACCATCTAGGTTCCACTTCTCTAGGCAGGCGATACCGAGAATGTACACGGACGTCAGAAAAAGACTCACCAGTGTCCTAAAAAATGCAGTTGTACCCAATGTCCACTTAACCACGGACATGTGGACAAGTGGAGCAGGGCAGGGTCAGGACTATATGACTGTGACAGCCCACTGGGTAGATGTATGGACTCCCGCCGCAAGAACAGCAGCGGCGGCACCAGTAGCAGCATCTCGCAAACGCCAACTCTTTCCTAGGCAGGCTACGCTTTGTATCACCGCTTTCCAGAATACGCACACAGCTGAAAACCTCTTACGGCAACTGAGGAAGATCATCGCGGAATGGCTTACCCCAATTGGACTCTCCTGTGGATTTGTGGCATCGGACAACGCCAGCAATATTGTGTGTGCATTAAATATGGGCAAATTCCAGCACGTCCCATGTTTTGCACATACCTTGAATTTGGTGGTGCAGAATTTTTTAAAAAACGACAGGGGCGTGCAAGAGATGCTGTCGGTGGCCAGAAAAATTGCGGGACACTTTCGGCGTACAGGCACCACGTACAGAAGACTGGAGCACCACCAAAAACTACTGAACCTGCCCTGCCATCATCTGAAGCAAGAAGTGGTAACGAGGTGGAATTCAACCCTCTATATGCTTCAGAGGTTGGAGGAGCAGCAAAAGGCCATTCAAGCCTATACAATTGAGCATGATATAGGAGATGGAATGCACCTGTCTCAAGTGCAGTGGAGAATGATTTCAACGTTGTGCAAGGTTCTGATGCCCTTTGAACTTGCCACACGTGAAGTCAGTTCAGACACTGCCAGCCTGAGTCAGGTCATTCCCCTCATCAGGCTTTTGCAGAAGAAGCTGGAGGCATTGAAGAAGGAGCTAACACGGAGCGATTCCGCTAGGCATGTGGGACTTGTGGATGCAGCCCTTAATTCGCTTAACAAGGA